>NW_024734940.1:9840446-9967946 GCF_018991925.1 Homarus americanus | reverse complement strand
GAATGGCTACCAAGAAAGGGAAGATGTTACAACGGGAACTCTCAAGGGACAACAGGCTTTATTTACCACTGCTACAAGGGTTAATGTCCTACCCTCAGACAGGCACACCGACACCCTGACTTCCCTTGGTACACAGGAGGCAAATGTTCACTTGTTCTGGTGAGACTTCTGGTGACGGTGGCGGGAAGATTGTCTAATATTTACCAATACTGTGAGATTCCTGTTCCTCCAGACCCCGGATGTGTTCATGTAATCGTAAATGATCACTGAGGAAACACACACACACACACACACACACACACACACACACACACACACACACACACTACACACACACACACACACTGTCTTGTCAGCTTTCTCGACTACATATACCGCCATCTCGAGAAACGAAAAACGTCTGTAGCTGTCGCCTTCATTGACTTCACTGAGGCATTTGACCTAATCGACCACAATTTAATCAACAACAAAGCTATCGACCTTGGGTTTCGAAGAAGTCTTATACCATGGCTTACAGACTTCCTCAGTTACCGACCACTCTGCTGCCTTATGCTTATCAATGATGCCCTAAGAGTAACCCCCGCTCGCTGGAAATATGTCGACGACTCCACCATTGGGATCAGCGTCAACAATTCTGCTCCCGACTATACCGCCCTTCAGCATTTATTGAACAGTCTCCAAAACTGGGCCACCAACAACCATGTCACCATCAACCATACCAAGACCATGGTTATGCACATCAACCTCTCCTCCGATGTTGTCCCACCCCTTTCCATTACTTTAGGTCCCCACACACTCCAGGGTTGTAGATTCCACTAAGCTCCTCGGCGTCACCATAGACAACAAACTAAATTGGAAACCACACGTCAGTGAAGTTGTCAAATCCTCCAGTTTCCGTCTCCACCTCCTCCGCCGACTTAAGTCCCTCGGAGTTCCTGCATCCGAGCTCCTCAGTGTTTACTCAACATTCATACTTTCCAAGCTCACCTATGCCTCCCCTACCTGGTCTTCCTCCCTAAATGCCACACAACGTAAACACCTAGAAAAAGTGCAAAAGAGGGCATGCAAGATTATTCTCTCCCCTTCCTACTCCACATATCAAGAAGCGCTCAACACACTGACCCTCTCGGCTCTCACTGACCATCACCACGACCTCATCTGCAAATTTTGTGAGAAGCTTCTGCACTATCCTCGACACCGGCTCCTACTAACCACCTGAGATCCCTCGCCTGAGAATTGCTGTTTGACACCACAACCGCATCCAGCCCCTACGAGCGCGAACTGATCGCTATAGAACAGCCCAGTCCCAACTATTGTAAAAATTATCAATAACTTGTAATCAACCAGTGTATTCACTCCCAGTCAATCTTACTTTTTCCACTGTCACTATGTTGAAATGCCCTGTAGTTTGAGCTTCTCCCCACCTAGTTATTATATATCATATTTGTATCACTTATGTTACTTGTATATTATTTGTAAATCAAGAGACCCATTCCCCAATTATGTAATGTAACTATATTTTCAGCCTTCCGGCTGCCATGCTCTCTCAATAAACCGTTAATTATTATTATTAATATTAACATTATTATTATTATTATTATTATTATTATTATTATTATTATTATTACACAGACACAAAATCTCTCTCTCTCTCTCTCTCTCTCTCTCTCTCTCTCTCTCTCAGGGGAAACTGGTAAGAAGTAAAAAATCTGAGACTTCTATCGATATGATCTACATTGTGGAGTCTGGTGGTTTCATTTACATATTTTTACACAAAGGCTGGTAATTAATCTTAATCCTGTACCAGAGTAGACGTGGAGTGAGGATATATAATGATTATCTTACAGTCTACATGTCTTTATCACACTCAGAATGATCCTCCTGTTTTACCAGACTTTTTCATAACCTTTCCAACAAGAATTTCTACTCCTATCATCATATAATCGTCTCCTCTAAGTTTTTTTTTCTTCCAATTTCATGATTATCTTCTTTATCCTTGTGTTTCTTTGCTTCTCCTTTATTATTATTATTATCTGCTTCTAAGTCTATTATTTGTTCTTTATTCTTTACACAGTCTTCTGCATCTGTCTCGTTATCTCGTTATTCTTCTTCCACTTTACTAATTTATTTATCTCCCTCGTCGTCAAGATCGCAGTCAACAGCTACAAGAAAACATTAGTGTATGTCTTCTACGCTCCTCCTTACTAACAACGATTATATACATCTTTCTATATCTTAGTTTCTATTGGTTGAGTGCTGCCGTCCATTGACACATATAGCTATTTTAGTAGGATTGAGTCGAGAGTTGCAGAGGACCAGTGTGTTATTCGCGGAACCAGAAATTTGGTTTAGTCACAAGAAAAGCTATAATGAGATTCGTCCATTTATAACTTGCCTTTGCTTATATCCAGCTCCTACCCTCTTCACCGTCTATCTTGTGAGCTTCTATGTGTAATTTGGCGCCATTAGTGACGAACTTTCTTAAATTCTTTTAGAAATCCCTATGAATGACGTCCACTGCTTTATCCTCCTCGTACAGATTAATAATGATGGTGATTTCAGGGTCGTTGAGGCATGACCTATTTTTTCGTAAGCAGTGTTGTCGGTGTTTAATAGGGCAATGATCTACATGTTCGTTAAGAGTTTCCTTGGGGGAAATTTACTCACATGTTCACTAATATCGGAAGTTGAGACCTACTTCGGGAGCTGCGGGAAACGCATGCGGAAGATGGTTACTCTGCAGTTGTTCTTGTTTGTGTCTTTTTCTTCTTCTTTTTTATTGTTTGTTTGTCAGAGTTTTATCTCAACCATTTTGAACTCGGAAGTTGAAATATGGACACACTAGTGACAGTGTTTTGGCCTTTTTTTTTTAATTTGTGACATTATGCTTATGGCATGACATGAGGGGCGGTATTCATTGTTCACGGCATGACATGAGGGGCGGTATTCATTGTTCACGGCATGACATGAGGGGCGGTATTCATTGTTCACGGCATGACATGAGGGGCGGTATTCATTGTTCACGGCATGACATGAGGGGCAGTGTACTGTACATTGCTAGTACCACAATATGTATACTTTTGTCTCACTCAAGATAAACAGAACATCTTATCTTGTCTGGTGATGCTGTGTAGACTGGCTCCAGTAGACGACAAGTACCACCTCAAGATTGTTGTCATTATCTCTCCCGTGTCCTGGATTAATTGACCATCATGTGCAACACTACCACGAGAGAGAACCATCTTGTCCTCACCTATACTTTAAGCCTTTCTCTGATCATCAATCTTGTGGTCTACAATATAATACAATTCCTAATAACTTTCTATATTCCATTCTGTTTTATACTTGTATCTTTAAGTTTAAGATCTGGAAGGTTATTTTTTTTTAGTAAATATGATTTTTTTTTCCGTGTTCAGAGAAATGAAACAACCTTATAAAACTTACTCTATACACTCATAGCTTTTTCGCAGCTTGTAAATACTGATAAACACCTGCTAAGTAAAATAAGTAGTACTGTATGTTCTCTGTCCCAGCTGTACATCATCCCACCTTCTGATACTGAGGATTAAATAAAGTTAGTGTTTTTAATGTCTTGAACCTCTACACAACACTGATCGCCATATACTGTGAACATTATTTTGAGGGGTTTTTGTCGGTGGTCACTCGTGGTACATTTCTCTCCAATGTTGATATTATTAATCCTTTGAGGACGAGTGGGTTGAGTAATAGTTCTCAAAGTTAAAACATAGTCCTCAAAGGGTTAAAACAGACCTCAAAGGGTTAAAACAGTCCTCAAAGGGTTAAATCGTAATCATCAAAGAGTTCAAACATATTCTTAAAAGTGTTAAATCATCATCCTCAGAGGGTTAGGTCATCGTTCTTAAAGGGTTAAAACGTATTCCTCAAAGGGTTAAAACATAGTCCTCAAAGGGTTAAAACATAGTCCTCAAAGGGTTAAATCATCATCCTCAAATGGTTAAATCATCATCCTCAAAAGGTTAAATCATCATCCTCAAATGGTTAAATCATCATCCTCAAAGGGTTAAATCATCATCCTCAAAGGGTTAAATCATCATCCTCAAAAGGTTAAATCATCATTCTCAAATGGTTAAAACATCGTCCTCAAAGGGTTAAGTAAATTGACAGTTTTTAACAAGTCCAATGTATATATACGTCTCGTGTAGGTTCTCTCAACTAACAGATAAAGACAACCAACTCTTCACACCTGTAAGTTGCTATAAACAAACGATATAACTTCCTCTTCCTTACAGATTACAACATAGCGATCATCATTTAACTTCTCTCGGGTTACTGCTGGCTGTGGCAACGACCAACTAAACCAATTACGTATTTTTTTGTGCGTCGTATCTTTGATCTTGACAGTCTATAATGCTGTGGGCGGTCCAAACTGCCTAATCACCGCCTCAAGCAGGACTTAATTAATAACAAGACACCGTTAATTAGTTTACTTTTCTTTTATTAATAAACAAGACAAAACCGGTAACAGGATAGAGTGGGTTAGATAATGGCAGTGTTTCTTATATAACGTGACTCAAGTATCAAATATATTGCAGTCAATTTTTATTACGTACACTGAGCCTTTATATACAAAATATCTATGATGTATTTGGTGTTATAGATAATGTGTAGTGTAGTGTTGATGATGGACCATGCACAGTAATAGGTGTACAGTACTCATCACTACAAAACTCACGGATTAGCTGAGGAACACATCAAAGTCGATGGAACATTCACTATTACACTACTATGATGTATGTCGACCTGAACTAATACCTCAAGCCGGCTGTGACAGTGGTGCAAATAACTCAGGACGGTTGTAGTAGTGGTCACGAACAAACCCGGTTTATATCTAACGGTAACTCCCTTTCATTTCGGAGTCCTCATATCGTCGTCTTTCTGCGGGAAATCTAACTGGTAACGACGGTACTGAACCCTTTTCCTGAAGAATGGGAGAATTTTCAATAAGTCAAACGGCAGTACTTAAGCGACACACACACACCAAAGAAGCCCATATCACGACACTTTGGACTTCTTACCTCGTTAAATATTAATGTATTTCCGGCACGTGTCTTCCCCCATTTCCTATTACCATATTTCCTTTCCTCCCTAAATCATCGCCCTAGGTATCCTCCGCCCTCCCCATCATGTGCCAGGAATATGTTTCCTACTGTATATCATGACATAATGCTTATGTTTACCGATTGATAGCTACCGTGTGTGTGTGTGTGTGTGTGTGTGTGTGTGTGTGTGTGTGTGTGAGATGCGTCAAGTGTGGCAGCATTACGTTAGTGTTAAGGTGCAGGCATTGCTTGCTCCCTCTCGCTTTCAGCTACTGCCACTGGCCAGCCCTCGTCGCGAACAGGGAAGCAACTTGCATAAATCTTCCCTTGCCAGCTCACAGCCTCTTCACCATCAAAACTCCTGCTGTGCCTCCTCGTGGCAACACACAGTAACTGGGTGGCTCGTGGGCCCAGGCTAGACCAGCAGGGGATCTCGGAGGAGCAAACAGCCTCAGAGGGACGGCGCATAGGCCCACTGGCATGTGGACACGTCCTGGCACTTACCAACCATTGCCCTGCTGCCTTGCAGATTAACCTTGGTAGGTATAAGGCTACAGGAGTAAACCCCAAACAAAAATTCTGCGGTGGAGCCCCGCATCAGGCAGACATGCTTACAGAGCTCCAACAAGACCCCAACGGCGGTATAGGCGGAAGAGGTGACCACCATGGGAACCCAACGACTACACCGGCGGACGAAGGCCATGCCTGATGGACAGGCTACTGAGGCAAAACCCAACAAACTGGGCTATCGGCAGTCCATTGCAACTCTCCCTCTCCCCAGTCGTTGCAACACTTGCACCACTGGGCCAAAAACAAAGTGAGAGCCAAGCTGTGTGGTTGCAGCCTGCGCTCCTGCCTCGCCACATAATTCAACTCGCACACAGCCGTCATCTAGATCATCATACCTTTCAGCATCATCAAACCCTTATACTTCTAAAACTCCTATGGCGACAGGGACAGGCAGAGATGACTGCCGGGAGTCTCTAGCCACAACTCTGCACATGGGCGGCACAGATAAGATGGTCGTTTATGCCCTGGGATCTAGGCAGAAGTGCAATCCTGTCCTGTCTGTGCGACTGAACAGCCCTTTCGAAGAGCCACTCTACTCACCCCGCATTGGAGGGGGCTAGAAAAAGTTCCCTAAACATAGCCTGCCTAAAAAAAAAAAAATAAATAAATAAAATGACTGGGCAGCTGCACCCAGAAAGATCATCCTAATGCGGTCGAAAACACAATCATCAAAATCTCAGATCCAAACAAAAACAAACTATACAACCTCTTATGGTCGCGACATGGAATGTCAGAACCCTTCTGGATACTGGCACAAATGAGCATCTTGAAAGAAGAACTGCCCTTGTGACAAAAGAGCTGGCTAGGTATAACATCGACTTAGCAGCCATTAGTGAGTCCCGGCTCCCAGACGAGAAGCAACTATACCTTCTGGAAGGGTAAGCCTGCTGTGGAGAGAAACCGCATTTATGGAGTTGGCTTTGCCATCCGCCAATGCATTCTATACAGGCTATCTGAAATGCCTTTTTGGATCGACGAGCGCCTCATGACGCTCCGAGTCCCACTGAATCACTCACGTCATGCCTTTTTCATCAGGGCATATGCACCAACACTGAATGCAGAGGATGACATCAAGGAGGCCTTTTACGCCGACCTCGACCTCAGAGAAGATAAGGTTGTGCTCCTTGGTGACTTCAATGCCAGAGTTGGCAGAGATGCTGACATTTGGCAGGGAACCATAGGGAGAAATGGACTAGGCAAGTGTAATCCCAACGGCCTACTCCTCTTCAGCAAGTGTGCTGCACACAACCTCACCATCACCAATACCTTGTTTAGGCATGCCGACAAGTTCAAGAGTTCGTGGCAACACCCACATTCCAAACACTGGCATCTCATTGACTACATCAAGTCAGAGAAAGAGATCGCCGAGATGTCCTCATCACCCGTGCCATGCGTGGCTCAGACCACTGAGACACTGATCATCAGCTCGTCAGAGCCAAGCTCTCACTTCACGTCACCCCAAAACGGCGAAGGCAGCAAGCCTCTAGAAGAGGTTTTATCACTAAGCGTTTGGAGGATCCAGGAGTAGCACATGCTTTGAAAGAGCAGCTCGAACATGGGCTGATAAACAACCCGACGACGAACAACCCAAATCCCAGTGCTGAATGGGATATTCTCAACACTGTCATGACAAAAACCTGCAGAGAGACCCTCGGTCAGATCGAAAGAGTACACCAGGACTGGTTTGATGAAAATGACCCGGCAATCAATGTACTCATCAATGATAAATGTGCTGCTTTAACTGACTGGCAGAACAAACGTCAGTCTCGGACCAAAGTTGATACCTTCCGGAAGAAAAAAGCTGTGGCCCAGCGGGAACTTAGCAATCTAAAGAACGACTGGTTTAAAAATAAAGCATGTGAAACACAAAAGCTTGCAGATCAGCACAAGATGTGCGAATTTTTCAATTCCACCAAAACATTTTATGGGCCAATCACTCGTGGCACAGCTCCCCTCTGCTCATCCGACGGTAACTCCATAATTAAAGACGATAAAGGCCTCCTTCAGTGCTGGAAAGAGCACTACCATTCACTGCTCAACCAAAACACTGATGTGGATGTCATGACTACCCAGCAGGTCCCTCAGCATCCACAGCTCACCCACTGCAGCTATCCTTCATCCCTGGATGGGGTAGCTACTGCCATTAAACAGATGAAAAATAACAAAGCCTCAGGGCCTGATGGAATCCCAGCCGAGGTGTATAAAGCAGGAGGACCTCTGCTTACCAGCCGTCTCCACTCTCTCCTGGAGATTATATGGGAAAAGGAGGAAATCCCCCAAGCTCTTAAAGACGCACAATGGCACCCAGTCTGAGTTCATCCCCATCCTTACTCGAGGCAGTGCCAATTTACCGGGCGGGGTGGACATCGAATACCGGGTGAAGGCGGGTCTTTTCAACATAAGACGACTCCAGGCAAGAACAAAGGTATCGGCAGCTTCCATTACTGAACTTCAGTATGCAGACGTCCTCACTCTTGTTGCTTACACTGAAAGCGACCTACAGGAGATCCTGTACACCTACGCAGATGTGTATGTACATTTCGGCCTTGAGGTTAATGTACGTAAGACTCAGATTATCTTTCAACCTGCCCCTGGTTCAGGCACACCTCCGCCATCCATCTAGCTTAATGGTACCACCCTCTCTATTGTTACCCACTTTCGGTATCTCTGCTTCCACGCTGCCCCTGATGAAGAGATTCAGCATCGGATCAGATGTGCATCTCAAGCATTTGGCGGGCTCCGAAACCATGTCTTCAGCTGTAGGGAGTTGAAATTATCTACAAAGTTACACGTATATCGAGCAGTGGTCCTCCCCACCCTGCTACATGGCAGTGAGACATAGGTCACATACAGGAGGCCCCTCAAGGCACTTGAAAACTTTCACCAACGTAGTCTACGTTCCATCCTCCGAGTTCGTTTGGAAGACAAGAGAACAAATGTCAGTATTCTTGCTGACACCAACTGTAGGAGCATCGAGGCTACCATTATCCATGAACAACTACGCTGAACTGGTCATGTTACCCGCATGGACGACAGTAAACTCCCAAGGCAGCTAGTTTACAGTCACTTAACGAATAGTAAACGTAACGCTGGCGGGCAACTGAAAAGGTATGAGGATAGTCTTAAGACAAACCTAAAAAGGTGCCAAATCGACCCCCCTCACCTGGGAGTCGATTACTCCACATCGTAACGATTGGAGGAGCCCTACTCGAGAAGGTGTCATTACTTTCGAGTTTGCCCGATTGCAAACCGAGGCAGACAAGCGCCAACGCCGGAAAGCCGCTGCCATCACCCCTCCCGCACTAGAAGTAGCCCTCCACATGTGTAACATCTGTGAAGAACTCTGCTGGTTCCGTATCGGCCTCTTTAGTCACCTCAAAACTCATCAATGAAGGTGACATCCTTGTTACGAACCCCTCCACCCAGCACTACGAACCACGCCATCTATTGTCTTGATCTACCTACCCAGCACCACGAGCAATGCCATCTAGGGACGAAACACGAGTATGACTCGTCTTAGTTACCACTCCGGGGTTTCCCTTCTCCATATCCTGGTTGTTGCGTCACTTCCTCCAAGTCTTCTTTGTGAGCTCCAATTCGAGGAGAGAGCACTTGGCTCTGGGAAGTGACCACAGGATCATCTATCCTCTAAACCTACGGCACAGTGACTACCTACCGTCTTCTACAATACTCAGCCTTGCTCGTCAGCCATCTCAGCTCCTCACTTAAGTATTTGTAATCTTGTATTGCCTCTCCCACCTCCACCTTGCTTCACGATTGTTTTATGTTTTATTAATATGTATATACTGTTAATGTTTAGGTTAAGTTTGGTTAAGGGTAATTTATAGGAAGCTGAATATTTTGTTAAGGATTTTATGGTACTTTATTATACACAACAAAAACTCGCATCCTTTGTCTACCCTTTTATAGTCCGATTGTCTTTGTTTTTTTATTGTTGTTACCTGTTGGGATCTGGGTAGACTTTTAACTATATTCTAAATCCCCAACTCGTAACATCCTTAATAACTCATATCATTTTATCATAGCTGGGTGATCGTCATACTCGATTCCGAGTGACAGCAAAGTAGTAGTAGTAGTAGTAGTAGTAGTATGTGTGTGTGTGTGTGTGTGTGTGTGTGTGTGTGTGTGTGTGTGTGTGTGTGTGTGTGTGTGTGTGTGTGTGTGTGTGTGTGTGTGTGTGTGTGTGTGTGTGTGTGTGTGTGTGTGTGTGTGTGTGTGTGTGTATTTTCCACACACTTGAGTGTTACAGAACAGGTAAAACCCTAAGTCACCATGAACACTTTAGCTACACCTGGAAGAACCAAACATTGTAAAAAAAAAAAATGTCTGTGTTTGGGGGAGGTTTCCTGTCTAGGTGTTATAGTGGAAAAGTATATTGTTACGTGGAAGAGGATGGCTTTTGTTTCATTAGTCTGTTTGTACTTCGTGTCATTGTGTTCTATGATAAATTCACCCAATTTTCGTGGTATAAGTCAAACATCAAGGTCAGATGTTACTAAGTTGTTCTACCGTTTAAAATTATGCGTCACTTTATTATAGTCAGAATGTTCACACTGTTCGTTGGTCTCGAGTCAAGGTCAGTGGTTTAAGGAGGACATTCACACTCACTTTAATCCTTTGTGAGGCTGGGGGTTCTTGTCACCTAACCTAACCTAACCTAACCTAACCTAACCTAACCACGATTTAATAAATAAGGATGCCGCTGCCCTACAAAGGTTAAGTAGTACACCCCACGTTAGTTAATTCACCCCACCAACCGTGATAGCTTTGGGTTGACATTACATCCTTATATATATATATATATCAGGTTTTTTAACACATGTAATGCTCCCCAATGTTAAAAGTGTAATGTCTCAAATCCCGACTATTACCCAGGAAGTCTTCCCTGATTTTCTTTTCATGTTAGGAGTCGCGTAATAGAATATCAAGAGAAACTTAAGACACACCAAAATACACACAGGAAAACCCCCCTTCCCATTTCCCCCTCAGCTGATACATTATACAACCATTTATCACCATAATTCCTTAGTTTCTCATCGTCTCTCTTAGTTCAACTCAGCGTCTTGTTTACACACACTAAATACACTGTAAACATTGGTCAACATTCTCAATTTCTCTCATTTGAGCCTTGAATTTTATGTCTCAGAATACTGATTTGATTAACTTGTAAACATTTAATGATTGGCTGTATAAATGATGTGGGTAAACGTTCGCTGTGTTTATTCTCTGTCACTAAACATTGGAAATTAACCCCCAAAAATAACATTTAAGGAAAGGAAATGACTGATATTATCGATATGTCTTATACAAATTAATTCAACCATTTAATACTTAATTGGCCGGATATCCTGCAGGAGGTACTCTGAGCTGTGGTCTGGAAGCCGGGCGTGTTCAGTAGCTGTGTACCCTCAGGAATTCACACCGGTGGAAAATTTACTTCATTTGACGGTCTTTTAAGTGAGCTACCAGAGAGAGAGAGAGAGAGAGAGAGAGAGAGAGAGAGAGAGAGAGAGAGAGGGAGGGCGATGATTAGAGAGAGGACGAGAATTAGAGAGAGCACGAGAATTAGAGAGAGGACAATAAGTAGAGAACGATAATTAAAGAGTATAATAATTAAAGAGAGGACAAGAATTAGAGAGAAAACGATAATTAAAAAGAGGTGGGGAATCAGACGCAGAACGAGAACTCACAAGATTAAATGAAACCGGAAATAAAAAAAATTGTAATGAGAAGAAAAACACAGGTCTATCACCCTCTTTACTGTCTGGTTAAAACACAGTAGGAACATTAAACCCAGCCGATGTGGTTCATTATATCGGAGAAGTATAATGTATTGTAGAAGACCAATAGGCGGTCACTGGTCGGTTGGGGAAGAGGGTAGAAGTCGGTAGGAGGTACTGACGGTCGGTGGTCCTAAACATCCTGTCTTCTACGTAAATTATTTTCGTTTCAGTAAAAAGAATGTTAGTGAATAATAAGTGAATAATGAACACAGGGGATCAGGAGCATTTACTGTGGGTCAGGAGTGTTTATTGTGAGACAGGAGCGTTTACTGTGGGTCAGGAGTGTTTACTGTGGGTCAGGAGTGTTTACTGTGGCTCAGGAGTGTTTACTGTGGGTCAGGAGTGTTTGCTGTGGGTCAGGAGTGTTTACTGTGGGTCAGGAGTGTTTGCTGTGGGTCAGGAGCGTTTACTGTGGGTCAGGAGTGTTTACTGTGGGTCAGGAGCGTTTACTGTGGGTCAGGAGTGTTAATTGTGAGTCAGGAGGAGTCAGGAGCGTTTACTGTGGGTCAGGAGCGTTTACTGTGGGGTCAGGAGCGTTTACTGTGGGTCAGGAGTGTTAATTGTGAGTCAGGAGCGTTTACTGTGGGTCAGGAGCGTTTACTGTGGGTCAGGAGTGTTTGCTGTGGGTCAGGAGCTGTGGGTCAGGAGTGTTTATTGTGAGACAGGAGCGTTTATTGTGGGTCAGGAGTGTTTACTGTGGGTCAGGAGTGTTTACTGTGGCTCAGGAGTGTTTACTGTGGGTCAGAGTGTTTGCTGTGGGTCAGGAGCGTTTACTGTGGGTCAGGAGTGTTAATTGTGAGTCAGAGGTTTACTGTGGGTCAGGAGCGTTTACTGTGGGTCAGGAGTGTTTGCTGTGGGTCAGCGGGTCAGGAGTGTTTATTGTGAGACAAGCGTTTATTGTGGGTCAGGAGGTTTAGGGAGTGTTTACTGTGGCTCAGGAGTGTTTACTGTGGGTCAGGAGTGTTTGCTGTGGGTCAGGAGCGTTTACTGTGGGTCATTGTCGTTTACTGTGGGTCAGGAGCGTTTACTGTGGGTCAGGAGCGTTTACTGTGGGTCAGGAGCGTTTATTTTGGGTCAGGAGATTTACTGTGGGTCAGGAGCGTTTACTTCTGGTCTGGAACGTTTACTGTGGGTCAGGAGCGCTTACCGTGGGTCAGGGGCATTTACTGTGGGTCAGGAATGTTCACCCTGGGTCAGGAATGTTCACTGTGGGTCAGGAATGTTCACTCTGGGTCAGAAACGTTTACTAGGAGTCGAGAGTGTTTACTGAAGATCGAGAGCTATCAGAGAAGGTCAGCAGTGTTCAGGGAGGGTCAGCAGTGTTCAGGGAGAGAGAGCAATGTTCAGGGAGGGTCAGCAGTGTTCAGGGAGAGAGAGCAGTGTTCAGGGAGGGTCAGCAGTGTTCAGAGAGAGAGAGCAGTGTTCAGGGAGGGTCAGCAGTGTTCAGAGAGAGAGAGAGAGAGCAGTGTTCAGGGAGGGTCAGCAATATTCAGGGAGGGTCAGCAATGTTCAGAGGTGAGGTAGTCAGGGAAGATGGGAAAAGTGATCCACTCCCCTTCCCTTCACTATTCCTTATTTCCCTTCCCTCTTACTCCCCTCCCTCTCACTCATATTCAATCCCCCTCATGCCTCTCCCCTCTCGTCCCGTTACTTTTTCATTCCTCATCAGCTTCACTTCCCATCTCCCTCACCCGTCCTCCCCCTCACTCCTCCCCCATCCCTCACTCTTTCCCACCCCCTCACTCTTCTTCACTCCCCGTCGCCCCCACTCCCTTCTCCCTCATTCCTCCACTGTCTTATTCACTTCCCCTCTTCGTACTCTTCCTAGCCCCTCCCAATCCCCCACCCAAGTGTGTGTGTGTGTGTGTGTGTGTGTGTGTGTGTGTGTGTGTGTGTGTGTGTGTGTGTGTGTGTGTGCGCTCTATCCCTCTGGCTGGTCACAGTCTGGTAGGTCCTTCAGCTCACACGGGGTCTGTTGGAGATGGTTCATAATTCCTCACCTGGTGGAGTAGGGAAGTCCTTATTTATTTCATGGAGTAGTTTGGAGTCTTTCTTGGTTACTACTCCGGTGGTGGGTGCAGCGGTCCCTGGGTGTGTCAAGTGACTATTGACGTCAAGTGACCATTGACCGCTGTGCACTAATTTCATTCCTTAACATCCATTTGTTTCGAATTGAAATTATCATTTTTGTATATCAGTTGTGGGTTGATCGTCAATCTTTGTACTGTATTGCTGGTGGGAAGATGTTTTGTTATTTGTTCTTTTGTTTTTTGTGTGTAAGAGAGAGAGTCTGGGCACGTGTGTGGGGAAGGGGGGGGGGTATAGATGATGGTAGAAATTTGTGGAAATGGCCTAGTTTGGGAAATACCTTTTCTGTACCATATCTTTCCTCTTCACATTTTTTATATAACGTACGTCATGGAATAATTAATTGGTAGTTTCCGTAGCGTACCGTTGGTGATTCATTACACTGTATATATGTGTAGATTAAGTGTTTTACGTATATTTATTTTCAGTACACATAACACATAACAATATGATTCCTTATACATCTACGTACTATACAGGTCCGCATCACGATATACTCAGTGGGTCAGCCAATCAGGTAGTCCCGACGTATGAATACTGCCATAAAACATATTCAATTGGTCTTATATTGCATGTGATTCTGTGGTGTTTTATCAGTAGCTTCTCCATAACTATACTAGGAAAGTTTAGTTAATAGAGTTCATGGGGGTCAGCTCCTATTATTAGATCGCTGCCGTGTGACTAACGATGTTTATAAAGAGTTATGTTCACAGGTATTTACTTTATATGAGCAGTTGATCGTTTTAATTTCATATTTTTTTTTTCATTTCGCTTAATTTAGAAATGCTCATAATAAGAAGTATCATTACTTAAAGATGAGGAAAGAATTACAATTAAGACAATGAAAACAAGATTAACTTTAATATATTCTGAACCAACTTATCTTCTTCGTGATGTTGTTTTGACTCGCACAAATCTTGGGATGATAACAGAAGCATTGTGATGACGGAGTTGATGGGAAGTGATTGAGAACGTGGGGAGAGAGAAGAGGGATTTTCCGACCTGTGAGAACGCCCATTTCCTGCTGTACCAACGTCACAAGGTCTTAGGTCCGTGAATCCCCGAGTTGCTCCATCACTCTCTCGTTTCCTCCCTGATTCACTGCCCCGACACCACCCTGGTTCACTGTCTCTACACCCTGGTTCACTGCCCCTACACCACCCTGGTTCACTGTCTCTACACCCCGGTTTACTGTCCCTACACCCTGGTTCACTGCCCCTACACCTGGTTCACTGCCCCTACACCACGGTTTACTGTCTCTACACCCCAGTTCACTGTCTCTACCACCCTGGTTCACTGCCCCTACACCACCCTGGTTCCTGCCCTCCACCCTGGTCTACACCCTGGTTCACTGCCCCTACCACCCACTGGTTCCTGCCCATTACACACTGGTTCACTGCCCATTACACCACCTGGTTCACTGCCTCCACCCTAGTTCACTGCCTCTACACCCTGGTTCAATGCTTCTACACCCCTGGTTCACTGTCTCTACACCCCGGTTTACTGTCTCTACACCCTGGTTCACTGCCCCTACACCACCCTGGTTCACTGTCTCTACACCTGGTTCACTGTCCCTACACCCTGGTTCACTGCCCCTACACCACCTGGTTCCTGGTTCACTGCCTCTACACCCTGGTTCACTGCCCCTACACCCCTGGTTTCATTGCCCATTACACCACCCTGGTTCACTGCCTCTACACCTGGTTCAATGCTCTACACCCTGGTTCAATGCTTCTACACTGGTTCAATGCTTCTACCCTGGTTCCTGCCTCTACACCCTAGTTCTGCCTCTACACCTGGTTCAATGCTTCTACACCTGGTTCACCCCCTGGTTCCTGCCCCTGGTTCCCCCCTGGTTCCTGCCCCTGGTTCACTGCCCCTGGTTCCTGCCTCTACACCCTGGTTCAATGATTCTACACCCTGGTTCAATGCTTCTACACCCTGGTTCACTGCCTCTACACCCTGGTTCACTACCCCCTGGTTCACTGCCCCCTGGTTCACTGCCCCCTGGTTCACTGCCCCCTATACCGCCCTTAAGATCTCAGTTTTACCTCGAGGCATTTTACGGCAGAACACAAGAACAAAGGAAGCTGCAGTACACAGGTGTATTAGCCCATACCAGGCAGCTCAAGTTTACACTCAACCAAACCAAACCAAACCTAACCTAACCTAACCTAACCTAACCAAACCAAACCAAACCTAACCTAACCTAACCAAACCAAACCTAACCAAACCTAACCTAACCTAACCAAACCCACCTATATTTTGAAATTTAACGAGTTGACGTTGATGATAGTGGTTGGGAACTTTTTCTATTCATCCCCAACTCTGTTTCTGAACCAATATTGAATTAGTTGGGTAAGTCTTAAAAGTTTCGTATTAACACCGGTGGCAGCGCTTCCCAGGGATCGAGAAAACCCGCTGGTGTTATGTAAGTTATAAGTACTATTTCATAACCTGAACCTTGAGCTTGAGTGAGATAAGTCAACCCTTATAGGTTTTTTGTGGCGTTTTAAACTTTGTTATTTCTCAGCTGTGAATATTTGAAGTTTTAAAACAAACACTACCTCGACCACATTATCCCTGTTTGTGGATAAAACTCCTAACTAATTCTCCCCCCCCCCTCTCTTATGACGCCACTAATTCAGACTTGCAACCATTACCTCGAGGTCTACAAGGAAACAGCGGAGACATTTGACATCCTGGAGGGTCAGGTATAGCGGACTCCACGAGGGTCCCTGTAACATTAGGAACAAGGTGGATACAAAATTAAGATGTACCTCAACAAGGTCAACACATCACCTGCCCATAAAAGGGTTCATCTCGTTAGAACATCAACGAATTGGCATCGAGACACAGTTACTAGAGTTTCTTACTAACAACGTAGATTTATTGCTGACTGGGACAAAATAACAATGAGAGGAACATACAGTATATCTTGGTAAACGATGACTTATGTCCAGCCTTTGTAGCCGCCAGACACTACGAGGAGCGACCGCTGACTAACTTCAATCACGGGGCTGCTCCCTCTTTATTCCTCGCCATTCCTTCCTAGAGTGGAAACCTCTTCTACAATCCTCACCAGAACTGATGATGTCTCTGTTAGGGGGCGAGGTGACATAACTCATCACCGCCTTCCTACAATACAGTTCCCGTTGCTAACACACCTTATCATACTCACAACAGTAATGGTCCCTCTCAGGTTGAATCCCACAAAAACATATCAAGTGAATAGGCTCCATTGCCTCTCACTAAAAACAGTATAATTTATAAGGTTACTAATAAATTTATATTGTACTGTACTGGGGATTTTTGTTTTCGACTTTTCTAATGCCTACGACACAGTTGAGCACACTATTCTTCAGCCAAACTTGGTCACTGTAGCATCAGAGGCAACACGTTTGAGTAGTTTATATATATATATATATATATATATATATATATATATATATATATATATATATATATATATATATATATATATATATATATATATATATATATATATATATATATACATATACATATGTCACTAATCCAATACAGAGACCCGCAGGACTGTATTAAGACTGGTTCTGTTTATCCTTTATATACGAGTATGTTTTCGAGATGAGTTACATTAGCTTTGCTCGTTTAGTATGATGGACAATAACATACTCGTATATATATCATTATAACTGCAATTTACATCTACGTAGCATCGTATTTTTGGTGATAACTTCTACTCCAGCCATTAGGTTTTATCCCCAAAATTGTATATGAACCCCACAAACATTAAGTAATCATTTGGGAGAGCAATGTCATCCGCTCGTGATGTTGCCACACATCCCCAGCGATCCTCGTGACACCAGCCTCCCCCTTACTGTAGCCACGTGTTCTTTTCTCCCAGCCTTCAGGGATCTTGCATTAAACACTATTACCCAAGAATAGTTCCCCGACGTTGTAAAAACTTCCACTTTATTTTGTCTATTATTTAAGACATAATTTATTGGCTTTTATTAATAATTTCGTTTTCAACAAGCACGTATTTCTGTCCCTTGATAACCATTAACAATATTTGTTTTCGTAAATTTATACAAATGAACTTTATATTTTACGATGATGACAAAAATTATATAATATTACCTTAATGTTCACCAATGTCTGTTTACCCTCATTGTCTTGTTGGAGTGTTCTTCACTGTTCTGTGTCTTGTTGGAGTGTTCTTCACTGTTCTTTGTCTTATTGAAACTTTAATAATAATAATGTGAAGTGATCACAGTATCATGCACCCATGAACCTCCTGAGTGGATATTGGTGATAGTTATTGAAGAGCTGGTGACTGTCTATCAGGTGGCGCTGGACCGCCAGTGCCATGCTAGGCCATAGTTTGTAACTCGATCCGGCCAAGTGTATTAACCGCCCCCACCCTACCCGTCGGCTAGCCAACCCTCCCTGGCCCACGCCACAATTTACCTTCCCAGGCTCAAAACACAACCATCTACCTTTTCCACTGCTCCCCTCCCCCTCCCCTCCCAGTTTGACACCATGTCTGGCAACTGTGGGTGCCCTTGCTCTGGCCGGAACCAGAAATGCACAAACTGTATTTGTGTGAAAAATAATATATGGTGTGTGGGTTTTATGAAACGGACCAGCTGTCAAAATCCCTTGGGCAGGGATCTGTCACCTGAGGACGACATCCCGGACGATAGCAGTGTACCCACTTAGTCGGAAAATGCTGTTCATGAGATGAATGACACAGAGTCAACACATTGGAAAGGCATGTCTGGGGAAGCTACAGAGAAGTGGGTCAAAGACGCCTACACAGAAGTTGTCCGGTGGTTCCAAAGTAATCTCTTTGAAACACCTAAGTTGGCCCTCTTTGAGCCATCAAAGTGTGCGGCCACCAAAGAAATGATCAGGGACATGACTCGCCTCATACACAATTACACTCACGACAGCGCCCTAGCCCCATTAGCTCTTCATAAACTGGCAGTAATACCCTATTTATTCTGCCAGAACACACGCAGTCAGTGCAAGGAAAATGTGACAACAATGAAGAGGAGACAGACACTGTGACAGAACGGGGCCCCTTGATGATCTCCAAAGCGAGGCAAGAACACCGCAGCAGAGACTAAAATTCGTAGGAGACGGAAAGCAAAACACTGAGGATGTTGCCAGAAAGTTTGGTAACAAGATGAGTGTGGGAAAAGTGTCCCCGGCGGTAACTGTCTCTTGAGGCTGCACATAAGAGGAACGAGAACGACAAGATTAGGGCGTATGCGCAGAGAAATCACAATGTGGATCACGGCAGCTTCACTCCTCTGGTGTTCACAATCTCTAGCGCAGTGGTTCTCAACCTTGTTTGCCCCATGCACCCCTTTCACCATATGTCAGAATGTCATTCCCCCCTCCTTTCCAAGATTGTCTGCCTCAAAAAGTGCATTCCAAATAATATGCATATAATACTGAAAATCCTTTATTTTTTCCACATTAGTACATATACATTTACAATTTTACATGGATTATTTTTATAGTGGAGTTTTACAAATTAAATACCAATTGAAAATGTTGATGGATTTATGAAACTTGAATAAAAGTAAAATAGTTTTTTTTTTATTTATAATGAATTACTTAACAGACCAAACTGAAGCATAATGCAATAAACAAAAAGTTCAATAGAATACCAGGATATTGTAAATTTGTAATTAATTTTATTCAGATGAAGATTACAGTCAATGAGAAACCTGTGATTGTTTTTTCTTCGCCAATTCTGGGATACGCGGAGGAGTGCTTGAAAGGGCAAAACGCAGGTCATTTTCTACCTCTAATCTACTAAGTTGCTTCGTTTTAATTTGCAACAGAGTTGAAAAGCCTGACTCACAAAGATATGTCGACACAAACGGAAGCAATGCACGGATAGCTCTTTCTGCCACTTTTGGGTAGGAATCGCACATCAAGGGCCAAAATTTTGTGATTGATTTCTCATCGAACATATCTCTTGCTCCGGAATCAGTCCCCTGAAAACCTGAAATCTCCCCCCTGGGGGGGAATTCCCCCCTAGTTGAGAACCCCTGCTCTAGCGGGATGGGACCAAGTGCAAGATGTTTCTCTGCAAGACTGGCCGAGGTATTATCTGAACAGAAGCTGCAGCCCAGAAGCTACGTTGCGGGCTGGTAGAGATGTTGAATGTCCTTCTCTCTCTGCTTAGGTCTGCATTGCTTTGCCTCGAAGGAATGAGATCATCGGCCTCTAAGCCGACAACAGTAGCAGATATTGACTATGAGGCAACAGTCAATGAATGACGCATAGATCTGCGGCTCAAACTAACTCAACACAGCTGGGGTAGCGACTTTTGTTTTAGGATATTTAATTTTAAGGTAACAAAATGGCGGCGAAGGTGTGGCTATTGATGGAGGCTGGAGGCCACGTTAAAAAAAATAGTAGTAGTTGTCGTAGTAGTCAATAATAATAATAATAATAATTATATTAGTAGTAGTAGTAGTAACAATGGTAGTCGTCGACGTCATCATAGTCGAGGTATTAAAAATAACGCAAGCCACTGGTAGCCACATTTTGATCGTTCTCACCTCGTCATACACGCCTCATTCAACGTTGCCAGTACAGTATAGAGAATAGCAAGTGTGTTTAATGTGCAACACTCGACGTGGGTGACAGGTGCTGGGTTGTGTCCAAACAGACGCTGGCATTGTGTCATCAACATCGATTTAAATGCCAGCGTCAAGAGGGAGAAGGACGCAATTTGCATATCACTGGGAGCTCGTGTCAGCCGGGGTACCTGAGGGGAGGGGGGGTGCCAGGTACAACCACTCTCGGTTCCATCATTCTCTTGTATTGTCTATTTAATCAACGGTACAAATTACTGTATATGTAATAAGTGTATTACTATTTATTAAATTAAGAGTGTAGGTTACCAGAGGTGCCTTCATGAATACATTATTTCGCATTGAGTAGTTTTCCTGTTTGGTATTTTAATTTTTTGCAGAAATAATTAATGAAACATCCCGTGGTGCGTCGTACTGATGGCTGCCTTTGTCTATTTTTTTTTCAGAGGTAAAGTTCATGTTTCCAGATGTGCTTCACTGTGTATTGTTACTACGGCTGTCACTGGTAGGGCATCCCAAGTGGTCTTCCCTCAGGTTTATGTACTCACTCGTGGAAATTCTTAATTGTATTGTATTTTTTTAAATACTTTATTATCTTATATATATTTTAATTTATTATTTTAGTAGTTATTACCTTAATTATTTATACACACACACACACACACACACACACACACACACACACACACACATCATTTGTAAATCAAGAGACCCATTCCCCAATTATGTAATTGTATATTTTCAGTCTTCCGGCTGCCATGCTCTTTCAATAAATCGTTAATTATTATTATTATTATTATTATTACAATGGTTTAATACCTTTAGGGAACCGACCACACCTCTCAACAGCTGCGTACATCATCAAAAACTTCAAAACAAATGAATACCCCCATCTTTAATGTTAAGGCCCGCCATAACACTGGGATTGTTACTGGGGTTTTGGCACTCGAGGCGAGGCGCGCCATAGTGGCATACTTCCCAGGTATATGGCAGGATGGGCACATCACATCACTTGCCACAGTGTCCCTTGACGGCGACTCCTCGGGGCAGCCGCTACAGACAGTGATTTGGGATAAAGTCCCTGACAGTGGTGTTTCCTTCCTTGTGTACTAACTTTTTATTTACGTCTCAAGTCGAAGAAAGTATAATGCTTACTATGTTGACTCTACGTCTTTGTGTCTCACCAGTGTGTCAAAGAATCGGGTTTATTTCCTGGATGAAATTTATTATCTGGGTTAAATGTTGGCCGAAGAGTTTTGGAGTAAGTAGGTCAGAGGTCATATCAAGGTCAAAATGCCACGCACTGCGACAGACGTGCCCATAGGTGCTCTTGACTTCCCGATCGTCCCACAATGGTCCCCTCAGCCGGCAAGTTTTTGCTAGCATGAGGGGTTCGACGTAAACGTCCCAGAAGAGGCTCTCTCATGGACGCAGACATCTCTGATACGCCTGGTCATACTGAATCCAACACCCTTCAAGAGTCAGACCCCAGTGATTATGACAGTGACGGTAATGTTTCTATGGGAAACACTAGCCGGAGTGGAGACACTAATGCCACGGACCCTATCACCCTGCCCTCTGCCAACCAGCCAAGTAAGGTACATCTGCACTTCCCCAAGGACTCACTGAAAACCGTAGAGGAACGCTTTAACTGGATGAGGAAGTGCTGCAGACAACACGGTCTTAACATTCAATTCCGACAAGGTTAGAACCGGAACTTTATCAAGTGTCACACTCCTGAGGTCTATGAAACACTTAGTACTAGCGAAGATCGTCAACCCACCCGGGTGGTAGTAATAGTTCTTCGGCAATAGATCTCCAGTTCATTACGTTTTGATACACTACTAACGAAGTATTTCATTAATCGTATGTGGGTGTAGTATGTGTTGTGTGAGCCATGTGTTGTATAGTGTCGAACCATCACAATAATTCACAGTCGTGTTGTTGAGGACGCCTTCATTAACACCACACACTTACCTCACCTATACCCCTATCCTTATTAGTATCCCAAAAGTGTAACCCAATTTTTAAACCAAATGTTCAGGTTACATTTTTAGTAAATCGGACGATGGTTATTGGAACTTTCTGGCGAAGTCTTCGGGTACCTACCTCTACCCTAATAATTTTTTCATCTAGTTATATATGAATGGGAAAGATCTTTGAATTACAATTTATATCAATTAAGATGAGAAAATGACGACAAAGAATAATTTAAATATCCTAATAATAATTTTTAAGAGACCGCCGTGTACCTACATGATGTTAACCTTCATACCCCAGGAGTTCTCGTGACTCTGGTCTTGCTCATCACACTCCTCACAATGCGTAAGTACTACCAGTGTTTGTTATGGTAGGTTACATTACTTATTTTTAGAGGAAATGTCTCGAATCTAACCTGTCTTACAGTATGTTTGACTTGCCCAGGCCTGCCAAATTTAGGGCTCAGGACTACCAACGCATGCTTGTGTTGCGGCATTACGGTAATTCACTAAAAAGTAACCTGAATGTACTGGCCACTATTCAACTTTGTCGAATCTGTTTGTCAGGATGACTCTTATAAACGAACACTGCCACGAATGTTTAGAGAGATGGTTGATAATGTCATCTCCCCGCGTGTACTGTTAGTCTTCTGTCGTCTGCTATTGTTTGCGCTGTTTTCCTTTCGTGTGTTGTAAAAAAAGCTGTTGTTTTCGGATTACTCTTGTCTGTTGTTGTTTCCCCTCGGTTGTTAGCGTCTACCATCTTCTCTTGATAACTTTCGTAAATTCTATCCTTCTGTTGTCTCCCGTGTCTTCTCTGGTCTGTACACTCTTCACAAGTAGTCATCTATATATTATTTTCTTACCTGAACCTTTCCTCTTCCTCCACACATCCCCTCCGTCCACACACGCCCTTCTGTGTACCTACACCATACCACACAGCACCACACCATACGTCGCACCATACAACCACCACACCACACCACACCCTTCTTAAAGAGAAACGAGTAGACCCAAAATCTTTATCACAAAATTCCTTATTATTTAAAGAATGAAAACAGATGTGAACTCTGAGTATACGATCCTCCTCGTCAGCCCAGAGGAGATGTACTGGCAAACCAATGAGTTATCGTGAGATTGTTGGAGGATCTCGAGATTAATTATAGTCTATGGCGCTATAAAAGTTTAGATTGAAATGCTTGGGGGGCAGTTTAATGCACCTTACTGGTCGTTGGTGATGTGTGTGGGTGATGTTGTCTGCCGATTCTCCTGATCTACAACACATCTGGCACTGTACACGCTGGCGAAATAATACGGTGATTAAAGAAAATGTTTCATAATTCAAAGGGTATACTCATATGTTTAGAGTTATAACCATTGAAAGATGAGATGAGAATGCGATAAAATATAGGGATAAGAAATAAAATATTCATTGTTGTTAGTGTAATTAATAGAGGCTTCAGCAGGTCCCTTGATATGTGTTAGGATTCTGAAGCTTTACGGTGTGAAGCTTATTTTTATTAGAGTCATTTACACGTATTTATGTCTCGCGAATACGGCCTCAGATTTATGAAGCCAACGTGGAATTTTAAACAAGTGGAAAAATATGTGTAGTTAATACATTGTATTAGTGGTGAATGCGATAGAAATATTCCCATTTCACCACATTCACCTTCCCTGCTCCCTCATCACCAAATTCACCTTCCCTCCTCACCACATTCACCTTCCCTGCTCCCTCATCACCAAATTCACCTTCCCTCCTCACCACATTCACCTTCCTTCCTCCCTCCTCTCAACATTCACCTCCCTCTCCTCACCACATTCACCTTCCGTCCCTCTCCTCACCACATTCACCTTCCCTCCCTCTCCTCACCGCATTATCCTTCGCTCCGTAAGTGCCCCCTCCTCACCCACTCACCCTCTCCTCCAGGGCCGGATTCAGGAGTGGGCAAAGTGGGCAGCTGCCCAGGGTCCTCCACATATTACAATGTTTAATTTATTTGTTTATTTAGTTGGATTATTTTTATTTTCATTCTTTAAAATTCATGTTTATCTATTCCATCACGTAAAACTATGTTCAGCAAGAAGCGTGATAGAAATTAGACTAGCTACTCCTTGATATTTCAAAATTTTCCTTGGGGGCTTACAGCGCCCCCCGGAACTCCCAGATGTTTAGGTTCGCTTCGCTCGCCACCCCACCCTCTTGGGTAGTTATAATGAGGGGGGCCTCCACAAAGAGGCTGCCCATGGGCCTCCACAGGTCTAAATCCGGCACTGCTCTCCTCACCCTCACCCCTCTTGCCCTCTCGTTATCATTCCTCCTCTGTGTTGAACAATGTCCTCCGTGAATAATAATAAAGAAAAAGTTAAATAAACCCAAGATGTTCCGACAGGCTGAACAAGTCACCACAGTCTTAAATAAATTACTGTACAATTTCCTCTCTTAGTATATTAGATATTCTCTGCGAAAACTGTATTGAATCTAACAACATAATTTGAAAACTGTATGATATGGACACGAAGTAGTACCTTAAGTTGTGTATTATTATATTACTCTTATATTACTCTATTAATTATGTATAGTAAAGTATTACAGAACATGTATTAATTCTATGTAATATTCCCATTTATTATGCACCATGTTATGTATATAAATTATCATATTTACTTTATGTATTCAGCTTGTGAATGCTGGCATCTGTACATGCAGCGCGCAGTAATACATAGAGAGTGAAGACTGCCAGTCCTTGTGGTGCAGAAGTGAGCTTCTTGGTCCCTTTGTATATATATCTCCCGTACGAGAATAGAACCTACTTTTAAGATAACAAGTGTTTATAAATACCTTCAGTAGTATAGAACATTTTGGAGGTATCAAGACGAACACAGAAAAACTTTATATTCCATTGAAGCAAACTTGTGTGGATGTTAAGTAGTTAGTGTAGGCCGGTGTGTATTTTATCCGAGGAGTGTGTTTAAACCATCGATTATCAGAAAAGTGATTAAAATCATACTTGAACTGTAAACATCTTTGATTAGGTAATTTATGTTTTGTTTTTGTTTCTCTCCAAATTCAATATAAATGGAGCGATTATGGAATATTTTATAGATATATTACGCGCTTCGACCCATCATTAATTACACCATTGTCACAACACACCACAAGCAGGGCCGGGGGTGTACCAGGGCCCGGGCAAAGCCACCTTGATAGAGTCTAGGACTCTAGGTCGCCTTGGCCCGGGGGTATACTAGAGTCCGGGGGTGTACCTGGGCCCGGGGGTATACCAGAGCCCGTACCCTTGGGGGGCCGGGCTGAAACAAATAATTATTTTTCACACATACTGTACAATACTGAGAAGTTCTCCTCCCCCTGTCTGAGGCCTTGTTCATTTGGTAAGGTTGGTACTCCTGATTGTATGATGCATTCTGTAACCAATACGATATATTCTGTATATCACGTAAAGTTAACACAGAGAAATTAACAAGAATACATATAAAACCCGTGTTGTTCATAATTCTTGGTCCGGTGTGTCATAAAGTTAAACAAGTTTGAGGGAAGGGAGAAGTGGTTCGGAGAGATGAGGGGCCCGGAATCAGGGGAACAACCAAGGGCCAGGATTTCTTTACCAGGTCCAGACGATAAGAGGAATATATTATCCGGCATATTGACCTCCACTGAAGAACGATCTGCCACCCCGGCCAGTGTAGTAATAGGGTGAGTCGTGGGATGATGATGTAAAATGAAAAAAAAACGAGTTAGAAGTAATGGTAATGTTGTGTAGATAAGGAAGACATAATAAATAAGAAATATGAAATAAATGTTGGGGAGAAGAACAAAAAATGGGAAGTAAATATTAGAATAAGAGTGATAAAGATAAGTAGATGTTAGGAGGAAACGGGAAGACCGAGAAGAATATGTGAAGGAGGTAGAGGGCAGGAAGGGGAGGAGGGGGGGGACCTAAATTTGGTGTCTTGAGCGTCTGTTCTTAAATGTTAAAACTTGTGACGATGGCCAAGTTGTGTCTGACTGTTGCTGACAAAGGAACCAAGACAATAACACACAGGATGGTGGCTGATGAAGGTGTCCATCTGTCTGACTCGTATTTCCGCTCCTAAACTTCTCATCCGCTCAGGGAACTTAAATAAAACTTAACTCTTAACTTGTATATTAATAAGACAATGTCACGCTTATTACGTTTAGGACGATGCATCTTGTATTTAGTAAATGTTTATGGTTGATTAGTTAGTGTAGGAAAAGTTGGTTGAACGTTAGCATAATTGTAACCTGTGGGTCAGGGAGGTCACCAGCAGTAACATGAGGGTCAGGGAGGTCACCAGCAGTAACATGAGGGTCAGGAAGGTCAGCAGCAGTAACATGAGGGTCAGGGAGGTCACCAGCAGTAACATGAGGGTCAGGGAGGTCACCAGCAGTAACATGAAGGTCAGGGAGGTCACCAGCAGTAACATGAGGGTCAGGGAGGTCACCAGCAGTAACAAGGATGTCGTAGATCAAATGACCTCTTTGTTGAGTTCGTTCTTGGCAGTAGAGATTTGCAGCTTCGGGAAAAATAAGACTTAAGAACATTTAAGACGCCTTCTTTATGTCGTAACTTAAGTGATCACATTAGATGCATTTTTACTGCATATGTTGTGGGAAGAGAAAGGTAAGATTTAATGAGAATCCAACGTTTTTTTGTCTAACCCTAATAAGGGAAATATACCTCAAGATATCTGATAATTAATCCATCTTTGTGTCGTAGCGTCAGTATAAACGCACCAATCTCTGAGAATGGGGAGGAGAGCTATAGTGGATGCTGATGGGGTGGAGGCAGGTGTTGGTGAAGGGTTAGGTCATGTCAGATAAACTGTCTGGGGCGGCCTCATCATGACTCAGTTAGGCAGAATTCATCATAATGAATAACCGCTGGAAGAGAGGCGCGGAGGCTACCAAACACTGTTACGGAGAATGAACCGCCGCTAGATGGCAGTATCTATAGTGACGGGTTGTAGAATCATTTTATTTTTTTACAGCTTCTTAATTAATTTTCATCTTTGGACAGAAACAATTGAAAAACTATAAAGAGTTAAATAAAATTAATATTTCCTTGTCTTATTCTTACGGGGATTTAAATGTCAATAAAATGCAACCAGGATATGATCTCGAGTGATCGTAACTTCACTTGGAAAAAAAATGACAGTCTAGCTCACACGGGAGATGGTAGCTGCTGCACCTGGTAATCTCCGGCATTAAATAGTCAGTACCGTATGTCCGAGATGAATAATGAATGACCACTGATCCACTGGCTTAAGTTTGAACAGTATTGCTATTGACTTGTTAAGTATTAATAGTATTCTACTCACGGTGTACAGAACGTAAGTCCAGCTCATGATGATACTGAAGAAAGAAATTAACTTTTTCTCCTTGCCACTTTTTCATTCCATAACACGTCATTACCTTAGACCCCGCGCTGGGCTTCACCTCCCAATTAGTACACCACTCATCATGTTACCTGAGTGCTCTACCTGCCGACAATTGCCTCAACCGCACACCTATAAACACCCTCACTCAGGTAATTAAGACTTCACTAGAGCTTGTTAAGAAACATTACATGAAACTTATGAAAATTAATTGGTGACATAAAGTGAGAACATTTATACTCACGTCTGTCATGTTGTGTTGTTGGTCAGACATGACTTTGTTACTTGACTTTAATTATTTATTTAACTGTTTTGATTATGGCTCAGTCGTAATGCTGACAGGATGATCGAATGTAACTTTGAGTGTGAATTGTAAAGTTCTGTAACCAAAGTCAACATATTTAGAAAGATGTACAACTCAGGCGAAATCATTAAGGTTGTTTGTATGTGTAAGTTAAGCAGTAGGCGGGAAGGAGCTTCACCACGATCCATCCTCGAGTCGCCAACAGTGCTACATAGCGTGGCGGTCTTACTAGCGGCTGCTGGGAAGACGAGGGGAGGATGCCTTTTGTCATGGCTAAACGTTGTCGTCCGTACATTATTACAAGGTATAACTCTCACAATGACATAAGAAACATCATCTCACACTTACGCTATCAATATATAACACAACCTTGATATACTCGTACATAAAGGGTGCGGGGGGCAATGAAGCTTGTACTTTATTTAACATTGTGATCTGTCCGCAACACGACATTTCTTAGTTGGTTGAACCGGGAAAACATCAGGATGTTTTTATAATGTGCAACTGTTGTCATTCACCAACTAACCTAACCTAACCAAGATGACATAATTTAACCCACGAAGTTGATCTTGAGGTGAAATAAGCCGGGGTGTCTAGTTTTCAGGAGATCCTATAAAACCATACTTTAACAATTAGGTTCTTGAGACACGTAATGCGGATTGATACATGAAACCACGTCACCAATACATGTACACTTACCCATGTACACTGCAGCTTTATGTTCATCAGTGTTTGCCTTGGCGTATCAGGTAAACACGCCACTCGTTAAAGGTGTGTTGGCCTGGTGAAGGTGGGCGGCTCAGGTGACTTGTGTTCCCTCCTCCAGCACCAGGTGACACTGTACTGGTGACCACACTATTGTTTATTGTTCCCTCCTCCAGCACCAGGTGACACTGTACTGGTGACCACACTATTGTTTATTGTTCCCTCCTCTAGCACCAGGTGACACTGTACTGGTGACCACACTATTGTTTATTGTTCCCTCCTCCAGCACCAGGTAACAAATGTTAACACACGTAACAAAGATATACATAACAAACAAATAAAGTACAAGTAACAAACATAAACACAAAAAACAAACAAACACGTAACAAACTTAAACACAAGGAACAAACATAAACACAAGTAACAAACATAAGTAACAAACAAACACGTAACAAACATAAACACAAGGAACAAACACAAGTAACAAACATAAACAACAGGAACAACAAAACTCGTCTCAACACAAAGGAACAACTGCAACACCTAATCAGACACACCTTCACGGGCCCAGAAATAACTGGACCTTTTTTTTGTGGCAGAATCGACAGCTGAGGAACTTTCGTCGCCTTGTTCGTCGGGATACTTGTGTGTAATTTGTGTGGTGTGGAGGAAAGGGAGTAGATGTGTGTGTGTGTGTGTGAGGGGGGTATTGGTGTGTGTGTGTGTGTATGTGTGGGTGCGTGTAGAGTGTGAGGTGTATGTGTATTTGTGCAGTCAGGGTAGCCACTCATCTCGGAAATCAAATAAATAAGACAGGGAGAAATAAGTTAGTCTTCAGAGAGCAAGAAGGATGTCTAGGGACACCCGCCTCCAGCTGACAGCAAGATAACGAACGCTGTAAATTTTGTTGTCACCCAAAACTGATGTCACTATTGTCATTATAAACTATACAGTGTGTGTAATACAAAGTTATACGTATATAAAACCCTTAACTCATACTTATTTTACCTGTGAATTTCTTTATGTAAGTAATTATAGTGATTAAATATGCAGAACTTTTATTTTATTGGTACTTTTTGTTTTTATTTCGCTTATAGATTGATAGTGCGGTAAGATCAAGTCACTAGCCTTACTTTAGGTACTCAGGGTAAATGAAAACATGGTATGATTGTACAACATCTCGATAGGAACAGACTTGCATATAACCTTAGCTTTGTTCTTCCTTTGACATGTAACTGACAAGCCCATTAGTGTTAATTGGCAGCTTGTGTCTTATGGTGATGTTAGTGAAAAACTCTGAAGCAATATTATTTGAATATAAAATCAAATCAAAATAGTAAACAAATTCTATCTACAATGTGGGAATGGATGGACCTCAACTGTCACCCGAGTGAAATACTTTAGGGCAATTCTTAACTCTTAAGCATCTGGAGAATTAATCATAGATAATATAGTAAAGAAAAGTAATATCAGAACAAAATTCCTTAATAGAAATGCTAAGTACATATTAACTGATCGCTGATGCCCGTTGGAGGCTTTGCTTGCCGCTCATACAACATCACTTGGACTGTTCCTGGTCGTCATGGTGAGGTTCATTATTGACATGAACGCAAAAGATCACAGTGGTCACGAAGCCTTATACTCACCGAACATGTTAAGTGTGAAGCAGCTGAGGCTCAATTACGCTCTTTGGATTTTAAACAGACTGTGACTAGAGTATCTAACAACAAACTTTGCAAGGATTACCGATACGAACCGGCAGGACACTAGGGGGAGTGAACACAAATTTATGGTACCTGGTGTCCGCGGTCAAACGAAAAACACTTTCTTCTATACAGCTATAATGGACTGGTACAAGTTAACAGACCACATTAGAACCAGTAATGGTATCAAACAATTCACATCTAAAACTAAAAATACATAACCGATGAAGCTACAGCAAGCGATTTTTTTTAAAGACTTGTAGGAATGTTACCTCCGGTGACCTTGGGCTAGATTATTATTGGTCCTCCCAGTGCTGGTAAAACCCAAGGTTTTTTTTTTTTTACTGTACTGTAATTTCCCCACTAGTATGGGGGTGGATGCTTGGTAAGAAACCGTAGAGTTTCTTAAGACTAGTTGGTGATCAATCTCTTGGCAACCTTCTTTGCTGTGACACGGGGTTGCATGTTTCTCCTAGCTACTTGTGTTCCAGGAGATTGTATGAGGTAGTGCTGCAGTGAGTTTTCTGCTTCTCTGTCGCAGGTCTTGCATGTGAGTTCCTCTGCTGGTACTTGTATACCCATTTCCCATTTGCATGGGTTGCCCAATCTCAGTCGGTGAAGGAGGCTTTCTTCCCATCTTGTCATATCCTTCAAGAGTGGTGGTCTCTCATAATTCGTGATTCTGGTGTTAATCTTTTCTTTTTCTTTTTTTCCACTGGGCAGTTCGTGTCCGTGTGGTCATCTTTATCTACTCCTGACTGGGTGGAATATCCATCTCAGTGTTTCGCCTTGGCAGCATCATCAGTTCGTTCATTCCCTGAGATTCCGATATGACTGGGCACCCAGTTGATGGTAACTTGCCAATCTTGTTATGTTAACCCCTGCAGTAGACCAACAACGGATGTTATGAGATGAATGATGTCTCTAGGGTCTCTACACTGTAGTGCTTCAATAGTACATCGAGACTCAGTGTGTATTACAACGCCTTTTTTACTGTTTATGGAAGCGTGGCCTAGGGCTCCAAGTATGGCAGCTAGTTCTGCTTGTAAAGTGGAGCTTTCATCTGAAGTTCTCCAAAGGACCGGGTCACCTCCTTCTGTGACGAAGGCTGCTCCTGCCATCGTATTGTTGGGTTCAGCAAGAGAAAAGAGTTTCTGTATTATTAACCACAGAATGCTTCATTGTTCAGGTGATCTGTCAACCTCGGCTAGTCCAAGCGCAATGGAATGCTTGTTATATTTATAAAAAAAATTATTTTATTCCTGTAGATATGCTAACGTTGATTATTAGTTTTCAAGCCTAAGCAAGGGACTCTACTAAAGATAAGCATCAGATGGTTTTGTCGGCTGTCCTTGGTCTAATTGCCTTACTAATTACTGTACTATGGTTGTATACCTGCACTGTTTCGGTATTGTACATTGTAAACTTTATACCTCCACGGTTTGTGTATGCCGTATACTTGCACAGCCTATAAACATGCTAAACCAATTATAAACATGTATGGTAATTTTACTGAAAAAGGAAATATTATTATTATTATTATTATTATGATTATTATTATTATCATCCTTTTTGTGTTTATGTACGCGTGAGAAGGGTTAGGGGAAATGTGTGTGTGTGTGTGTGTGTGTGTGTGTGTGTGTGTGAGGTCGTGGGGGCGCGTGTGAAGTCGTGGGGGCGCGTGTGAGGTCGTGGGGCGCTTGATGCTGTAACTGTTGTGTGGAAAAGTAACGCGTAGAGAAGGACCCGAGATGGCTGAGGATTAACGAAGCAACTTTATCCGAAACTGTTACATGTGTGTGTGTGTGGTGGATATTAAGGTAGTATTTAGTAAAGTGTGTATGTGTGTGTGTGTGTAGGTACGAGGATAAGTGTTATGATATCGCTGTTAATTTTCCTGCAGTTATATTTACATTTATTTTTTTTGGGGGGTGGGGGTGGGGGGGAGATGTTCAGGCTTTATTTATTGCGACGTTATTCTCTGGATTTTACGTCTCTTAGGTTTTACTTGTTGATTTTTTATGTGTTTACTGTCATAGAATACGTGTTGAAAGACTTTAATTGTTTAAATGTAGCGGAACATAAATACTGTATGGGATATTTATTGTTTTCGTGTTTGGGTGGAAGTGTGCGTAGCCTTGATGACTCCAACTTGTTTAGCTGTTGAGGGAACTGAGGATACAGTGCTTAAAGATATTGACTGTTTTTGTTTATTAAGGAAATTGTTTTAGTTCTCCGTGTACATAATGACAACCTCGTACACCAGCACCGACTGCCACACCTACATGACTTCCGGGGTTAAATTTCGCTCCATTTAGAAAGGGATATGGGTTACTATGACGTCACAGTGAAAAACGTTTACCATGTATTTTCCATGTAGTGTGGCACTCATAGTCCAGCCGGATGTTTGTTCAAGTTGCCTAATTATAAATTTTCTTCTCCACTCAACCATACATAAAATTGGCCTCAAGTATCTAAACATAAACAATACGTTACGTACTAGCTAACGGCTCCATCTGATTGGCGAACTACTAACCAATGAAAGACGCAATCACACAAACACAGAGATAGGACTCTAGAAATTAGAATCTGTGATGGAAATACAACATTTTGTGGCCCTTGCAAAAGTAAACACAAAATTAGCAAATAATCTTTATAAAACCAGCAAAATTAATGTGTTGGGATAATTTTCATAGACAACAAGGGACCACCAGCTATCCCTTGACTAACCGGTCCTCACCAACCCTCAAGGTGTGTCCGACTATGTGGCGCCCACCAAGACCCAGAGGTGCAGAGGAAGAAAGTTTTCTTTACCCTCTTGGTCTTCTCGTGTATTTCTCTCTCTCTCTCTCTCTCTCTCTCTCTCTCTCTCTAAGTCTACAGTGAGTCAGTTTCCATCTTGTAGTGAACGAATGTCATCGGCAGCAAACCAGAAAAAAAGTCGATGTGTCCATAAACCTCACCGGCTGAACTCGGGGAATTTCTTTTGTGTTTAGTTCAGTACAAACCCACACATGAGCTCACACATCCGCCTTCCTACTCGCGCGTGATAGTATCTGTACCTCGATCATATATCAGGAGTTATTTGTTTTTAGATCTATCATGTGTTTTCTGTAGGTGTTTCACCTTTTCTCTGGAAGCTGTGATATATTATGTTTTAGTCACTGTGGTAATTGTGGTATATTATTAACTTGATGAGTGCGCATACATACATACATACACGGCAAATAATGCACGCATACATAGAAACGACACATATCGCATGCACACACACACACACACACACACACACACACACACACACACACACACACACACACACACACACACACACACCACACAAGTTATATGCACACTCGCACACCACTTACAAAGCATACATGCATACATTTTTCACACAGAGTATCCACGCACACAAACCACGCACAATACACGTATACGCAAGCACCACATACAAGGCATTCACTCATACGCACACCTCTCTGGATGAAAGCATACACGACACACATGCATGCACGCAACTGCCACCCCGTCGTGATAGCCGTCTTGTCCTTGGGAGCGGGGAGGGAGGGGGGGATTTTGAGGTGTGTGTGTGTGTAATCCCGTAGCAGCGTCACCCATGACGAACTGGGTGCGAGTGAGGTTCCAGACAAAGAATTACCACAAGGGGTTGGACTCCAGTGTGGGTGTTCGGGTTGGGTGGACGTTTGAGGCTGGGGTCTTGCACTGTTGCACATTGTACAGGCCTCTGAAAATCTAGCCACCCTGACTCGTCGATCCTTTCAAGAACAAGCCCACTTCCAAACAATGCAGTCACCTTGCTAGAGGAGGGTTTGCATCTGCTGTTGGAGTGTTGCTGGGGGTATTTGAGCCTTCGTTAATTGAAAAGTTTATTGTGCTCGACCCAGATGTTGGGAATTCTGTGGTGGACCTTAACGCTATCAATCTGTATGATGAGACAGTGACTGCCTGTGAAAGGCAGCCAAAGATGTAGAAACACTTTGATGGGAGCCTCTTATTGGTGGATTGTTTTCCCCGAGAAATAGTGCACGATTAAAAAAAGTTTGTCTGAGGTACCTGTATCATAGACTCCACCTAAAACATTCAACCAAAGTCGTTGCGTGGTTTACGCGCCTGACTTTGTACATTGTGAAGAGCTAGATATTTTGGAGACTCAAAAACGTAACACGTGTTTAAAGTCAGACTGTTGATCTCCTTCGGCTTGCCTGATTCCCGTACTCAGTGATGCAATACGCGGTAGACCTTTAGATGTTATCATTGTCAAGAGTACGATCAAATCAAAAGGAACTGCCAAAGAAACATAAATAAATGCCTGGCGTGTATACTGTATGTCCTGCAGCCACCAGTCGCATGGCAGTAGTTATTAACTGTATCTTGGAAGCAGTGTGAATGCTTCAAGTGAGGTTCTGACCATCAGGGTAAGGGAGGGGGTGAGTTGAAGTGAAAATGAAGACCCTAATAATCTACGTTCTGTCATCTTGTATCACTTGCATTTCCTTTCGAAATCATCTTCAAAAGCCTGTCTATATTCGTTTTTAATTTGTTTGTTTTTTTGTAAGACTCACTTCGTTTTATCATACCAACCACTTAACCTACCGCATTAACACCAACAACAACGACTACTACTACTGCCATAGGCATAGGAGACGGGGGGGGGGGGGTCCATTTGACCTTACTTTGTCGGGTCCATTGCATTTTGTCAATGAGAGAAAAATTAATAGGGACAGAAAAGAGGATTAGAAGGCAAGAATGTGAACTTAAATTACTTTACAAATAAATTTTATTTGACCTTTGGTATAGTTGTATACACATTTGCGAGCTCAATAATTTTAGATTAAGAAAATGTCAATCTGAGGCTCTGAGCGACGTCTTTCTTGTCGGGTCCAACGAACTATTATTACTATTTATTTATTTTTTTTAACGTGGCCTCCAGCCTTCCCCAATAGCCTCACCTTCGCCGCCATTTTATTACCTTAAAATTAAATATCCTAAAACAAAAGTCGCTACCCCAGCTGTGTTGAGTTAGTTTGAGCCGCAGATCTATGCGTCATTCATTGACTGTTGCCTCATAGTCAATATCTGCTACTGTTGTCGGCTTAGAGGCCGATGATCTCATTCCTTCGAGGCAAAGCAATGCAGACCTAAGCAGAGAGAGAAGGACATTCAACATCTTTACCAGCCCGCAACGTTGCTTCTGGGCTGCAGCTTCTGTTCAGATAATACCTCGGCCAGTCTTGCAGAGAAACATCTTGCACTTGGTCCCATCCCGCTAGAGCAGGGGTTCTCAACTAGGGGGGAATTCCCCCCCAGGGGGGAGATTTCAGGTTTTCAGGGGGACTGATTCGGGAGCAAGAGATATGTTCGATGAGAAATCAATCACAAAATTTTGGCCCTTGATGTGCGATTCCTACCCAAAAGTGGCAGAAAGAGCTATCCGTGCATTGCTTCCGTTTGTGTCGACATATCTTTGTGAGTCAGGCTTTTCAACTCTGTTGCAAATTAAAACGAAGCAACTTAGTAGATTAGAGGTAGAAAATGACCTGCGTTGTGCCCTTTCAAGCACTCCTCCGCGTATCCCAGAATTGGCGAAGAAAAAACAATCACAGGTTGCTTCCGTTCAGTTAACACCTCCGTGAGTCTGGAATAGCAGCGTCTTGCACTTGGTCCCATCCCACCAGAGGTTGTGAACACCAGAAGAGTGAAGCTGCCTTGATCAACATTCAGAATTCTCTCCCCATATACCCTGATCTTGTCATTCTCGTTCCTCCTATGTGCAGCATCGAGAGCTAAGTTACGGTGACATGCGGCCATATGATAAAAAATCCTTATGTCGAAGAAGGCTCGCTGTCCCCGCGTCCAGAATCCTCGAGCACTGACGTCCACACGGGCTTCGTTGGATGTGTTTGAAGTCCTGTGATTGAAATTCTCACCGTCCAGGTGAGGGTCGGTTCTACCCTGACATCATGACAGATTTCCTTCATCTTATTTGCTGTGAGATCCCTTACTTCGTTGTGCCTCATGCATACGAAGCCTCCTTTCTTGCACACCATGGCGTGGTCGATGTCATAGGAAGAGCCACACACGCATTGGGAGGGCAAACCTTCTACTGGCCTACCGTACCTTAGAGGAATGGTATCTGCAAATTCTTGTTTATTAAGACTGAATCCTTTTGCCCTTATCGGTAACATTGTTAGCCAGCTCGAGGCGCCCACCTCCTGCACTATAGCTACTTTTTTGTTCAAGTTCTCTGGCACTTGCAGCATCAGATGCTTACTTCGTTGGTATCCACCTCACTTGTTGCATTCTGAGGCATTATGTGGTTAGTGAGGGCTGCCGTGAGCTTGACTGAGTTTTGATGTTCAGTGGCAGCAAACTCCTCTGGATTGGTCAATCCCATTCCTCCCAGTCTCGGTGGTAGTGCAAGGCTTGACGTTTCTGCTGGGGTTAAGTGAAGGTGTTTCACTGATTTTGGAATGAAATTGATGCTGATGGCTTCTTCCAGAGGGTGGAGGAGGGGTCCGATATCAGGGATAGTGCGCATCAGGTAATTCCAGCGATGCTTGACTCCATGGGTGAATGCCGCAAAAGCCGCATGTGGTTCTGTTTTAGAAATATCCGACAGAGCTTGGATTTGCCTGACCCATTCGTTTACCTTTACCGTTACATACTTTTGGTCTACTACTACTACTACTATTAACTACAACTCCTACCACTATTAACTGCAATTCCTACTGCTATTAATTAAAATTCTTACTACTAACTATTAACACTATAGTACTTAAAAACCGTACAATAGACATCAGATGCAATTCATACAAACACTCACACACCACACACAAAGCAAGCACGCATTTGCACCACACACCATTCGTGGACAGTGGACACATGCTAAATACGTGAATTCGCACACACACACACACACACACACATAAGTACGTTGTAATAAACGAACATCATGAAACTTCCCAAAACAAATTGACTACAAAATAATTCACAAGAAACATACGCTTGTGTTTAATTTATTACAAAGCGAAAGGAAAATTTGATGAAAATAATCTGCCTTAAGTTGTAGGCAGCTTTCAAGGACCTTCAAGTTTTCACTGTGAATTAGGATAAGCTGGGATTAAGATGGAGACCCCATTTTCTCTGAGAGAATTGGTCTGGCCAGAATCCAAATGTTCAATGGTTCGCGCCGTATGTAAAGTTTTTCTCATCTTTAATTCTAATGTTAAAATGCATCGGACTGACTTAAGCTAAAGTTCACAAGATACACAAGAACACACCTGACTGTATTTCACTTTATGCTTCGAGTGCAAAGAAGATCCAAATTATCCATCTTAAAGTTTTGACCAAGACTTCAACCATAACTAGATATGTTTTATTTGTACTATTTAACATCCAAGACACTGACAATATAAACACAGGACTTCTTATAACTCACAAGGATTATCTTCATGACATAATGAATACTAGTGGTAGTTCGCTTCTTACTGATGTACACCTACTGTAGTGAGTCTTGGTATTATGACTCACCTTCGCCTGGTGTTGCTCTACATACCCAGGCAGATATTTCTTTCTTAATTGTTGATGACTAGTGTATTTACTAATCTAGAACGAGTTTAAATACCTTGAATATTGAAGTGTAGTAATTCATTATAACCTCAACATCAAGACCTTGGTTATTGAAGTGCAGTAATACACGATAACATCAATAACATCAACCTCTACATACAGTAATAATATTGTGGAGACGTCTGCAGTTGCCTAGCTTATACTATAGAAGGGCAAGAGGAGACTTAATAGAAGCCTATAAACACCACTATGGTTGGTGAATCACGGTCACCACTATGGTTGGTGAATCACGGTCACCACTATGGTAGGTGAATCACGTTCACCACTATGGTAGGTGAATCACGTTCACCACTATGGTTGGTGAATCACGGTCACCACTGTGGTTGGTGAATCACGGTCACCACTATGGTTGGTGAATCATGGTCACCACTATGGTTGGTGAATCACGGTCACCACTATGGTAGGTGAATCACGGTCACCACTATGGTAGGTGAATCACGGTCACCACTATGGTAGGTGAATCACGGTCACTACTATGGTAGGTGAATCACGGTCACCACTATGGTCGGTGAATCACGGTCACCACTATGGTTGGTGAATCACGTTCACCACTATGGTAGGTGAATCACGTTCACCACTATGGTAGGTGAATCACGTTCACCACTATGGTAGGTGAATCACGTTCACCACTATGGTTGGTGAATCACGGTCACCACTATGGTAGGTGAATCACGGTCACCACTATGGTTGGTGAATCACGGTCACCACTGTGGTTGGTGAATCACGGTCACCACTATGGTTGGTGAATCATGGTCACCACTATGGTAAGTGAATTATGGTCACCACTATGGTAAGTGAATCATGGTCACCACTATGGTAGGTGAATCACGTTCACCACTATGGTAGGTGAATCACGTACACCACTATGGTAGGTGAATCACGGTCACCACTATGGTAGGTGAATCACGGTCACCACTATGGTAGGTGAATCACGGTCACCACTGGTTGGTGAATCACGGTCACTACTATGGTTGGTGAATCAGTCACTACTATGGTTGGTGAATCACGGTCACTACCACTATGGTTGGTGAATCCACGGTCACCACTATGGTTGAATCACGGTCACCACTATGGTTGGTGAATCACGGTCACCACTGTGTTGGAGAATCAGGTCTGGCTATGGTAAGGTGAATCACGGTCACACCACTATGGTTGGTGAATTACAATCACCATGGATTTGGTGAATCACAGTCACCACTATGGTTGGTGAATCACGGTCCACCACTATGGTTGGAGATCACGGTCATCACTATGGTAGGTGAGTCCGCGGTCACCACCCCATGGTTTGAGTGAATCACAGTGCACTATGGTAGGTGAATCACGGTCACCACTGTGGTTGGTGAATCACGGTCACCACTGTGGTTGGTGAATCACGGTCACCACTGTGGTTGGTGAATCACGGTCACCACTATGGTTGGTGAATCACGGTCACCACTATGGTAAGTGAATCATGGTTGCCACTATGGTAAGTGAATCATGGTCACCACTATGGTTGGTGAATCACGGTCACCACTATGGTTGGTGAATCATGGTCACCACTATGGTTGGTGAATCATGGTCACCACTATTGTAAGTGAATCACGGTCACCACTATATTACGTAAGTGAATCATGGTCACCACTATGGTTGGTGAATCACGGTCACCACTATATTACGTAAGTGAATCATGGTCACCACTATGGTTGGTGAATCACGGTCACCACTATATTACGTAAGTGAATCATGGTCACCACTATGGTTGGTGAATCACGGTCACCACTATATTACGTAAGTGAATCATGGTCACCACTATGGTTGGTGAATCACGGTCACCACTATATTACGTAAGTGAATCATGGTCACCACTATGGTTGGTGAATCACGGTCACCACTATATTACGTAAGTGAATCATGGTCACCACTATGGTTGGTGAATCACGGTCACCACTATATTACGTAAGTGAATCATGGTCACCACTATGGTTGGTGAATCACGGTCACCACTATATTACGTAAGTGAATCATGGTCACCACTATGGTTGGTGAATCACGGTCACCACTATATTACGTAAGTGAATCATAGTCACTACTAACGATGTCACTGAATTTCTTCCTCTTTTCCTCTCTTCTTTCTGTGTGACTCATAACTTATGGTGCCTGTTAGTTGTCCCTTAGGTGTCTCACTCTGAACAATATACTGTAGTTGATTTTTTCACTCAATTTCTGTCTGCGTATGACATTAATAAGAGTAGTCTCAACCTTGGTTTATTGGGCATAAACCCATGATAGTATTCCATTACAAGTTTGTTCTGTCAGATGGTTCATTATGGTATTGCATGCCTGTATAATATTCTCTGGCACTTTACATAGTATAAAGGTCCAGCTCCCTAGCCTTAAAATTTATGTGCAATGGATATCTTTCATTTTCAACATGTGACTCACTATATACAGTACTGTACTAGTTTCAGGTCACTAGAGATCCTTTGTTAGTTCCTTCTCCTGCAGAACCAGATATTAAGAGGTTCTGAAAATCGGTTCCTCAATTTCCTTAACACTCCAAGATGCACACCACAGGTATCAGGGTTTGAACATTTATGAACCTTGAGTTCAGTCAATTTGATTTTTAAATACTTCTGATGACTATATACTGTACCTCAGTGCTGTATCAATTTGCCTTATCCTCAAAACTAGGCAGGTTATTTTTGCATCCTCCCTTTCCATCATTGAGGAAAAAAATGCTTTTAAAATCTTTGCTGTATCCTGGTTTACAGCCTCATAACTAAGCACTTCAAGTCTTTACAATCTCAGATGCTCTTCCTGCCATTGTACAGTACCAAAATTCTGAACCGTCTGTGTATTCACCTTGGGTTCCTTCAGTGTGTTCATTTTGTGGTCGTCTGGAGATTGCTTACTCTAACCTTTGGCATATTTTCCCTTACATCATTTAATATTTCATATAAAGATGTATGTTACTGGTATGAGGAGCGTGATATTATATGGCAGTGAAGCATGGGGAGTAAAGAGGATGACATATGTACATTTGAGCAAATTGAAATGAGAATGGTGAAATAGATGTTCATTGTGACATTGAAAGATGGGAAACCCTGTTTAGAGCTAAGAGGGCAGCTGGGTATTGAGAGTATTTACAAGGTTTTGTATAGAGGTGGGCTGAGATGGTGTAGACATGTGGAGAGAATGGAGGAGACCAATTGGATCAAAAAATGTACAGTATGAGCCAATTGAGCAACTAAAACAGTCTTTATTGTGTTAAGAAACATATATTCAATCCAGTAGTCACAGGTTAAGAAAAGTAAAGACATCTAATATCAATCCTTTATTATAGTGTTTTTTATCAACATACAAAAGTAGAGATGATTAAAAAATTACACAAATATAAATTTTACTTCGTTTATACGTGAATTGTTTGTCTGCACTTAAGTCTTCACAGATTGTATTGTTTTCATAATAATGCTTTGGTATAAAAAATTTTTTCAGATTAATATTTCTCAAAGCAAAATTTTTGAGGATTACAAGTCATTTAGAAATATATACTGTATTAATTCACTTAAACTGAAGGCAGTAAATATTATGGTTCATATCAGACTGTTCTACAAAATAATTTTTTTTTATTGGACTACAATTACTACTGGAGTTCTAATTAAAAACTTCATTTCACATGAACTACTGTTTAGTGTACTTAGTGCAAATCAGGTCTGGTGTTCAGTGAGTGTGGTGTGTTGTTTTGGGCATTTAGGATGTGAACTAGTTCTGGTCAGTGAGAGAGAGAGGTTCTGATAAGCCTGTGAATTAATGTAAACTACTATTAGGTGTTGTTAGTGAATGTGTTTAATTTTTGTGAAGATCTTGGTGTGAGGAAGTTGGTTTTCTTTGATGTGAAGACACATCCATGAGTTATTCTTGGCCAAACCCATTTGTTTGCTTCATCTTTAAGTCTTTTGATCAATTAGCTTATTCCCGGGCCTAGCAAGACACTGTAATTTGTGATTTGTAACCATTTTTTTTAACTCCTTGGAGTGATTTTCTGCTTTTATTTTTAACCTGTCTGTTTCCTATGCCTCTCTCGCTGCTTGATTGTCCTCAGTTTGGTGGAGACACAGGCAGAGAAGGAACTAAGTTTGAGAGTGTGGACCTAAGGTTGGGTGTACCAGTTGGTGATCGCTTCTCATGACTTCAGGAATTTAGGAATCATGATCCCAGGGTTTCTGTCTTGACATTCAGTTCCAGATTAATAGAACTGAAAGTTGTTTAGGGGTTTTGTCTCTGAAATGATGGATAAACAAATAAGCTGTAGTCCCTTTGTAGTCAGGTATTTTCTAGTCCCCTTTGTAATCGAGTACTGTATTTTCATGTCCCTACGGCCAGGGAGAGAGGTAAGCTTCACAGACTTGAATGTTGATATGAAATATATTTGAGTACTGTATCTCCATGATGATAAGTTTAGGATGACTGCACCTGAAGTGAGATTGATCCTTCCAGCTAGAATGTGGTAAATGTCTCTTTATTTAAAGAATGCTTATTGTCACAATCCTATTCCAGGGAAATTAAGGTGTTTCGCCTCTACACAGAAAGAAAGCTTCCAGTTTTAAAGCCCTGATTCTCAAACTGAATGCAGTTAATTTTGGATTAGAACCATAAGAGAGGGATCTTATGTATTGTCTACCTAGACCAATGGCCCAACTTATGTGAAGTTGAAATAGATACGGCATCTAAAAATGGCCAAACTACAAACCAATGCTGTGCTCAACCCTTTGATGTCAGTGGTATGATCAAATTTTGCAATTCTTGTCTCAGCCTTACCTGATTTAAAGAGACTTTCCACTGACATGAATACAGGTTTTGGGAATACCTATATGTACCCGTGAACAGAACTTTTTGAGGATGGAACAAATGAAGTCAAAGTTTCATTCAGCATTAACTGTTGATATCTTTCCTTGGTTATGAAAACTCTTGGATGTAAACATCACTACTTTGGCAGCCAAACTGCAAGACTGACATTTCTACTCCCAAACTTTTACTTTGCAATATGCATATACTGTACCTGTAATTATTACAGCAATAATATATCACATTGTTATTCTATGATAAAAGTACAGTACAGCATATGTGTTGCTACATGTCAGTTTTATTAATTAAACAACAACAACAACAACAAATATTTTTCTCATCTCTGCAAACATTTCATTACTTCTCCACTGTACTATACATCCACTTTCCAGTTATTGCTCCAACTCTGGCCCCACCCCATGCCCTGACCACCCTAATGATAATTTGGTCCACCACTGGTGAAAGGTTACAGATTACTGATGTAGATGATGGGCTAATTTCAGGCATTCTTGGAATTTGGTGCCCATTTAAGTTTCTTAGTGATAAAAAGGTTTAAGCTTTCTTGTGGTCATAGGTTTCAGTGATTAAGTTTACTGTGGAATTTTAGGGCTGAATTAGTAAGTGTTGCCCTGAGAATGTCCATTTCTTTGTACAGTATAATGAAGTGTCTTCCTCTATGTGTTCCAATGAGAATGTCATTTCTATTTCTGATGAACTGTGTTCTTTACTTAGAGGATGGCCTCTCATTGACAGTGTGAGCAGGTTGTACATAAGTTACTTTTTGCATCTTAGAATTGCTGTTAGACTTGCCTTAAAATGGTGGAGGAATATATCTGGCTGCCATCAATGGTCTCTTGGACATTATGGTCAGTCAGTGTAGGAAGATGTATCTTATCTAGATTAGGAGATTCATTTCTTCTGATAGATCTGAGAGAAAGGGTTCATGGTCTCCTTTTTTAAAGCACCTCCATATTTAATTGTAGGAACTTCTGGTTCTTCTTTTCGTACTTCATTTTAGAGGGAAGACTCTTTGTGTGTGTGTTTTTTTTTTTTAACAATACATCTGTGGTTGCTTGTCTGAAGAAACAGGGATCTTGTCAGTCCTTTTCCTCTGTTGAAAGTTATTAGGCACATATGTCAAAACTATATGTTCATGTTCCATCTCTGAGAAACATATTGTTGAAATGTCAAACATTCATGATGATGCTCTGTATAGGGATATGCGGTTATGATCAAAATGGACATTAGACAGTGATTCCTTTTGCTGGATTCTTTCTCATGGAGTTAATCCAATGGGGGATATATTTATATTTGTGAATAACTGCAAGCTTCTAGTTTTTGTATCCTTCATCATCAGAACTATGCCCATGGGGTTTGATGCTATCTCTGCTAATAAGAAAATTCCACTAAACATGTGTATCACTCAGGTGAACATATGTAAACCCCAAAACACTGTAGTGAAACTTTTCATGTCCTGCCGAGATCATGTCCTCACCATTGAATTAACTCTATTTACTCCAGTGTTAATTAAATTGGAATATAATTACTGGATAATCCAAAGTTTGATGTTAAATTGTGCATGTGTCAGTTAATTCCATGTATCACTGTATTGTTAATTTTAAATGTTATGTAGTATACAGTAGTAAAATAATAAATGATAAAGCGACTTCTCATTTAATAATAACCTATAATTCAATAAATAAAATATTATGTCGCTTTGCTTCATTTTTTTCTAAGTCTTGCTGTTCTCATTTTCAAGCATTTTCCCACTTTGTTCTTGGGCATCCAGGGCCTGCTGGAGAGCTGCAGCACTATCAAGCAGTGATCTGAACTCCCTGTGCTGAATGAAAAAGGCATTCAAGCATTATCTTTCATATCCTTTACATACACCGTGCAATATCGATCTTGATATATCATTTCTTTTCATCTGTGTAGAATACGTGAGTACTGTGCAGCATTGTACAGTACTGTACTGTATAGTGAATACATTAATACTGTAAATAATTAATAATACAAAAATATCTACAGTAGTACTTTAAAAGCCTCTGCTCATACCACAATTTATAAAAGTGTCAAATTTAGTCTAAATTTTCAAGTGCTACAATGTAGCTGACTAGAAGCTGATACATTAAATAATTTTTTATTCACAAGATCTTAAAATTACAGTAGAAACCTTTAAAAATAATCCAACCAACCTTGACTCCATGCACGGTCTCACTCAATCGTCTCTCCTGGCGTTCATGATCCAATGTTATTTCTACAGAATCCAACTTTGCCTGTGAAAGAGGTAAGTTCATTAAAACTACAGTGCTAACCCACTGTAAGCTCAGCATGCATTATTGAAGAAGATAACTTTCAGTGAATCAGCTTTCAACAAGATTATTATAACATAATTAATATCAATACATGTTCCTGAGAGTGTAGTTTCTTACCTACCATATTTTATGGCATATAAGATGCCATTCAATGATGAATGGCACAATAACTTTGCAAAAATGATTTGCATTAGGCACATTAAAATTAGTAGTGTACTGCATATACCTGTAACTCTAGGCATTTCTCTCTGAGATGTGCTGCGGAGAGTCGTTCTTCCCGAGCCTCTTGCCTTGCTCTACGAGCAGATTCTTGGGATTCCACTGATGCTTCTGTGTGATGCCTCTTAGCTTCAAGTAGCTCATTATTCAGGGTCTGATTCTCCTGGAACACAAATGTTGATATTCTATCAATCACTTCATTAAGCTTTGGACAAATCATCTTTCTCATTAAAATATCTATACAGGTACAGACTTGTCTTTGAGCACTCAAACTTATTCAAATATAATTTTAAAGAATAATGATGAACTTGTACTGTAATTTTCGACAACACAAACTATATGGGTAATTAAAAATATAAAACATCTACCAATAAGTGGTTTATTTTGAGAAAAAAATAAAATAAAGAAAGTTGTTTCACCAAAAGCCATTTTTATACCTTTGTGTACTGTATGATCAACCATCTTTCAGTAGGAATATATGCTGTCTAGGACCCAGAAGCCCTTACATTAGCAACTGGGACTAATCTTATGGTTAATAAACCTCCTCTGTTGCACCTCTGTGATAGTAAGAAACAAATGCTTCTTCGACTCAGCCAGGAAAGAGAGAAGGTAGGATGAGTACATGACATCACAGGAGCAATGGCTTATCTTGCCTTTCCTCTGAATCAGCCATACTAATCTCTTGCACCTCAATCCCCTTCAGTCTTGGTCAAACGTATCAGTGAAATGGTGGTCCCCTAATTCACTCCGCACACATTGGAGGTAAGTGTTTTGCCTCTAATTTAGCACTGATTTAGGTGTTGTGGCTGAGTCACTCAGTCCTCAGTGTTAGAATATGGCTAAAGTTTAATTTTCTGACATTTCAGATATTGATTATTGTTTGTTACCAGTCAACTAAGGTACATTTGACTTGCTGAATGGGAACCAGCAACACCCACCCATTCAAGGAATCGGCTATTTTCACAGTGAATACTCAAGACAGGATATTGACAGTTAGTTTTTCCTGAAATCCCTTCTATGATTAAAAGTGGTTTTCCCACCTTGTGGTATAGAAAGAAGAGGCAAAACTTGGAAGAACAGGCAGTCCTGTGGCAACTAGACAGGAGTCCCGTTTTTAGGATCAAATCCAAGATAGTGGGTGAACAATAATTTCTGGAGCCATTTTCTAGGCCCTGAAGTCTTTCTGACCTTTAATGGTAACCTCTATCATTTAAAAACCCTTGTCTGCCAGAAATGATGGGGCCAGGTAAAGTTTGTAAGATAGCTACATCATCAGTAATTGTTGATATGCTTGATAACAAATGGATCATAATATGGAATTTTAGGACCAGTTCCCTGATATTAGTTTATGCGTTGTTTGAAAGCACACAAGAAATTAGATAAAAGATGGCCATATGCTCATATACTGTCCCTGATAAAGTTACTACTGTATTACCATATACAGGTACCACTAACCAGTGCTAGAGAGGACATTTCCTCTTGGAGCCACTGTGAGGAGTGATCAAGAGAGTTGAGGTGACAAGTTCTGTCCTGCAGCAGGCGGCCAACCTCTGTTGTTATGTTTCCAATAGCAGCGCTTGCTTCAAGACCGGAGAGTAATGACCCCAGCTGATCCTCTAATATAGATATTTTACTGGTGAGCATCTCTAGCTCTGTAAAATTAGAAAACAATTGTAATGTTTAATACCTTTTATATATCTGTGATATCATTATGCTTTATTTTAATGTACAGTAAATGAATAATATTTGTCATAAAAGAAACAAAAGATTACAATATAGTTTAATTAGTAGAGGAATAAAATACAGAATACTTTAAAATACTGTACTTGTAAAGAAACAAACACGAAGGTCACTAGTGTAGGTTCCGTGTGGCTAACCACGATTTAAGTCCTGGAGTGTACTGTAGCGTACTTAGCTGTTTCATAATTGAACTGTTGGCATGGTGATACTAAATAGTTTTTACTTGATTGTTATGATGTTATAAGTCCCTGAGAAAACTAGAATTTGTAGTCTATCAGTAGGGTTGGCAAAAAAACTGATCTCAATCATATTAAGGTACTCGACAGATTTTCATGTTAATTTTATCATAGTTAAGAGGGTAATGTGTATGCTAGTTTACCTTGGTTTTTTGTATTGATCTTGGTGGAGAGTGCCTGCTGAAGGCTGTGAAGAGCTGCGTCCTTCTCCCGCAAAAGTGTGTGAAGCTGTTCTTCTCTGGCCTGACCATCTCCTACTTCTTTCATCATGCACTATAAGGAAATATACTTTACTTGATCCATTCATGATAAAATAACCTGCACCCAAACTTTCAATCTTATTGTCAATAGTTTGAGAAAAAGGAACATAAGATGCCTGTGGGAGGTCAGTCAGTTGCTGTTTGCAGATACCACTGTTTTGGTTGGCAGTTTAGAAGAAATGTTAAAATTTTGGTCATTGACTTTGTAAAACTTTGTACATTACAGTAAAACATCTGTCAACTGAAATGTTGAGAACCAAGTAGCTTCCTTAAAATGAAAAACTGTCAAGTACTGTAAAAGGATGATTAGGTAAAGTGATCATGTAATGAGTGTTTTTCTGAGTTCACAATTCCCAAGATGTTGGATTATCGTGCCCCAGACTAACATGGGGAATGCCTTGCCTCAGAGTATTTTCCCCATGTTAAATAACAGGCAGCAGTTCAAATCATCCCATTTTAAATATCTTCAGTCATTGACAAGAGGATGCCTTGGTAAACAGATTTGACAATATGTACAGACAATCCCCAGGGTATGGATGACTCGGGCTATGGATTTCCAACTTTACGAATACTCTCCCATAAATCCTATTTCAAATGAGTACCAAGAAATTCCCAGGCTGAGTGGGAACATTTCCAACCATACCCCACCTGTGAGCTGTATCTTATGTTATGGTTATTTTTAACTGGTAATTTTGAGAAGATGTACAGAGGGTCCTCATTAACCAAGGCTATTAGGGACCCAAAAATTGCCACTTAGAGTGATCATAAGGTTATAACATCTTAATATGCTCACAAATCTTCATAAAAATTTGGTTGGAACTTTTGTATCAGTGTTCAAGCTTAAAAAACAAAACTAAAGAGTCCTGATAATTAAAGTATTCACTGCTCATGATTAACATCAAAGGCTAATAAAGAAACTTCTGAAAGTGTTAGTAAAGTTGTTGTATTATTTACAAAGCTCATTGAAGTGAATGTATCCAAAGTTCTATGTAAACTGACCTGGACGTGCTCATCATACTGGTGAGTCCCTGTAGGTGTGGGAAGCGGGCTGAGGCAGCTACCATATTCTACAGTGACCTCTTTCCCCCATGCTGATCCTCCGAGGTTACGAGGACTGTCACTGCTTTTGGTGCTGCTAAAGTTGTTACTGCTGTCACTGCTATTGTTCCGTCGTCTTTGTACCTGACTCCATATTCGATCTTGGAGATCTTTTACCTGTTGTAATAAAGAATAACAATAATGCGGGTAACTGGAAATAAGAGGAGAAACAGATTTTCCCTTCACATGCTGTCATTCCTTCACAAAGTGTTATGGTGTTCCCCCCTTTCACAAAAATGTCCATAAAAATCTTACTAGTTAATACTGGTCATGTCACACAACCTAGCATCAGCCATCTGCAGCATCTCCATCCTCCTCAAAATGAATATATGTACTGTATATGTACTTGATGTAATGTTTTCCAATCATTTGAACAAACACACCACTAACTCTTGGATGTCCATCCAATTTACCGCATGTTCCTTCCTCACCCCATTCCTCAATCTCCTCCTTAGTCTTACCTTCCCCCTTCTCTTTCTCTCTCCTACCTTCCTTTACTGAATTATACACTCCTTTTTACCAACCTTGCTTTTCGTATTCTCTCCACACCACCTGAGCAAACTCTGGTCAGCTCTGTCTAACATTCACTTCCACACTTTCTTTTGAAATCTGCTTCTTATTCTTTGCACCCTATTATTCCAACACACTGCCAAATTGCTTCTTCCTCTTCCATCCAGACTGCCATGATTCACAGTTGTCCCCTTCTCCCCCTCTGTCCGCCTCGAGGCGCAGATCACGTGCTGTAGAGACGTTTTTATCTACCTTCACTAATATGGCTCTCAGCCTTACAAATATTGTGCTACTGGGACAGTTTGTTTTCCTGCAGATAGAGGAAAGGTTGGGGAGTACTAAATTTTGGGGAAAATGACACTTAGCCCCGTCGCAGTCAGCGCCTACTTTGTTCATACTATACAGGTGCGTGCTGTCAATTACATGTCCTTCCAAAAATTATTTCTCTTATATCACCAATTCCATTATGTAGTTCCTATATTTATTCCTAAACTTAAGTACCGATAGTTTTTAGGAATTATTAAGATAATCTTAAGATATCTACTAAGCATAGATAAAAAAAATAATTTACTGTACCGTATATCACGGCCTATAAGACGAAATTTGAACATTAAAAAAATCTGCCCAAAGTTAGGGGGTCGTCTAAACCACCAAGTTTAAAATTCTTACCTCTTAAATATTGTGGTTTAGTGTGTCAAGAGTGGTGATGAAAACATCGTAAGCCACTCACAAGGTCTTACCACTAATTATTTTATACTGAAACTTACGTTTGGCAAGCTGGATTCAAATTAAGATTACCGGTATATTAAAATAATAAAAATGTATTATAAACCTGTCTAACATACCGTAAAAGAGATTTATACCCCTGTAATAAACACAGCTATCATCACACACCCCTCCCCACGCCCCCCCCATTTGCCAGTGAGGAGACAAGAAAGGAAAAGTGCATTAATTCTTGAAACTATCGACGGTTAATTACAGACGCTCAAGTGACGTCACTAGTGTTTACACTACACCAGCTGGTAATATTTGATGCCATTACTTGAAGTGAATTGGCCTTATTTTAAGTAACTAACTATAAATAAATACAAAAATTAAAAAAAAAGATCAAAACTGAGAAATAATATACTGTATGTATGTTGTGTTGTCAAAGTAAGAGGAACAATTGTGTAAGTACGTAATATTTTTTCACTCAAATCCTAATGAAACACTACTGGAGAACATTCCTTTGTCGCAAAACAGTTTATAAATTAAAGAAAATAATTACAGTGTGTTTAATATATTACAGTATATTATAAATAAATAAATAAAACAAATAATTCGGTAAATCTATTTAAAGTAAATGGAAAATAAGCAAACATGTTATTTACCAAGACCCTTCCGTCTGGCTCAGGGTGAGATGTAGGGGAGATAAAGAAGGCTATTTATAGCCCATCAGAAGTGGCTAGTACCCTAATGCACCATAAATAATTCATTGAACATTCATTTTTTGTACATAGTATATTCAGTATATATATATATATATATATATATATATATATATATATATATATATATATATATATATATATATATATATATATATATATATATATATATATATATATATATATATATATATATATATATATATATATATATATATATATATATATATTTGTGTAATAAATGTATGTAGTAAGTACATACTGGTAACCTTTTTCACTCAAATCCTAATGAAACATCACAATTAGAATACGGTGGTTGCTGTTGAACCACATGTTGTATAAATAGTCACACCACCCAGACGAGGGAACACTCCCACCACGCTTCAGTGACGTCACTAGTGTTTACACTACACCAGCGAGTATAATTTGATGACATTACTTGAAGTGAATTGGCCTTATTTTAAAAAATCAAGGATGGTTGGTAAAGGACTACTGAGTCAGTGGGTAAGTGTCACATTTGGGGTACTGGTCTTATACAGCAAATAGAGCTCAAAAGCTACTTTTTAAATGGAAATTTGGGGGGGGCGTCTTATGCACCCCGCCGCCTTATAGGCCGTGATATACTGTACTTAATTTTGTATTACAAACCTTTTTTTGCAAACAGCCGGTCTCTTCAGATAATGCTGTAGATCTGTGCTTTTCCATTTGTAGTTCAGTCCTTAGCTGTAAGATGGTGAGGTCTAAAGATCTTATTTGACCTTCCAATTCACATCGTGTTGCAGCACTGGTGTCAATCTGGAAAAGGTATTTTTCTTTTTATTCTTACAACACTTTTTTTCTACTAGCCTGAAGGGTATTTATAATCAAGAACAAACAGACTCTCCATTCACTTACCAGTACCTTCATTCACTCACTCTAACTGCTGTGATATCTCCATAAACCACTTGATTCAATGCTCTCCTATCATGCGCATGATCTGGTGTTTGTTTGATGTCCACCCTTCTTTATTATAGTAAAACCCTCGATGTACGCAAGGGATGCATTCATGAAAACCCTCATAATGTACCTGTACTGAGTTGTCAATCCGAGGAAGTCATGTACTGTACAGTATTGTACAACAATTAACAACTGCCTTTAATTGTTTTTGGTTTTATTACTTTACTTGTTAATGGTGTTGAAATAAAATAATTTTTCCTAGGCAAAATTTTGACTTTTTCTGTTACCTTATTTCCTTTGACTATACAGGGGGTCCCTGACTAATGAACGTCCGACTTATGAACGCCCGCAAATATGAATGGGGTTAAACTTGTAATTTACAGGTTATTTTATTTATCTGATAACATATTTTTTACTTTCATTTACTGTGTTTTGTCATTCTATTTCTTCTTTTGTCATACAGTAGTTGGGTTTTAAACATTGTTCTGTAAGTACAATATGCACATAGCATGTGTTCCAACTTACGTACAAATCCGACTTTAAGAACGTCCACAGAAACGGAACCCGTTCGTAACCCGAGGACCCCCTGTACAGTATTTCTGTTCCCCCAAAATCGGAACCTCCCTCATAAAATTCTGGATCCACCCTTGCAGTGATAATGCTATAATGTAGATCTAATTCAACCATAACCAGATCCATTGATTTTCTGAGGGGTAAAGGGTTGCTGATTGATTATAATGTTGTAACTCAAGACCAGGAAGATTGATGAGCTTTTAAACAGTCATCATGACATATTTTCTCTCTCTCTACTAATCTAAGAAAATGTTAGATCAAGATAAGCTGCCGGCAGGGCTCCACTACAGATGGGAAGGTGAGAAGCTGGGCTCTCCACTCACCTTCAATCAAAAGAGGAATTTCATGATTAATCACCCTTTTATAATTTACAAGTATTATGGATAGTTTAAGTGGGGGAACACAACCTATGGTACATGTCTAATAATTTAAATAAACAAATGATCAGTTGTTTGTAAATCTGACCTTAAGTACAAGTGACTGACAGCACTTTAACATTACCAACTAATACGTGTACATCTTAATGTTATAAAATATAACAGGTAATTTACTGCTTCCCACAACCAGCCATGGGAACAATACAGTTAATCAGTTGTAATTTAATGCTCTGCCTGTACAAGATCATTCTGTGTGGGGTGAGTGGCTCATTAGGAATCGTCATTTTCAGAGACTGCTGACGACTGACAATGGTCAGCCAGCATAACGTTTTAAGAAGTATTTTGTGTTTTAAATGGTAACATCCACAACAATCAGAGACCCTTTTACCTTTGGAAATCGATGGATCCATGAACATGTGGAAAGATAACTACAGTGTGCTCAAGGAAGTACAATGTGATGGCTTTGATATGTTGAGATAGTGTGTTACTGGTGAACTTATGTATCAATAAAGCCAGTAGATCATAAAGTGGTTTACAAAGAATGCCATTATTTACTAACTTTATCTTGCAGGTCTTTTTCTCTCTCGCTGTGTTCCAATTTCAGATTGTTGATTGACGCCTTTAAAGCCGATATTTCTTTTATTAACTTTTGGTGCTGTTCTTGTTCTGTAGACAATTCACTTTCCCTGTCAATAAAAATTAGCTAGTTTAAATTAGTAATACTAACAGGATAGAAAGAGTAATGAATGCTGAGATATGACCGAATGATCATGAAATCCTATTTCATAATAATATTGAGCCAGGATCAGGGCAACATAAATAACTCCTATCTCAGCCTGGTAGGGAGAGAACTAGGGGATGTGGCCGCCTCAGCTGACTCTCGGGGCACGCAATTTGAATTTATTCCGGGACCCAATTTCGCATAAGCGGGAAAGCTTTCGTAACATGAAATAGTGGTGTCAATTTAGGAAATTCATATCAGCGAATTTTCATATCTCGAGGGATACTGTACCTGTATTGTAAATACTTTTGAGTATCTGGGCCCCGACCAGCAGTGCACATCCCCTTAAATGTTATCTGCAAAGTAAAGTCCACTTCTTCCCTCCATACAGCCTATTACATTAAGTTAGATTCTATTATAGTACTGTACCATAGGTGTTTTTTTACATGATTCAGTGTTGATTAGGTTGTAATTCATTGTATGACATTTCTGTGCCCCTCATGATAGATATGTTAGGTGAATTTTGGGTGGGGAAACTGAGTTGATGTAGCGAGAGCTGTGTAAAAAAAAAATCCTGTATTTGTTTGTCATGTTAATGCAAACTGCTCCATATAAAATCACATAATAACAAGGAATGTTAATTGTCTAATGATGTGGTGTTTGTGACTTGTTGCTTCCTTCTTTAAATGGTGAACAGTTGCTTCTAGAGATCCCTTTCAGGACTTGGTTGTGATGGGGAAGCATAACCAAATCATGAAATCATCACACTTTATGATGGCTAAGGGTTAAACCCAGGATTTCAATCCAGCAGGACTCATGGCTATGATTCACAAGTTGCCCTGCAAAAGGCATTGGCCATAGATTCTGTTTTTAATACTGTATTTCAATTGTAATATTTGGATAAATTATGTAGTGAGTCTTCATTTATAATAGCAATGTACAGTAATTAAAAACCTGCCATGAAGCTTAAGTTTAACAGGTCACAGCTCATTTACCATAATTTTCACCTAAACACACACACACAGAACTAAGTGGAAAAAATGTTGTGCTCACAATGTGAAATACTGAGGTAAACCAAGTACTTGTATAGAGTACAGTACAGTATTTGACTTTGAATCCAAGGTACTGGGAGGTTCTACCTGTGAACACTTAGAGATGCTATATCTTAACTAGGATAACTGATAATAAACAGTGACACAATAATAACATTCACTGAAAGGACCCCACAGGAGAGAGAGAGAGAGAGAGAGAGAGAGAGAGAGAGAGAGAGAGAGAGAGAGCACTTCTTTCTAGTACCATGTGTTGAGTATCTTATTAAGGCAGAGGTAGTTTGAAAATAATGCCACTCAAAGTAATACAGGGTACTTACAATTCATTTACTCTGTAGGATAAGTTCTTCTTGTGTGTAAGAGAAGAGTCAAGTTGAAGTCGTAATTGGTCCAACTCTTCCTGCTGCTGCTTTATGGTAGATCTAAGTCCTTCAATAAGCAAAGTATTCTCTTCCTGGGGATTTTCCATAAAATTATTTATCAATTACAGACAAAACTATAACACAAACACTTTTAAAAAATATAAGAGTTTTTGTCAAATTACTCCGAGGTATTTAAGCTACAGTAAGAGATGACAAGTGCAATAGAGGGAGAAAATGTGACACAGGAGAGATAAGTATATTTGCAGCAACTCCTCGACTTAAGTCATACTCGACCTATGACCACCCGGACATACGACCGCCTCAGTTGTACCCAAATTTTTACAAATTACGTATTTTCGAGTCCAAATGTTAGTGATTGCGCTGTGTACTGACAAAATTTTCGTTTGTAATTCACTTTAAAATGGCTGGCAAGCTTAAAAGTGAGAATTTTGTGGTGCTGAGAAGAAAAAGAGACACCCATTTTAGATTTTCTATGTATTATTTAAGCATTTTCGACTTACGACCTGGATTTAGGTCCCTAACCCTGTCGTAAGTCGAGGAGCAGCTGTATGTTTTTAAATGACTAATTGAATTCTGGTGCATATGCATATCTAAATATGAAGTCCACTATTGATTAAGATATTTAATTAAACTCTCCCCCCCCCCCCATTCCAATTCATAGGAAATCAAGGAAATTCATAAACCTTAATAAATAATCATGATTTTGTGCACTGTAATAATGGATAAAGGAGATGAGGGGGTAACATATTCAGTTAATCCACCAGAATATACTGATCACCCTTCCCTCCTCATTGTACCATCAGCCTCAAATGATGTGGACATGGTTCAGCTGTTACCCTTTAAGGCTGGAAGTCTTGTTAGACGTTTTATATATTTTCTACAGGTCAATTATCTACAATACTTTCTACTTAGTTCCAGCTGACTAAACACAGACAGTTTTTGTGGATGCATAGTGTATGCTGTACTGCATAATATGTGTGTGTGTGTGTGTGTGTGTGTGTAAATGTACCGGTATTTGTGTATGTACAAGAGTGCAGTACTGTACAGGTATATATGTTTCTAATGCTGCAAATTAGAGAGGCTATATTGTACAGGGAGGTGGTGAGGGGAGTATATTATTCAGGAAAATACTTTTTTTTACTGGACTTTCGAACGATCCAGGCCATTTTATACTGTATAATTATTAGTCCAGTAAAGTGAGATGTAACTGTAATTAGTTTTCATCTAAATTTGTTAAGTCTTACAAAAACTGAATGATGCAGTGGGAACATAAAAAACAATATTACTTGCAAAAGCTTGTTTTACTTACATCAATGAGATTAATTTGTTTTGTCCGAAGATTTAAATTGTTTTTCAATTCAACCAAAGTTGACTCTAGAGTTTGCTTCTCTTTAGCAGTGTCTTGTAACCTGTGTTCCAACTGGCTCACTCTGAAATAATAATTACAACGCAAATATATGAATAAAAACACCAAATATACTACTTAAAGACTTTCCTTCATTTATTGTGCGTGCTTCATAAATCATATTCTATATCTATAACCTACATGACAAACAACTGATGCTAGGGAGAGGCAAGGATGGCAGGGTGTAATAATAAGATGGTGATCTGGTAACACTGATAGACTTACGGTATTTATTTTTTCACGTTTTATTTTAAGATTCACACAACATCTTTCCTGCAATTATTCCTAACTCTATCCATATTTATTACGAGTATCTACAGTATTTAATGTGGGGTCAGTCAATTAGTAGCACAATATATTAAGTAATAAACAGTTAACTTGTTGTTATCTGGTCTTTAACATACCAGAATTTTCATGAACACCCTAATTCAAATTCAATTAAAAAAACAAAAACAATTTAAACCAACTGCAGATGTTATGTCACAGAATGCTCTTGTTTAGCACAACTCCAGGGGTTAGCAGAGCCTGTAGTCTTTCTCTAACATTTGTGAGATGTCTGTATAAAAACTATCTGTACAAGATTAAAATGCCAACTAATAGTTTGAATTAAAACAACAACAGCATAATGTAATATAAAACAACAACAAATAAAGCTTTCTGTGAATTACTAGTGAATACAGGCAGTTCTTCGATAACACGGTACAGTAGTCGTGTTCCCGAAGAATATCTCGTAATTGAAAAGTTGTGTTATAACAGGTGATTCAGTGGGAATTAAGGAGGTAGTAGGTTGAAACACCAACATGACGGACATTTTTCTTTACAATTTCTTTTATTACTGTAAGTTTTAATGTGTTCTTTTATAATAACTGATTTAGTTTGACATCAATCATTAATAGAATAAAAACATGAAATGAGGAACAATGCTTGTTAATGTTTTAGTGTACAGTAGTTGCCAAGCGATAAAAAACATAGCAGTGAAGAGGGAAAATGATGAAATTAGTGGAGTGTAGCTCTAACAGATTTTTAATGATAAAATATTTTTTTTAAATCAAAACACTTCTAACTATAAGAAATGTAAATAAACTTATAAAATATGTTCAGGAGACAAACAATATAGGGTAAAGCACAGTCCATGATAACATGTGTTTAACATATACAGGTTGAACAAAGACTGAGGGACGGAGAGTTGCCAAGTCTGAATCTCATGTCATTACCAGATCCATCAAGAGTCATGATCAAATCGAGTGTTCCAATACCCAATTTATTAGAATACAGTACAGTAAAACTTTTATATATATATAATAATCACTCATTTGTGGTTACACCCATGATATCTGAGACTACCAATGTCCCCCTCTCCAGGTTATACTCATAAATAAATGAAATGATTCTGCAGAGTGCAGGGTTGTTTTAAAATGTTTGAGAAGGATATAATTAGTCATATTGAGGCCTCTTGAGATTTTTTCAAAGTGCAGGCAGAGTACTGGAGAAGTCAGTCACCAGATTTTCATGGAGATGTCAAGTTTATGCTCACTCCAGAGTCCGGCTATTTACAATATTTTAATCAGGAAAAAGACTCCGGCTATTTACGATATTTTATTCAGGCTTCCTATTCATTGTAGTCCAGACCCTGATAAGCCCACAGATAGTGGGAGTGAGGAGGTGTCTAATCCTGATGATCCAGAGAAGAGGTATCCCCTTGTTTTGCATTAATTACTTCAAGTTAATTCATTTTAGCAAAAAAATCTTAAACATACCTGGAGTCTGCCTCACGCTGTAAGTCAGACAGTTTGTGTTGAAGTTGTATCACTGTAGCAGCATTTTCCACTGCCTCTTTCTTTGATATCTCACTGATCTTTATTTTCTCCAGCCTGTAAATGGTTAATGTAGGAACTGAATCACTTCGGGTAATTGAGCCAATTTTACAAATACAGTACCTGTAAATTACACCAACACTTCAGATACATTTTACAGTAGCTTATAATTACCAGAAATCAAGAAAAAAATCAGTACACAAACAACTTTGGATCATCAACTAAATACTACTGGATACTGTTTATTACTGGTGCAACATCTGTTGATAAAACACAGCTCTTTATGTCTTTTTTGTTTGTTTTATCTTCTCTTCACCTACATTTTTTATACTGGTTCAAAAACCTCTTCTCCCATTCCAATCTAATTTATAATAGTTTTGAAGTGTAAAGCCTGCCAATGGTCACAAGTAGAAGTGACAACACTTTGTAGCTTGAAATGTTATATGTATCAATATGAAAACAAACTATCCATGAGTTTCAACGATAATAATTAGAAATCTAATGATAATTAAGTAATCCTCAGAAACTGTTGAACTTCACCTAAATGCAAATCAGGTCTAAACTCTTAAATTATGCAAAACAAATCTGTGGCTACCTTTGCTGTGCCCAAAAATTTAGCTATAAATTAAAGAAAAATTATTTTATTAATTGTTATCATATATGCAAAATAAAACAAAACACAATACTGTATAAGATACGTTACTTTTATATTTAGTAGGAATGACAAGCTCGTACAGTATTGTTGCTTCCATAAGCTTCCTCCAGTGAACGCTTGAAGATTCGGACAAAAAACTTGGGGGTTCTGGGCTCAGAAGCATTCCCAAAACAGGGTGAAGGTAGTTTTAAGCTTAAAGTTTTTATTTTATAAAATGTCACAGACTTAACAGAATATAATTTACATTGCTGGAATCCTTGCAAGATAGCAAATAAATTTTTTCGTCCTTTAGTCCTTTAGGGGGCTGTAAGCCCCCCGACAGAAATTTTCTGAAGTATGACCAATATAATGGGCTTTTTTAGGTCATTTTGAAGCCTTGTGCACATGATATTAAGAGATATTCTGAGGTCAATAGTAATTACTCTTTACTATACAAAAATGCCCAAGTACAATAGTGCATTAACCCTTAGGCCCCGGGTGACGTTCCAGAACGTCCGCCTATTTTCCCGCCATTTTTTTTTTTTTTTAAACTTCGATTTTTTTCACGATTTAACCCCGTGGGGGGATACTGCCAGCAACACCCTAACCCGGGGCTTAAGGGTTAAAGAAAAAGTATTGTAATTTTCTGATGAAGGGAGGGGGGGGGGGTTCTGGAAACAACCCCCCTCTCCCCTGATCCACCCTTGCATGTGGAGGGTGTGTGGGAGGTCAGAGTTTGTGGCGGAGCACTGTTGCTAAGGATGCTGTTGTGTTACCAAGGCGAGTACCATGGGCAACTGCGATGCAGTGTGTACATAAACTTCTATATATACGTATATATATATATTTTTTTTCATTATTATTGTACTGTTTATATGCTATTGTTATTGCTGTTTATATGTCTCTAATTTTAAGTTTTAATGCTACTATGTTCAGTTAAAGCTGACTTTTAGGGGTGAATCTAGTGATCTGAACAGAATCTTCACAACCAGTTACAGATGGTTTAGTTTATATTTTAGGTCTGGTGCTACAAATTCCAGAAAAACCTCCTATCTGGCAACCCCCAGATCCAAGCGTACCGGATAAATGGTCACATACCTGTGTTTCTTTTGCAGGCATTTCTAGATCTGTAATTCATCCACCTGGTCTTATGCCCTCTTCTCCTTTTTTACGGGTCAACAGCACCAGAGGGTTAAGCTTCCCACATCACTAATGTCTATTCTATCATGTGTACAGTATTTAAACTCAGATTTTGGTGTCTGATTTTTCAGTTAATTTTTTCTAATGCCTCTTATTACTACAGTATTAGTGTCAAAAAGAAATGGGATACTTTACTGTGTTTCACGGAGGTTTTCTTCTGCCTGGGCCAAGCACTGCCTCAGTGAGGTTATATCTGCTCTATTCCGCTCTTTCACTCTTAAAACTTCATGTTCACTAGTCCTTAATCTGCAGGGTAAAATGGAAGATCGTTATATTAAATCCCACTTTATAGCAAGGGGAGATGGAGTGACCTGTGACATCCACCTGGAGCACCATCTGTTGAGCTCGTCACCAGGGGGTTGACATACTCCAGCAGCAATATACACCATCCATTTGGATTAGTATACCTTGTACTTGGTATTTACAACTTTTCTCCTAGTGAACGAGAATTAATGTAAAGCTTTAAATTTCCAGAGAAGAGGGCACTTCAAAAACTAGCAATACAGGGTACTTAACCAAACTCCTTAAGTAATTTACTTTTCATCCTTGAAAACTCATCTATGAATATGAGCTGCATGATTCAACCTCTTCACATTTTTAACAACCTACAATCTCACATTGGGAGTTGGGTGGGCAAAAAATTTATCACCTCCCTTCATATTAAATCTTCCCTTTATAAGTTACCTGTGATATTGCAAGTAATCAAAAAAACAATAATACACTAGAGGGGATTATTGTAATTGTAAATTGTAATGAAAAATAATTATAGGGATCTAAGCTAAGAAGAATTTTATCTCAGAAAAAAAGGACTATCCTTAAAAAATCCCAAGTGTCATACAATTCTAATTAGAGGAGTCCTCATGGAGATACTGTATCGCAAAAACTATCAAGGTTTCCTCCTTTAAACTGTTTCGTATTACATATTATAACGAGAACATATCTTAACACTTCTGACCTGGATTCTCTCTCTAATACTGCTTCTCTTGCAGTTTGTAATTCCTCAGAAATACGTCTTCGTTCCTCTTCCACTTTGAGAGATCGCAAAGTTTTCCTATTTAGCTCTCCCAGTAGTACAGTGAGAGCTGATGAAATATCCTCTAACATACGGGATGTACTCCGTCTGTAATAAATGAACACTGTATAGGTATTGATGTACTGTATATAATTTATGTCATACATACTCTAACCAATCTACATTGTTGAAAGACCTGCATTCATGAATCATCATAGAAGTAACCCCCCAAAAAATACAAAATATGAAAAGAAGTGGGATTTAGCATAGGTAATAATTATACAAAATACTGAGGCCATATGATCAGTTGCCCAAGTGTTTAATAAAGGTTGTGTGATCTTATACAAGAACAAATTACAGCACAGTATATAATATCTGTCCTATATTGAATAGAGGTAGGAAAAATCAAATACATCACAAGATATACACAATTTTGTTTAGTTGTCTTGTAAAACTATATTTATAGTATAGGGTGTATTTATAGTTAGTTTTTTAGCTTTCAGTAGAAACCCCACCCCCTTTGCAGCTCATTGGCTCATACATAAAGTTTGATTAATATTGATATATCGCAAATAAATCCAGTGATATCCCATTAGCTGGAACAATTGGCACAGAGCACTTTTAGGGATGAGAGATATCCGGGTATCCAGAAGACTTTCTCAAACCCGGAAAAATTCTTTATCCCCTGATTTTTTTCCGGTTACTGGGAAAAGTTTCCGAGAATCTAAACTATGCACCTTGCAAAGACAAACGCTAGCCCACATCCCCCAGAATATTTCTGGGTGTTAGAGAAAGTTTTCCAAGAGTCTAAACTAGCAGAGTCTGTAAAAGCAGTTCTAATTAAGGTTAGAAACTCCATTTCTTTACTAGAAGAATCCTGAATAGTTTATCTAAAAGTATAGTTTAATAAATATATTTAAAAAAATAAAAATCTATATGTAGTGGGCATGCGAGGCACCTCATAAATGAGCCTGTGACGACTGGCATTTTCCACTCGCACGGAGCTGTGGGGGATTAGTGGGTCTAATGTTACTGACCTGACTTGATGCAATGTCAGGTGGAGGTGGGGTGGGGGATTAGTGGTCTCATATTACTGACCTTCTGATGCAATGTCAGGTCACATATTGTTGGGTGGGGCATTAGTGGATCTCATAACCTGAAGAAGTCTTGAATAAATACGAGGCTGCCAGCAAAAAGTATACTGTATAAACTTTTAGTCGCAAAATCTGCTCTAACTGTGTTAGAGAAATGAATTTTGTTTCATTTCATATCCCTGTATAGAGATGCGTTCCTGATGATGTTATTTTTTACCTAGCACATTGTAATGACTTCTGCAAATTCTGTGGTTTCGTAACTATAACAATACCATTAGCACTCAGTTGTGTGAGTGGTGACTGGAGTATTTTTGCATGGTAGAAACTTAACACCTGTCGGGCACTTTTATTACTTATTATGGTTATTTTTTACATTATAGTAAGTGCTTTTAACACTACTTTTGCATCATATTTGGGTACACACAGATCTTGTATAAAACAGTGAATGATGCAGATGATGTACTGTATATGTGAAACAATTGACGTACAGGTACTGTATAATGAAAATTTCTTCCTACATTTATTAGTGACATATATGTGAAATGCTGTATAGTGTATAGCAAGAACCCACCTGTACCAGAGAAAATTGGAAGGGTTTACATAATTTAGTGAAGACCCACAAAGTACCAGTATGTGACAAAGGGAATAATAAGGTAAAAAGAGGAGATCTCGTTATTTCTTTGAATCACATGATTTAAAAATGTAACAATTAATAACAGCAATTTTCCACAAACAGTAAGTCCTTACCTTCTTGGGGAAGTAATGGCCACCATTTGTCTCAAGCCACTAGATTCTAGTCCAGATTCAACTTGTCCTAAAAGTTGGGAGGCACTCTGTTGTATTTGTAAAGTTTCCTGCTGTTGTTCTCCTATAAGGATTTCTATGCCCTGCACCTGTCAAATCAGTTACATTATTGATAATATTATTAGCAATACGTACCACCATATATACTGTAGCTTCTTATGAATAAATTAGCCCATTAGGTGTCACCGCCATTTTAAAACGGCAGGACAGCATCATGCCGGCACTTTGGCATCACCGTCGTTTTAAAATGCAGCTGTACGGGTATTTACCAATCTCCCATGGTCAGTAGTGTTAGCTTACAGCCTAAATAAGTGAAAATGAGACTAGTGGGAGGTGTGAGGGACAGAGCTGGCCTCCCTGCCATATCCCACATTTATCCCTCCCTTGTTCACTGTCTCCTTGACACAGAGACATTAACATGCCACATTATATAGCTTAGAGGTCGTAACAATTTATTTCAAATGTCTTTGCATTGGGGGTTGGGTGGGGGTGTACAGGACAAGGCAATGGTGAACATTAGCTCATAAAATATCATGTGTTCATTCAGGCCTTCTTCCTCTAATTTACAAGAGTAAAAATATTTTCTTCTATACTCTCCATTTCAGGAAGACAGTTGCAATTGGGGATGAAGACTAATCATAATATCTTTTCCAACCATTTACAGTAAACCCTCGAAGATCTGGACCCGGGTAATCCGGATTTCGGAAGATCCGGACAAAATATTTGGGGGTTCTGGACTAAGAAGCCTCCTAGAAGTTTCCCCAAGAAACATTCCCAAACCAGAGCAAAGAACACTTACCATAAGGCCCATGGGCGCTGCTTGACCCGTCAGTTGCTTGGACACAGGTGCCCGAGGAGGTGGGAAACAAACAGAGTTGACAATTGTTGTTTGTGGGAATATTAGCCCGGGTTGGCTAATCCCCATAAAAAAAAAAAATAATAATAAAAAAATAAAAAATAAAAAAAAATTATTTGCCGGAAAATTGGGACAATCGGCTTTTCCGGACAGGTGGTCCCCCCCCCCCTTTTAGTCCGGATCTTCGAGGGTTCACTGTATATCAAGTCTTCTGGGTCTAGACTGGTGGTTTAGTGTTGCATTGATATTCACACTGCTAAGTTCCTGCTCAACCATAAAATGGAATTTTAGCATTAATCCTTAATTTTCAAGAATATATTTATCATGCTCTTAAGTCACCTTTGAAGTACTATTAGTTTATTAATTTTTCTTCAAGGAAACTTACACAAAACTAACAAGGAAGCATTGTACAATACTGTTTATGTTTTTGCATAATAAGGTTTAACATAATTTAAATATAGTATGTGTTTGATAAGAATGATAACTAAAATACAGTTCAAGTATAAGTACAGTAACTCATAAAAGAGAGAAGCTCTTACCTGAGCTACAGCCATTTGTAGTTGTGCAGCAGCAGTTCCTAACTGACCCTCCAAGTTGCTGTGTTGATTCTCAAACTCCATCAGTTCTTCCAGCACATTCTCTGCAACACGGGGTGTATCTGTGCTTAACTGCAGTGTTGTGACTTGCCGCAATAATCTTTAAAAAAAAAAATCAATATTTAAGTATCTTCTCAATTGTTTTTTATGGCATCTACAATCTTCAGGGACACTCAATATATCATGTTCCCCTACAGCTGAGGCTGGTGGTACAGGGAATAGGGAGGAGTGATCAGTCTATCCTCTGGATTAACAAATTAACCAGAGTTAATGGTGGAGGACCTTGTCTAAGGACTGAGGAATCACCTAATAAGTTAAAGCAACTTTTAAGAGACACTTATTTTATGAGCAATAAACCAGAAATCACATTTTCAAGAAGAAAATTACAATACAGGTAGTTCACACTCATTGCAAGGATTTCATTCCTGAAAACCTTTCTGATATGCAAAACTGCAATTTGTATAACTAACTTTCCCTTAAGAGGGGAATGAATTACTTGCCAGGAATTTTGGGGGTACTAGGGCTAAGTTTTTCATACAAAAACAATTATACAGTATATTGCTAAATACACATGAAATAAAGTACAGTAGTCTCTCGCTGCCTGTGGGAGTTAGGTTCATGAAAAACCTTGTGGTTAGCAAGACTAAAGGGTTATGGGAAATGGGGGATTAGGTTCCATGCCATGGATAACACTTGTCAAAGCCTAGCTAAGTTGCCTGTTCTTTCACTAAACAATATCTGTATCGTACAATTAGTTAAATATGATTCAAATATATTTAAAATAGCTACATATAAATTAAATAGTAAAATAAATTTTACAGTACTCTACATCTCTGTGGAGATCGCATCTTGCTATCAAATAAGAAAAATCAAGAGCATGGGTGTGTGTGTATGTATGTGAAGTGAACGTGTGTGTGTGTGTGTCTGTGAACTTGGCAGGTCTCCAAATTAGACTGTCCCTGTAGCTACATGCCCCTAGCATGCCAAGCTGTGTTATTGCTATTTTTCAACTTGTATTTTCAGGCAGATATTTGAAATTTAATTTGATTTTTTTACATTGTAACATGCACACACAATTGTTCATACAGAATGTGTAAAACAAAACAATAAAACATGATTATCCAAAAGAAAATTAACATTCCTTACATCCACAGGAGTTAATATCTGATAATGGGAGGGGGAGAGGGAGGGGGTGTGGTGTCAGGGATCTCGGCATCTCCTTATCAGGCTAAGGTGTGAGCTGCGCTATTGTTCTTTTTCAACTTGTAGTTTTGGGTAGATATATGGTACATACTGAACTTCATTAAAAGCAATTTACTGTTACATGTACACACAATCGTTCATACAGAATGTGAAAAAAAAAAAAGAAAAAAAAAAAGAGAATAAACATTTCTTACTTCAACGGGAGTTAGCCCATGATTGTGGGAGGGGGGAGCGCTTCTATTTCCTGTGTCCTTAATGAAACGATTGGCAAATGGCAATGCACTTTTCATTTATTTTATTTATTGATATTATTTATATTCATTCCTCACATTTACAGAGGGATACAGACGCCACACTAATCCGTGGATACTTGAAATTAAATGCCTTAGTGAATGAAATGGTATACAGAGTAAAAACAGTGGATACTCATGGTTGGCGAGGGTTTACTGTACATACAAATACAGTCAACCCTCACTTTACGCGGTCCCACATTCCGCGTTTCCACGTTTACGCGGTGCCCTGCCGGAACCCAGGATGCTCACATTCCGCGGTGCGTGTACCCCTTTACGCGGAGAGCGACTGGCGAGCCGCGCAATTTTTGGATCCAAACCTCCCGCCATCCGCCATATTGTGTAAGCGGCGCGAACATGGTGCGCACAAGGTCGCCCAGTCATCAAAACATTACCAGTTCTTCACCAGCCACCCACCACAGCCGGCCCAAGTCAGTGATAGTGATAATTATGGTGAGGATATGGACTTATATGGACTTTGGTGAGTTTGACAAAGAGGCCCTGCAAGCCTCTGTGGTGGACAGTGATACAATTGATACAAGTGATACAGGTGAGGGCCAATAATCTGCCCTCTGCCTCGGAACCAACCGCCCATCCCCGTGTGCCCAGCCATTTTTTCTACTAATGTAAGTGTTAAAAAACCTAATATTATTGATATTTCTCTTAATTATTAATTGTGTGTGCATACCATCATAAAGTTAAGATAATATTTTTACTACAACATAGTTGTGTTATTCACTTTTTAGCTTCTCACTTTACGCGGGACCCTCCGGGTTACACTAACCGCTGAAAGTGAGGGTTAACTGTACAATAAACCCTCCCAGTAACAGACTAATTCATGCTGACCCTCTCTGTAAATGGGACTCTGGATATTTCAGACCCTTTAAGTATTTCAACAAATATGTAGGTAAAAACAGCAGGTAATAAGGTAACAACCTCCTACAATGGCAGCAGAATATGACGGAGTGGTCCAAGCAGAATATGACGGAGTGGTCCAAGCAGCTAGGCCACACACGCACCTGACACAGGGATGAATTGGAGCATGATGCAATCTCTTCAAACTCCCTGAAAATTTATTCCCAGGTCCAGAAAAGAGAGACTTGGAGAGATTTTATCAGAACCTTAACGGAATCAACCTTGGAAACTCGTTTACAGACCCAAAATTGAGAAAATTTTCTGGAAAAATTCCGAGCCAATTTCAATTCCGGGTACTGTACAGTATTGGAGAGTTCCGGCTGACGGGGATTCCGGAAAATGGAGATATTACTGTATAGATAGTGAAAAACTATATTGTACCTTGTAAGGCGGCCGAGGCTGCTGGTAGAGGTAAGAGCCAGACTCAGCATTGAACTGCACTCATCATGCACAGCAACTGACACTTCTCTCAAGTCGTCGCTGCCCAAGAAGACAAGTGAAATACGATTAATAAAATATTTAAACTATACTATAGGTTTAACATAACTAATGAATTTAGCACTAAAATCATTTACATATAGAGTACTATACTGTACTGTACTGTAAATGTATTTACTACATATATACTATATGAATAATGATTGCAAAATTCTAATTGGTTAACCAAACTATTTAACTGAAATGTTGGTTTGGAGATCTTTAATAACTGTAACTTGCTGTATGTACCAAAATAACAGATACTGTGTGTAACTTTATATATTTTATCATTTACTTAAGTGAAAGTCTTCATTTATTGATATGAAATTCAAATTTGTTGGGTGAATCTTAAGTACTGATCTGTTAAGGTAAGAAAATATCATATCTTGCCCAAACTCTGTCAAAACAATGAGCAGTGTCATAATAAGCATCTAAAAAAAAATTAAGCAAAAAAAAATCAACTTTGCATAATGCTAAGTAAGATGGACAGGAAAAGCACTGAGGAATCAATAAAGATTCAGAATTCTGAATCATCCATTTGTTAATGAGGTGGAAATGCAATAAATATGCAAACACTCATTTCAAACAATACATTTACTGCTTCTTTACTAATACGTACTGTAAAGAGTTTTACCTGTACCAGCAGCTATTCATGTTACTTCATCACTGACTCACTCATTCATCTGGCAGCATGGGACTTTCATTAAAACTGGCACCCCCAACCTCTCTTATGGAGGGACATTTACAGTTCAAGTTGGGTTCGTGGGTGTACCAGTAGGTGTAGTATGAGCTGCATCCACCTTTACTCATATTGGTGCCACCCTCCCAATCATCCTTTTGATTAAGTCCAAAGCTTTTATGGCTACAAAATTATGTTGGATTTTCTCAATCTGATTAATGGTGATTGATCTCCAAGGTGTAAGAGGGCTAAGTTAGTTAGATGCTACTGCATGTCATAAACTACAATCACCTGTCATCAATCATTAAAAGGGATTTATGATCAATCCCAAATTTTCAATCATTTAAGGCAATTAATTGCATCAAGAATTGTAACAACCAAATTTGCATTGCCAGCAATATGCAGAATACTGTAAACTTAATTTACGAAGGACATCAAAATATTAAATACATTATCTGAAATGCTAAGAAACCAAAAACCACCACCACCACCACTCCTGACCTCATTCAAGCCTCCCATCCCCTCAACAGCATGTGCTGCCGAAGTGAGAGACAAAGCTTAGCTGGCACAAAAGGTTGGCAAAGTTAGGTTTGATGACTGACTAAGAAACAAGTAAATGACCTCCCTGAATCACATCCCAAGGAGCTTATACACCTGACTTAAGTGAAACAAAGAGATATTTCTCTCAAGAGTGAGTTTCCTGTATCAGAGAAGCAGCTAAATAAAATGGTATTAGTGACCTTCATAAGAAAGATGTCTGGATTAATATACAAGATGAATACAGTACTGTACTGTATTTGTACCTCAGTGGGAGCCCATAGGTCACTTCCTTCTTTGATAAGGGACTCAGCAACAGTGGATAAGATGTCAAAGTAGCGGACATCAACCACCTCTTATTTCAGGAAGGTCAGTCAAATCTACATCCTCAACTTCATCTCTGGCATTTCCTATTTTTCCAATAAAGCTGTGAAAGCCTCCCCCAGCACTACTGCGGTGTTCTCCCCCCCCTCCCCCCTTTTTACACAGTACACCATTACTAGATGTCTCCTCACTCTCTAGTAGGCTGCCTGCCCTATCTGCCTAACCTGTTACCACTCAACCCTCCATCTTTGGACTAAATTCTTGGTCCTCTAGTCACATTTTAGCATCAGGGAATTTCTTATAATGTAAATGCACAGCATTTGTACATATGCACAGTATATTGTCTCTTCACTACTGGGTATTTAACTGTTCAATATTTAAATGTGTAAAGTATTAGAGAACATATCTACTTTTTCCATTAGTTTATCAATCATTCACGGGTCACCCAGGAATATAACTACAATACAATACTTACATGCAACAACATCAGAAATCAAAGTATTATTCAGTCAAAAAGTCCTCATTTCCTCCAGCAGTTCATTTCGTCATGAGTATTAATATGGAAAAATTATAGCAAAACTTAATCAAATTGAAAATGGAGGTTTATGTGCACCAATTTTAATCAGTTTGGTTTTTAAGCATTTCTATAATTTTAAATCTAATTTCAGGCATTTTATAGGATGAAAATCCAAACTACCTGTGGTCAGCTTCAGTAGCATGTGGAGAAAAAAGATGTACAGTACTGTAAATGATTGCTCTTCACCTTACACTTAAACAGATATAGACAGTGTGAAGCTGTAGAGATATAATAATTATACTAGTACAACAATGATAGTCATGAGTACGTATGGTATATATTTGTTTAATGACACAGATAAAGACATTAAGAACCCTAAGTTTAATGTCTAAGTCATTCAGGTACACAGGTTCCATTAATGAATGCTCTGAAAATTGTGGTACAAAATTATCTAAACATTTCAGTACTTAAGCATCCAAAATTATATCATCACTAAATACCTGTAAAGGAAACACAGTTAAATAAATCTAACGAAGCAATTACTCACTGCACATAATCACAGACACTTCCCCCAAACTCCATATCTTTTATGTCTACAAAGATGGTCACAATGATCTTGGACTAACCTAGGTAATTGCCATAGAAATTTGCCCTGTACATGTAAACTGATCTGACCTTACCAGTCAATAAATATTGGTTGTAACAAGTCTGTTTAACAACAATTGAAAAAAAGACCTAAAATACTACATCTCCACCAGAAGACTTAAATATAGAAGACTTATAAAGTTTCTAAGTCACAAGATCATTTAATGTGTACTACTCTACAAGGCTATGCAGCAGTTGACTGATTAAACTTATGATTATTCATCAAAAGGGGGCAGAAATAATTGTATTTTTAATGAACTAAATTCAACATCAGATAAAAAAATGAGGTTGAGAATAAGTTCATAAATTTTTTAACCCCCCAAAGGACTCCGTCATCATCATCATCATCAATGTTTATTGCCATTTTCCACGCTTGCGTGGATTAGCCACTTTTACCTCATGGTAGCTCTCCATGTTGCACGACCCTTGCAGTCTCTCTTGTCAGGTTCTTAATTCTTATGTCATTTCTTATAACCTTTCTCTCTCTCTCTTTATGTCATTCTTGGTCTGCCCCTGGCTCCCCTCCCCTCCCCTCCCCATTTAGACTCTTGTATCTCTTGACCAATTTGGTCTTATCTATTCTCTCCACACATCTACATGTATGGAAGATGTGATAACTTGTTACTTCCTACACCCACATATGGCAACTTCCATTTGTTAAAAAAATATAAATAAATAATGGTCTTTGTAATGCATTTATTGCACAACCCAATGGCTTGGAGGAAGAATTCCAAATACTGTACTCACTGTTAGAGTTTCCTCCTAACAGCTACTCATTTGGGTCGCAACAGTTGGCAGTTGAATCTGATTAATATTATTGTCTAAATTAATGTCTTGGGATGATTTCTATCATTAACATAAAATTCAAGGCTTTTCCCACTTTAATGTAGGGTGGCCAGAATCATAAGCACAGAGCTTCAAATATTCCCCTTTATCTATTATATGAGAGATACTACCCACCTAATCATTTTACTAAAAACTACACAGTATACAGTACAGGTGCACTGTATTGTACTGTACTGTACAACAATACCAGAAGAGGTTCAAGACTTATTTGCCACCCCGAGTGACACAGGCTTTGTCTGTACAGTATTTAGAAAATAGTACAGTACAGTACTTAAAGTGGAAAAATGGTTGGCTCATAATCTTACAATTTATAGTTGTTTGTCATATTCACTATGTTACACTTACTACTAAAGTCATATAACTTACAAATAACAATGCCTTATTACAGATCTCTAACTAAGTGTTTCATTGTAGGCGAACTAGAAGGTACTTACTGCAGGTCAATCTCATTCTTTTCTGTTGTCAATTGGCTTTGAAGTTTTGGGATTGAACTGGGGTTCTGCTCAGCAAAACATGTCATAAGCTTAAGCATAAATTTCTAAGCCAAAATTACTAGAATCTCCTGAGGTTAAATTCACTGTTTGTTTCACCCTAACATCTCATAAATACTGTACACTGTGGTTTCCCACAACAGGTAAGACAGTTTATCCTACCGGGTATATACTGTATATTTATGGGGAGCACAAAAATGAAGCAGGACAAGCACCAGTATGCCTGAAAACAAGATTTTTACAGAAATTAATAGGAAAAGTCATTCTCTGTCCAGGAGAGACTGTCAGTCCTATTATGGAAGTGTTGATAAGATTAAAAGTGCTATTTCTAAAATGTGTCTGATGCGTCACAACTGGAGTGATCCATCTAGTGGTGAAGAGGTTAACTCTCAGCCAAAGGGTAGGACAAGGCAGGCAGAACCACTAAATATCTTCAATATCTTCACTGGTTCCCAAGTTATGATAATTTGAAGGTTCACAAACGTTAACTGCATTTTTTTTTCATTTACGATGCTGCTGCACTTGTCCTACTTGGGTTCTATGTGCCTCATATAGTACACCCTTTACCAAGTTCCAGCAGGTATCTCGAGTTTTCCTCAACTTTTTGTTACATGGACTGTTTTGCTTTGAGCACTTACCGGGTATGAAGTCTCGGGCTAATCCGTGCAGTTCTCAGTGTTTATAGGCTTGCATGATGCTTTTGCCTTTTGTTTTCATTGCATTATAAGGATTCAATAATCTGCTAGCAACCTAAATAGCTTCAACCAATTTGTTTTGTATGACATATTAAATACTGACATAAATAGGCGAGCTTGTACGTAATATTATATCATTTTGAGGTTAACTATGTATTCTCCTAAGTTCTTATGTTGAACACAGGAGAATTCTTTTGAGAACCTTATACAGTGATCCCTCGGTTAACGAGCGCCTCGGTTAACGATTTACCTTCCATAAGATTCTTAACTTCGGTTAACGAGCAATCCCTCGATTAACGAGTTTTTTAAGAGCCGACCTCAACATGTTTTCGCTTGCATTTGGCGGTCCACCAGCTGTAGTATTAGTCCGCCAATACAGTAATCGGTTTTAGGGCTTAAATTCCTTACTATTTTAGTAAATATCAAGAAGTTTATACTATTCAATAATTTTAAAAGTTTAATATTAAATTTTTTAGTCATTTTAACAATTATTGAACATAATTGAAGGTAAGGAAACTAGTTTCATGCGCGCCATCCAGCCTGTTAACACACCACACAGGCATTAGTCTCTCTCTGTCTTTTCAGTGGAGGTAACATCTTGCTTGAGACTCTCTTCAACTAAACATTTTTTTTCTGTGTTTGCAAGCAAATTATTGGTCATTTTGAAATTTATTTTACATATTGACAATATATAATGCAGTGCAGTGTTGATTTAAAGAAAATAATCTTGATTTACACCATGAGAACTAAAATTTTATGGGTGAAATGGCGCCATGGGGCGACTTCTCTTCCACCCCAATGCCTTCTCTTCTCCCTTCTCCTCCACCCCCATTCTAATTCCCATCATCATCATCATCCAGGCGCCTTCTACATACACACCTCAATGTAAGTGTACTTTTCTACCTTTTTTGTTGAATTTAGGCAATTTTCGGTGAGCTGGAACCAATTACCCAAAAACCCATTGAAACAATGGTTTCGGTTAACGAGTTTTTCGGTTAACGAGCAACCTGCTGGAACGGATTGTGCTCGTTAACCGAGGGACCACTGTAACTGGTTGGGTTGGGTTAGAATGTTTCTTTAGCGAGAAGAAGTTGGGTTCTAAACTGTGAACCCCACATCTGAATTAAAAATTTCTCCTAATGTGATCCCACTCTCTACACACAGGAGCAGATATCAGGTTCTCCACCTGGGTTTTGGGATTATACATTCCAGGGCATCCCACATCTTTTGTGTGTGTAGGGGGGAGGGGGATGTGTGGATACAAACTATAAGAGTTTCTGCCTCAAGAGGCCACTTTTGCATCTATTCCCACTCATATTCAGATGATGGATGTGGTGGGAGGGAATGGACAATACTGTACTAGGATCTTCTGTAAACCTCAGCTGCCTCATAGATTAAAGCATGGTGGAACAAACCCTCTAGTTTGCATGTGCAGTGACAAGAGCCACCTGCCTAAAGGACATCTGCTAGAAAATAGAATTTTGGGATCAAGCTTTCATTCATAAAGAAATAATTTGCATATAGTAATAATTGCATAATTTTTATTGCAAAATCTTAAGATATTGCAAGACTACCTGTAACAAAGGTTCACATATTTGTGTAGTTAGACATGCACTTAACAATGTTCCCTTCCGTCAGAGATAAAAATCAAGATTCATGCATACAATCAGATGTTTACCTAGCTTGTGGTAGATTTTGCTCAGTTTCCTCACTTCCTCCTCTTGAAGTCTTTTGTTGTGGAACTATCTGAATCTCGAAGTTGTCTGACGCTGACTCTTTGATAGTGGAGTTACACACTTCCTTCACATCTTTGCTCACAACGATTTTCTCATCAGTGACACTTAGAGCACCTGCATGTTCCAGGGGTAATCTTGGAATGTTGCAAATTGCATGGTCCTGGAGTGTGTTGCTAAAACTATTCCATTCTAATTTTGTATCTTCTCTAGGTTTGATACAATATTTAGGTTGTGAAGATAAAATTGATGTTTTAGATAAAACTGAGTCACATAATGAACTTGAGAGGCTTTCTTCTGACTTAAATGAATTTTGAAGTTTATCTTCTAATGCATTAAATTTGGATAAGTTCTCTTTTGAATGACTGTGATGAGTTGAAATCATTCTTGAAACAAGGTTAATATCATCACTTTGTGTTAAGTCCAATGAGTCAATAACCTTAGCTTTATTTTGAAATGGCATCTGCACTTCATATGTGCCTTTACTTTCTATCTTATGGCTTGAATTGTGCTGTCTTTGAGATACACTATTAGCTCCACTGAAAGGTCTACATCCCACAGTACAAGCTGGTTGATGGCTCAGTTTATCTGTTGCTGGAGGACTGCCTGACAGGAGTTTTACCCGCTCTGCAGCCAATCTTTCTGCAGCATTTATCAATTTCTCGATCTCACTGTCTCCCTCATCTGGATATTTTGAAAGTATGAGACTATATATCAACAGTTAGAGCAAAATTGTAGTCTAACTTGATTATACAAACACTGTACTTAGGAACTGCACAGTATCATATATGTATCACATTAATGGTCAACACCCTTCACTAAGCAGTTAGTGAATGAAGCATCTTCCCAGATTTTGCCAAAATGTAATGAATTCTAACTACCCAACACAGTGAATGGTGTCACTGGCAACCCCTTTCCAAGGTTCCACAGGCCTGCCAACTGTTTATGGGGTCCACACATGCGTGTGTCAAATGGCTCAACCGTTCTGCAGTGTATTTGTCAAAACCTTGGAAAGATAGTCTGTTCTCTCACTGTATCATCCATGCCACATCACCACTTAGAACACTTGGAACAATCACCTCCCTTACTCTAGGTGGCTTCAGAACTCACAAATCCCTGGTGAAGGATGTTTGCCATATACTGTAGTGTATGAAGGGATGAGTCTAGAAAATGAGTCTGGATTATTTTAAAATTAGCAGTGTACAGTACAGTATTGTTTTCTCATAAATATCTGAATTTTGGACAATTCCAAATTTCTTAGTTAAATTTTAGATTATAACCCTTTATAAGCATAACATATAACTATTGTACTCATAAAGTGTTTTATAGTATTCACACTTCATAATTACCGTATTTGCCGGCATATAAGACACGCTTTTTTTTTTAAGCGTATCACAAATTACTCTGCGTCTAATGCACCCGTATTACGGATGGGAGGCCGAGCGCCGTAGGCTGAGGTGCCTAGCTAGGGAGTCTGGGACAGGCAGTAGTCCACTAAGCACAAAAATTGTGTTACTAATAGTATTACTAATAATAAAATACTGAAAAACAAGCCAAATTATCACAATCTATTATCACAAACTTACGGCAAATATGCCGAAGACGTAAATAATGGCTTACATTGACTTCACGGCAGAGGGAAGCTCACAACATCTCACAGTAGGCACCTTCTTCCCACCATATGTAAACCACACCAGATACATGTCTTACATTATGTAAGGACTGTATTACCTTTAAGAAACATTTGTTTATTATTTAAATGAAAAATTACCATAGAAAGATAAAAGAAATGTTTACAGAAAAATTAGCCGCCAGTCAGCTATTTGCAATGAGTCGATGACGCCAAAACAATAGCAATGGTGCTACACCCTGGTGGCAGATCGTGGCAACACAAAACATCACAGCCAAAACTACGAGTTTCACTTCCTGTCGGTAATTCTCTTGACCAAAATATAAACAAGCAGCTGCTCTGATCAGAGGTAGAGTTGGGTTAGAATAATGTTACTATATATGATTTCCTACTTGATTCCAGTATATATTGTATTTACATGCACAAAATCATATGTTTTCCCCTACAAAACCACTTTAAAATCACTTTCAATAATTGAATGACGAAACGTACTAAAAAAAATTTCCACAAAATATCCTTGTCTTATGCGGTGGTGCGTCTTATATGCCGGCAAATACAGTAACTTTACAAATTATATTTCTGATCCAATTTGAAATGAAAAATACTTAAAGTTACATAACAAAAACTGCCTCAGATCAGTAATCTTGTAGAAGTTAACAAGAATTTATACCACAAAAACCTCACCAGGGTTAGGTCGAACTGTCAGCAGGTTATGAGAAGCTGACTCTACTGATGAGATGTTTTGACTGCCAGCATCACTGTGACACTCTGATACACTGCCCCACATGCTATCACTGTCTTGCTCTCCATTCTGACGAGTTACAAATTTACAAAGGTATTATAAACACACACAACCTGATTCATGATTATCTCAAAGTCTACAGATGTTGCTACTACTAATTACAGTACTGTACTGTATTCAGGGGTATGAGTGATTAGTGAAGTAAAAAATACACAAAACAAAAACTATTATCTGATAACTCTGTACAAACACTTACATAGCTGTACATTACTGTCAAATTTGCATATTGTTTAATTAATACTTGAATAAAGAATTATGACAAAATTAGGAAAATTCTGAATTGGCTTATAAATGCTTGTCAGGAAAATTTTTTTCTGGTATGTAATGAAAAACTTTATAACTCTTAGAATTTGCCTATGAGGAGAAGATTTTAAAATTCTGAGCATCTAATTACTGTACTGTTGTCATTAAATTTAGGTGCAGATTAAAACACAGCTGATACCCCTTCAATAACTAATCACAGTTTTTTTCTAAAGCATGTTATTCCCCCAGATTAATCTATCTTTATTATATATGAACATTATATCATATCAAAATCTCACCAATGTTAATCACACCAAGGGGTTTATCAGATCATAAGCGTAAACTCACACTCATCACCAGGGGCACATTTCTGATGCTGCTTCGTTCATTTAGGGAGGAGGGGACTACAGAAAACTGTTGTTCTCTAAATGATGCCGAGACAAATACTCTCGGTTCCAACACCTATGTATACATGTATATGCCAGTCTTATCAATAGGGAACTGCAAATACTGTACTGCACTACTTCAAAATAGGAAAGAAACCAGCATGAAGTGATATATTTTCTTTAATTGTAAACTTACAGCAAAATCTGATGGTATGCTGGAATTTGATACTGCTGTCCTCAATGCTGTGTAATTGTTTGCCATAATTGTCTGGATTCTAAGTTGAAAACCTCTGTAAAAGATTAAATCTAATTAAAACCATAATATATTATGAAAACTAATAGTTGACAATGTTAGTTATATTTTGTACCTAGAAACCCTAACCATACTAAATATAACTGCTGAGTGCATCAAAGGAGGGGCAACCAGATTTGAAAATTGTAAATGATGTACTGAATGCAGAGGTACAGTACAGTCAACTGCAGAAGAGTGTCCTAGTCCACCTGCATGATATGAGGCAAGTGATCTGGTAACACTATAGAGGGGTAAAGTTGACATATATGCTTAAACTGGCTAGTTATTTAAGATTCATTATCGGAAATGCCTAAGAATACACTTCTGGTATATAATTTAACTAGTATCAATGTGCAAAATATAGAAAAATAATGTTTTGAGAAATATATGACATTGCTGGGGATTCAGACATACTGTACAGTACAGTAAAAGTCCAAAAATCCGGATGCCAAAAATCCGGACCACCCGAGAATCCGGACTTTGGAAAACTAATTATTATTATTATTTTTTTTTTTTAGCGGGCTTTTGGGTGTATGTGCGCATGCGTGAGCGCCACAGCTGCACAGCGACAACAAGCGACCACGTGGTCTCCACTTTAAAACGAGCAATCAAACTGTGACAACATACCGTATATACTCATCTATAACCCCCCCCTCGTTTATCTGTCGACCCTGATTTTTTGACCAAGAAATCGTTAATTTATGATATTCCTCGTTTATAGTTCGACCCACGTTTTTGAGGGTAAGCGAACAACAAAACCTTCAGTAAAAACGCTCTACGTCCTATAAACTGAAACACGAGTGCCGAAGGCAAATTGTTTACCATTTATTATTACAACACTTTACACTGAAACGCGGGTAGTTTCAACAAAAATATTGTATATTTTCATTCAAGTATTTATTCAAGTCAATTAGGAGGGAATATTATTGTAATACAACAGTTTTTTAACTAAACCATTCGAAAAGCAATTACGGTAACATCTTTTGAACGAAAGAAAGCGAAAGTCATTGTTTTCGTCACGATTTTATCCCACTTTCCACTTTAATACATACGTAATTTCAGCAAAAATATTACATTTCCGTGAATGTATTATATCAAGCACAGTATGAATAGAACAATATTTTGAGTCCTACTCTTTCCATTTACAGATTACTGTACAAGCCCATAATAATGGCTCCTAAAGTAGATAAACTTCGTTGTGTGAAGAGAAAGAAGAACACGTTGAAATTGAGTGACAAACTTGAAATAATTAAGAAACTAGTACGTGGTGTGAGCAATACTGTTCTAATGGAAAATACAACATTGGAAAGTCTACAATTTATGATATCAAAAAGGCAAAGAATAAAATTCTAGAATTCACAGCTTTTTCATTAAAACTGCTCGTTTTGATAAATGAAGCATGCTATATTTGCTAATGAATAAACTATCAAAATGTACCTGTTCATCTCTTCTTTATTCCTCCTTAAATTTTAATTTTAAAAGTACTGCCTGAGAATCCGAAAATCCGAAAATCCGGACCGACCCAATCCCCAAGCAGTCCGGATTTTTGGACTTCTACTGTATCATGAATGTAAATTATTTGTACTGCCGATACCAACAAGTATTTTTCGTGCTTAATGATACATTCATTTTAAAGCAATATCATACATGTTGGTCTTATTACTTTATGCAAGATCATTTTAGAAGAAATTATGACTGTCATCATGATTATACTGTATATTATACAATATACTGTATTCATGATATTATGCAATAATATTGTATTTACCCACTTATAGTCAGTCAGTGTCAAGTTATCAACATTTGAGAGGAACCACCAAACTGAGTGACTGTACACGTGAAGTAACGGGAGTTATGGCCTCACATGACGAGAGTTATCGCCAATGACACCAGATTATAGGGGGAGTTAGGGAAGATGATTATAGATGGTCAATGTGCAAAGGAATTATAAATTATCAAGTTTGCCATCAAGCAACCCAGATGGATACTAATTCAGTAATATCTCCATTAGCCGAAATCCTTCTTAGCCGGGACTTTCTGAAACCTGTGATTGAAATTTGCTTTGAATTTTCCGCATTTTCTGGAAAATTCCAAGAAAATTTTCCCAGTACCCAGAAATAATTAGGGGATGGAGGACTTTTGCAGGGTTTGAGAGATGAAATAATGCTTCACTCTGGAAAATTCCGGAATCTTGAAAAATTCCAGGGATGTCTTTTTTTTTTCCCAGGTTTGAGAGCTGATAAAATGTGCAATTTCCGGAAAATAATTCTATTTTTAATATTGAAATAAAGACCGGTGTGATACTATAAATTATCTCAAATAATGCGCCAGTCAGTCATCAATATTAACCTAATTTTCATTAAATAGTTATAGTTACCTACCTTACCTGAACCCTTGTCCTCAACTGCTACCAGACATAATGTGGCCCTCATAGTAATTACCCTGACTACCAACACACACCTCTCTCTTCCCTCTTATAATAACATTCATAAAAACTTATTTTGTTGAATCGAAACCTTACTGTAATGATATACTGTACCGGTAATAAATTAACACAGCTTACCACAGTCAGTCTTGGAACAATTTTGACATCAAGTGATAGGAAATGGTGGGTTGAGAGGCAAGACTGCAGTAGCACAATGGTTCAGTACTCACCTGGGAACACCTTGTCCAATAATCGATTTCCCACTGTCCTACATGACGCATAAAACAGATCGATAACTTACCATTTACCTATTTAGATTTAAACCTATAATTTCTCGTAAACTATTTCTTGTATAAAAAAGTGTACTATGTATGTGTAAAATGTATTTATTTTTTATTATTCACTCACACAGAGCAAGGCAAAAAGCACGTGCCTTTGTTTATTTACCTTTAGTGTTATTGTTAGTAAGACAGGTAACTGGTGGTGGTTGGCAGTCATAGTGAAATAATGTGTTATACTATTTTACTTGGTATAATGCCCAAGTTTCTTTATTTTACTATCCATTAAGTAATACCAAGTTTCTTTATTTTACTATCCATTAAGTAATTACCTTCGCTAGAGAGGTTGTTATCATGGTTGTTGTTACCGTGTTATTATTATACTTCAACAACGAAGGTCTCTAAGTGTGTAAAAGGTTAGTAATACTGTATACTAAAAATTATGAGATAAAACTCTCTGTATTGAGGTTGTTCTAATTATCTAATGTAATACAATGTATACGAATCCAGTTTAAATTTCACGGAGATCATGCCTTACATATATAATTATTCTCCACTACATGTTGGTAATGTTGGTATGTTTCAATGTGTAGATATACAACTTATAATAAAGCACCTGAATTGATGGTATTTCCTCTGTACAGACAATAAATTTTGAACTTGTCTACGAAAATTTTGTAAATTTACTTTCACGTTGATGGAAAAGCCTTCATATCTCATAGTTAGCCCCTGGTAATGGTGATATTAATAACTGTTAGTGTTATATTTATTCAATAGCAACAGAGATTAATAATTGTTTTTATTCCAATAGGTATTTTGGATTTCTTTACCATTATCACTAGGATTCTTTTTTAGTTAGGAATTGATTTATTTTCTTTCTGGCATTTCCCCTGCTAAATCTATATTTTTAGAGCATTTTACACGATAAGACCTCCTCAATTACCAACAATATTAGTTGCTCAAAGTGGGCAGGGAAGAGGGCAGGGCTTTAAAGTAGAGGAAAGATGTGGGGTAAAATACTCAAAAGAACACCAAACAAACATTCAAGAACCTTACCTAACACATTAAAATCCTACCTACTTATTCTTGTTTTCGGTGTTGAATGTGTTGGTGTTGTATTCGGTGTTCAGAAGAGGGGACCCATGAACTGGCAAAAGCGATTTTTAACCTTTATGTAGGTTAGGTAAGGTTTTCAAAGGTTTGTTTGGTGTTCTTTTGAGTATTGCACCCTACATTTTCCCTCTGTTTCAAAGTACTACCCATTTTGTACAGATGGAAACCATAATCTCTAGCCTACCTGGGTCGGTGCTAGAGGTTAGTACAGTGTGTGTGTGTGTGTGTGCCAGACCACGATGCTTCCACCACACCCCATCATTCACGTAACTATATGAAAAATCGTGTTTAATTTAACTACATATTTCAAAAACCTTAAATTACATGTGGATCAGTCACTCCTCATTTGACACACTTATAGTGTAATACTTTGACCATCCCACCTGGGCACATGGAGGCCCACGGTAACTCTCACGGGGCAACATACGTACGAACACACAAGTTATGATATGAACCCTTCCAGGCTTCACTATCATTATCATGTTATGTTCATCGTGCTCTGTATCTTGGTAACTAGGGAATCTTAGTGATAATGGTAAAAAAAAAAATCTGAAATACCTATTGGGATAAAAACGAATGTTAGGTAGTAGGCAGCTATCAAACAGGGAGGTACTACCGCCTGGGAAGATATTGGAAGCATAATGTGTTGTCTAATGGTAGACCCTGCTGCCATATGGCATCACGAAAATTGTGACCAAGTCCCAGGTTGCTGATCTGACTTTCTGCCTCATTTACACACAATTGCAGGGTCTCAATTGTTTCTCACTATTAATCTTGTTTGTTTTTTTCTGTATGGTTCTTTATTATTATTATTATTATTATTATTATTATTATTATTATTATTATTATTATTATCAGTGTTGTTATTATTACTGTTATTATTTTATTTATTTATTTTTGTTTCGAATTTTATTTCCTACTAGCAGAAACGGCTCTTTCACTAGGCCATGGTAGGACGCCACCCTCCAGGAGGCTCCACATTGTCTCACTGTAGTGCATTAGGGTAGACCACATTTTTGGGGCAAAGCTGGGAACAAACAGTGGCTCAAGCTAGTAAGCTAAGAAACAACGCGAGAACAGTCCCTCGGCATGTACCACCGACGCTCTTTTTTTTTTATTTATATAGAGACACTCTTTCAGTTATTTATATAGATGGCCATGACAAGGAATAGATTTACTAAGGTAGGACGTAACGACATTGATTGTAGCGCTGTGAAATATCGTACGTTTGGCATACCTCGTTAGAATGGACTACCTACCTACCTACCTACCTTGTTAGAATGGACAGCCTAGAAAAGTTAGAGATCAAAGAAAAGTAAGCTGTAATGAGAGAGAGCATAAGGATAAAATTAGCTATAATACGTGGGATGGGATTCGACTTTTCAACCTCGGTGTGGTGTAACTGATGGAGGTTAGATGCAGAGAAAAGTAAGCCATAATGAAAGAGAACCTAAGGATCAAAATTGCTGTAAATCATAGGAGGGAATACGACTTTTCTACGTGTGTGCTCCGGGCTGACCGTTAGTCTCTCTCTATTTCTCTCTTCTCTCAGGCGTTTCGGGTTGGGTGTGTCGGATCGGGTTGGTTGGAGTTTTTTGGAGATCCCCACATGACACTTGCTATCCATGCCAAGTTTGGTCCAGATCGGTAAAGTAGTTCCGAGATTCTCGTGCGGACACACAGACAAACAGACAGACTTCTTTGGTTTATATATATATATATATATATATATATATATATATATATATATAGATGAACTAATTATTATTATTATTGTTATTATTATTATTATTATAGTTTCGACCCCCAGACCCCGATTTGGGTCAGTGACCTGTCCCCGGGTGGGCTAATCCCCATAAAAGAAAAAAAAATAAATAAATCAAAGAAAATAACAAATTAAAGGGGAAAAATCAAATCTGTTTTGAGGAAACAATCAAGTCACTCGCGCTCAGCATGCAAACATACTTCAGAGGCAGAAGATAATCCGCACTTCTCTAACTGCAACCTGTGGAACAGTCCCATTTACCTAATACTCTTCAGCATTACTGGTCCGCTCGTTTACCACATTGTTATGTCCAGTGTTCCTTATTTACCTAGGCCATCCACTAGAGGTGGCCATACCGAGGGAAAGAGGCCAGTGGCCAGTGTGGGATCTCCCCTTCCCTTTTTTTTATCATTTTGTCAAGGGCTATTTTGAAGTTCAGTTCAGTTCTGTTCTTAGTTCCACAGCTTGGGCTAGTGGACCGTTCCATAGGTCTACCAGCCTCTGTGTGTTCCATAGGTCTACCAGCCTCTGTATGAAAAAGTATATCCTTATATTCGTTCTGCTTGATAACTTGGTGAGCTTGGAGTTTTGTCCTCTCGTGCTGGTGGTGCGTGACATCAAAGAAATGTCCCGTATTCACGTTTTCCGTCCTTTTCGGGATTTTGAATGTTTTAATAACATCTGCCCTATTGTGCCTTGTCTGAAGGGTTGTTAGTACCAAGGCTCTCAGTTTACTTGGGTAATCGAGATGACAGTTCCGGAACCACCTTCATCGCTGTGTGTTGCACCTTTTCTAGGGATGTTACATCTTTCTGGAGGAAAGGTTTCCATGCTTGTATACAATAATCCAGACTGGGACGTACTTGAAATGTGTACGATTGAAGGGTCATTTTCCTATCTTTCTGTTTAAAAGTACGCTTCATAATTCGCAAATTTTGTTTAACTTTTGTTACCGCTACCCTCACTTGTTGCACCACCTTCAGTGAATGATCTAGCACAACTCCTAGAGATCTTTATCCTTATCGACGCTATCCAGGTATCCAAGGAAGTTTTATTATTAGAATAGTTGTGATTAGGGTTACTTTATCCTATATTTAGGGTTTTGCATTTCTTAATATTAAAGAGCATTTGTCAGTCTCGGGACCACTTGAACAGTTCATTCAGGTCTTTCTGCATTGTTGCGACAGGATCTTGACCTGCTACCTTCCCAAATATTTCCGTGTCGTCTGCAAACTTGACAATGTACTCTCATCTGTCTATGCGTTTATGTAGATCACAAACAAGGTGGGTCCAAGGATGGAACCCTGTGGTACTCCAATGAGAACCCTTTTCCATTCACAATGTACTCCATTTATTGCCTTTCTTCGATTCAGTTGATATTTCACGTCAAAATCTTGCCTGTGATATGATGCCATGTGCCTGGATGTTGGAGGCAAGTCAAGCGCTTCTGGTACGTCGTTTATGAAACAAACAAACAGCAACGGATCCAGTACACTACCCTGTGGTACCCTGCTTGTCACACATGGCGATTTCACGACATTAATCACCACACACACTGCTTGCGATCACGAAGAAAGTCTCTGATCCACGCTAGGACACTCCCCCGAATTCCGTAACCTTCCAGTTTAATTCTCAGCCTTGCATGGGGTACACTGTCGAAAGCCTTGGCAAAGTCCACATAAAACCATGCTGGTAGTCCTTTACAAGTTGTTTCGTAATAGATACACATCTTATAATGCTCTCTAGTACTTTACACACTATGCTGGTCAATGCTCACTGGTCTGTATTTATGTGGAGTGGTGATCTCCATGTCTGAATATAGGACTCACATCAGCCATTTTCCAGTCGCCGGGTCTCTTTAACTCGCTCATGCATCTGCAGAACGGGATTTTAAGTCTCGGTAAGCTCGTTGCACAACTCTCTTAGCACTCTAGGATGCACGCTTTAGCTTTGACAATTTGTTAATGTTTCTAATACACTCTTCTCAGAACATTATGTGCGTCAGCGTTGTGTCAACATGTCTTTCCTCAAATGCAGGGAGAGTGTTCGCATCCCCTCTTGTGAACACTGAGGAAAAGAATTTGTTTAACAACCTCTGCTTTAACCTGATCTGAGTCTGCATAACTACCACCTTCAAGCCTCAGATGTGATACTCCCACACGTGTCTTTAATTTCAACGGTAAAAACCCTTTGGGTTTGACTCAACCTCTCTTGCCATCCGCCTCTGAAACTTTTTCGGCCATTCTACACTCTGACTTTGCTTGGTTCCTGGACCTGGCATACGTGTACAGTCACCCAAAAAAGTCCTGTCGCGAACCACGAACCCTGAGATTCAGACTCGTGAACCCGAAGCAGTAGACACTGATACATTATTCTGTCCATAAATGCTTCGGATTCAAGAGTCTGAATCTCAGGGTTCATGGTTCGCGACAGGACTTTTTGGGGTGACTGTACATCGTCATTTGTCGCAACCCATCTCTTGAATTTCTGAGATTTCTTCCTAACTTTGCCAACCGCCTCATGGTTCATGTGTAACTGCCTCCTTGTATCCCTGGAGCCGGTGGGAATTGTCTTGGGTATATATATATATATATATATATATATATATATATATATATATATATATATATATCTCAATCAAATAGTTTACTTTACTGACTATGAGGTTCAGGGTGAATACCCCCTCATCTCCTCCCTCATCCTCTCGTAATTCACCATTGTAATATTTGAACCTCGGTCTGCTCTCATCATGAACCAAGTAACAGTTAAATCTGAAGGACAATGTCAAATGATGGCTTGTGCCAACGGGGACTAGGTGTTCCAGCATGGTCACCATACCCTCCTCTTTAGTTATAAGGAGGTCCAGAAGCTTGGGTGTCTCTTCTCCTCTGTACTGAGTCGGATCTTTAACATGTTGGAATAGAAAAATTGTCTCTCAGAGTTTTTACAAAAAAGAGTAGCGGGATTATTAAGGTCATTTGCTGTGGTTGTCATTCCTCCGGTCGATGTCGTCATAGTTAAAGTCTCCCATGACAAGGAGGTGGCTGGGATTGAGCGCTGTTACATTGTCTATTAAGGCTCGTATGTTCCCGTGGTTTACTCGGTTGCAATTCATGGCTCTATAGATACATCTAACAATGAGTAAGTCTCTCCCCTTCAGTTTAATTTCACACCACTTTGATTCTTCAAAAGCATCCTCCCTTTGCACCCTCACCTGGCTGGCTCTTAGGTTCCGTCAAGCACAAAACACGGGTCGATCCGTCTCTTCTTATACAACAGTTCCAGTGTTTGAATGTACGACCAATACACCCGAGTTTCACTCCACCATTTTAAACTCAAATACAGGTATACAATTTGGCTGCAGGACTCTTTAAGATTTCTGAAAAGATAATATTATTTGTTTATTATCTGAACACTATAATATGTGCCATTTACTTCATAAAAACTTGTCTACTCTACTGAGTCGTAAGAAAAGGAAACTTAAAGATACCAAAACGAGGATACCTGGTGTTGAATTGTTCACCCCCACTACAACTATTTTAATGGGCTCTGCTAGGTAGGTCTATCTCTCCAGGTATCCATGACTGAGAGGCCACACTGAGAACTGCCTTCCTCCTTGATCTTCGGAGCTGAGAGAAGGTACTTTATTAAACTATCTCCACTAAACAGCCACCCAACCGTGTGCTAATCATATATGGAGACACCGTATAATCCCTGTTTCTTTGCGTCTGAAAGTTGAGCTGTCCTGGAATGTTGATTTTATAATGTGTTACTGTCTTTCATAAACTAAGGTCTATAAGCGTGCGGTCTAGGTTAGTACGAGAGGGGGACACTTATAATGGGGGCACTTATGATGGGGGATACTTATAATGAAGGACACTTAAAATGGAGATACTTATAATGGGGACACTTATAATAGGGACACTTATGATAGGGGATACTTATAATGGACACTTCATCATTAAAAAATTTGGAGATACGACACATAAAACTGCAGGTGAGTGAGTTCTGACGTGGACGAGTGCTTCTAACGTACACATTAATACCATTCTCTTCCTCAGCAAGGTGTCGGCGGTAGTTATACGAGAATATATACACTCCCCCACAATATATTAAACAAAATATCTACTAGAAATGTGATTGGTTGTCTGAATTCCTAACTTTTATGGAAATTCACTGAAAGTCACAAAACAATTCTCGATCTAGCGTGAGTGCAAAACTTGGCTACATTTTGCCCAACACACATAGCATGAATCATTCGGTCATTCGTGTAGTACACTTTTCCAGACGAACGAACTACCAAACTTAGGGTTCTAATTCCAAATGAAGTCCAGGGCACTGATTAGCAAAGCCCCCCCCCCCCTCCATATAAAACACCAAATCCAACATATTCTGAGGCCAACCGTATGTAAAAAAGGGCCAAATTTCAGGTATATTTAGCCACAAAAGGCCAACCAGGCAACCCTACTCCTCATTTGGCGACTATATTATGTTTGATCTAAGTTTATATTCAAGAACAACTCGGGTCACGAACTGGTCCCCGAACAGCTGGTCACTCTTCATGTTTAGTCTTTCTCTAGATTGTGCTACTGAACAGGTGGTACCCAAACAACAGGTCTCTGAAGGGATCGACAGGTGGTCCTTGGAAGATGGTCCCTGTGTTGGTGGTCCCTGTGCTGGTGGTCTTTGAACTGGTGTTCCCTGTGCTGGTGGTCCCTGTGCTTGTGATTTCAGGATTTGTTTAATTGCCAGGTGGTCCTGGACTGCAGATTCAAAGACAACAGTTCCTTGTACAGGTGATGGCTGAACAGCTGGGCTCCGACAGAGGGTCCTGGATCCCATTGTTACCGACCTGCCTCACTTGACATTTACGAACTGTTGGATGGCACCTCTTGGCTCTCCTGGTTGACGAGTGTGTTAGACCGCCACAATTACCTCACTTTAAGGATTAGTTGTGTCGTGAGCAGTACTTTAATACCCCATCCCTCCACCCTCGAGATGGTTTGAATATTCTCACAAGAACTGCGTGGAGAGAGCGGAATGAGATCAGTGAAAAATTCCATTTCACAAAGTATTCCATTATTCAGGATGCAAGGAAGAGCCTAATGGATTTCCTGGGCTTAATACGCCCAGTCAAGACCGCGGGCCACATTGAGCTGCAACCCACCCCGCCTTTTTCCAATGAACACATTCCCCTCCGTATTACAGGTTGTTTTATTATTATATTTTCCTGTCCTTGTTGACAACATTGCCCTCGAACGATAAGAACATGGCTTAAAGGGTTTACTGATGAGGGCCCGTGCGTATTTCACCCACGATTACTATCTTTACGAGACCCAACGAGTGATCCGGAACGAAATAATCCGAGAATGTCCTCTACCCAACGAAATCTGACAACTGGATGTCGTCGAAAATGGGTGAGGCGAAGCTTTCCGAGAGGGAGCGTTCGGTGGCGAGAGGAAGTGTTCACTGGCGAGAGGGATCAATAATCTCTGTTCAGTAAATGCCGTGGCAGCTCGACGCAGCGGCAGCAGTGCGGGAGACAGAGGTGGTGGTGGTGGTGGTGGAGGCGGCTCTAGCTGCTGACGGTGTAAGACCAGCCAGCCACGGCTCCCTCAGTGCCAACTCAGGTGGGTGCGGGGGCGGACCCACGAGTCTGACACTCGCGCCACGGCCTCCTACTGCCGGAGGATCATTCACCCACCACCTGCACCCCCTCCAGAGGTCAATAACCTGCCACCATTATCTGGGCTTTTTTAAACTACTTACAAGGGCAGTGATACTCTCAGTCTGTTACTGAGGATGAGGCAGGATCTATTGCCCTCACGTAATGACCAGTAAGGTAGTAGAGACAACACATTACCACATGGTGTATTAGTGTTGTGCATTAACACACCATCAAGTGTCAACTGGGTAACTAACATACCACAAAGTGCCAAGCTGCTTCTAACGCGCTAACAGACCGCCAGGTACTGTACAGGTCACTTACCTCTAACAGACACTCAAGTGTTAACGGGTTACTAAGCTTTAACAGAACACCAGTTGATAAGCGCATTAATAAGTGCTAATAAACCCTCAAGCGCTGGCAAATCAGTGACCATGAACAATTGGAGGGTTAGGGTCATGTGTAGGGGAGGGGGGCGATGTGAGTGCTGGTCAACAGGACAGTGAAGAAGTGTGTTAACTCAGTGAGTGTTGTGCAGGGCGAGGTGGGAGGGGCAGCACAATTAGTGAGGGAATCAGAATCAAAAGTGGAAAAATTGTTTGAACAAATAATCGTAAAAGAATTGGGTATAAAGTTTGTACAGTACTTGTAGATTAACCCCGGCGGTGAGGTGGTAACTTAACCTAAATAAATTGTTTATAAAACCTTCCATAATAAACATATATATTTACACAGGTACAGTAAATTTCAATCATGTGAATTATGATAATGTTCACGTGTTTCCTCTGTTAAGTGATATTGGTTTGACCATTAAGTTTCTGTTTTCAGTGGGAAGTGGTTGTGAGAGGCTACGTTTTGTAACAAGAAATTAGCCAAGTGAATAGTGACGTGTGAGGAAAGAAAGAAAATAAGAAGTGAGAGAAAGGTAATTACGGTGACGGAGAGGAGAGTGTAGAAGACCCAACCAGACGGCAGAGGAGAGAGAAGGAGAGTGGAGAATTTGGCGGAGTGAACACGTGGCGTCTGGCCGCGCAGTGAGAACCCCGCCCACACACGTGGTACGTCACGTCACGTCAGGTCAGGTTAGGATATGTTACCCTCCTGTCAGTGGTTCCCTATATTTTATTAGTATCTGGGTTAGTATACACTTGTCTGTGTTCGTACGTTTATTATGAATTATGTGATTCCTTTAGGTGTGTATTGTGTGTGAAGATATTCATGCAAGAGTCGTTATTGGTTCTAATTTTGCGTGTTGTGTGGGTGTGTGAGGGAGGGTAACACCCAGGCGGCCGGCACACCCTCTGTGTCCTGGCTCGTCGCCTCCTACAGTGGATTACTTGGTTTCTTTTACAACAGTTCTTTGTCTTCTCTTGTTTGGTTTCTTATGTTTTCATATTTTTTTTTCTCTTATATGTTCTTAACCACAACTGTTCATATATGTTTAGTTTTTTTTAATTTGTCAGTAGAATTAATTTTTATTGCCTTTTCATATACTATTCATAAACTTTTATTTTCGTATTCTTCTGTCATTGTTGTTGTTTTTGTTTACTGCGTCATCCACCACGTCATATATTTGATGACGTAGGAAGTATTTGAATCTGACGTCATTACCTCGTAGCTCATTTATGGTACAATATCTTCGAATTGATGAAAGAATCATTTGAATTTATGAACTGGGCAGACATTAACCCCACTCTGATCAAGAACAACATGTTAACCGTATAAAAGTATTAAATGAAGACGTGTTAGATCAAGTGTTCGTATAGTGTTCAAGATGGAGTTTGACAAATGTGAAGTAAAATTTATACTTCAAAAACTGTGCAGGATAAAAGATGAGAAATTAAAGACTAAAAGTGTATGAATTTGAACAGTGTGTGAACTCTGAACTAAATGAGGTAGGAGTTTTTATGGATGTGTATGGTGAACAAGTGTATGGATGAGGAAGGGAAGAGCAACAAGGTGGGATACATTAACAGTAGTGGGAGAGAGAGAGAGAGAGAGAGAGAGAGAGAGAGAGAGGGAGAGGCAGAGTTCTTCAGACAGAAAATCATAAGAATCTGAATACGAAGTTAAAAAAATAGTCGATAAAAACAAGCAAAGAAAAGGGGGGGATGAGGACTTTTTGCCCAAGTGTCCATAAAGACTTTGGAGAGGGGGGGGGCGTGGTAAACTGTTCTAGAAAGAGATAAAGAGAAAAGGATGTATCAGGAGATGGGGTAAATATGTCCCAGAATTGATGAAGATGGAAGATATAAAGAGAGAACAAGATTAAACAGAGAATAGTAAAGGAAATAACATATAATTACGTATTTTAGAACTAACTGGATGATACCTTAGTTAAATGGTATATCGTCTAGTATGATTAATGTGGGCGAGGCAGTGTGGCGGCAGGGAACAAAAGCGATAAGACGAGACAGAATGAAACTGACTTTATCTTCCACACTCTCAGGATGACTCGCTGAGGAGAGAGGCTGGGCTAATGAAAATGGTGGCGTATCTTAATTAGTTTGTTGGATCAGATGTTAATCTAAGTGTATGAAGATGTTAAATTTACCAGTGTGATGTTAATATGAATGGAGACTCTTAGATACCATGAATGAACTTAGATATTTAGAGGTGTTATCAAGTAAATGTGGAAACAGAAAGACGATGGTAAAAATAACAATGCAAAGGAAGAAAACATCCAAGGAACATTAATGTGAAAAGTTTGAGTGGATAACGTGCACGGAGACTGTATAAGTAGTTCCTCTGCCATCTCTTAGGTACGAATGTGGAACTGGTGCTTTAGGTGAGCGATAGATCAGCCCTGACAGCTGGGGTGATAGCCAGCCTCTTAAGTAGCAGGAAAGATGTGGAGTTGAAAATTTTTGGAGAGGCGAATGGATGAGGAATGGATGACAGGTAGCTCTATGACGGGAATCAACAGCGAGGGGGAGACTTGATCAGATGAGACAAGGTAATTAGTAGAAGAGGGTGGATGAGGAAATATAGGTGATGGTGACATAAGGAATAGGTGACAGGTGGAAGTATGGCCGGAACAGGTGAGACAGGGTACTTAGTGAGGTCAGAAAGTATCACGTGAGAAAAGTTATTGCAGCTCCTGTGCAGTTGAGTGGAGTTACCTGGTTATGGTAATACTAATGAGCTTAATGAGTTAACCTAATCTGCTTAATAAATTACCTTGAAGCGTTATAATTAATGTGAGTCTGTGATTGATTTTAGCTTACGGATTGAGATGTGTGTGTGTGTGTGTGTGTTTGTGTGTGTGTGTGTGTGTGTGTGTGTGTTCCTACCGTTTCAACCTTCTCGTGAAGATGTCATCATCATCATCATCATCATCATCATCGTCATCAATCACAATCATTATCTTCACTTCCATATCATTATTGTTGTCTGTCATTATTATTGTTTTTATGATAATTATTTATAGACTCTTAAATTGAGTCTTCATTATCGAATTGAAACAAAAATAGCCACACCCACACCCTCCCGGGGCCTATGGTTGGGCCGAGCCACCCACTGAGGCCAGCGGTTTCGAATCCATTTAGCTAATAGTTGTCAATCAGGAGGGGCGGGGCAGCTATCTTATACTGATGGGTCCAAGGTGAGCCAAGAGGAGACAGGCCACATCTACAATTGCTGGACTCACTTATTTTATATAGATGAAATATAAATGAGTTGAGTTCTGTTGTTATTTTAAGTGTAGGTAGTATTTGTTCGTACACAGTCAGCGCTTTAGATAGTGATAGTCATTTGTTTCGTCGATATTGCGTCCAGTGGCATTTTTTTTTTAGGTAATAATAGTTTAATAAGAAGAACGTGTTGGCACTGTGCAGGTGAACATTAATATATTCTTCTGTATGAGTGTATGTTGAATATTTACCATTCTAGAAACACCTGGCAACACTTTGTTTGCTCTGGTGTCCTGGCACGATAACCAATAGAAATACACTGATATACAACAAAGTTTCATTACTTGATTGTCTATTAATTTTATGAAGCATTGTCGCCAAACATAAACTGATGTTAATTGTTTTGATATGTAATGTATTTCTTAGAAGAACAAAATTATTAATAAATCAGATTACCTACTTCATATCTGAGGGTTGGCGACCACAGTCCTCCACTCTGGCCCTGGCCCTCCTACCCTCAACTTTGCCCATTAATATTTCTGTTATTGTACCTCATCCCTGTTTATATGACCAAAATATCTCATTTTTCTTTTTCGTGTAAATTTCAAGTATTTCTCTTGAAGTTTTTGCTACCCTTAATACTTTTTTATTTGTTTTAATTTTTGAAGTTTTAGCCTCAGTTAACTCCTTACTGGGATCTGCTCCTGGTTCTGGTTATTGAAATTTTGAATCTTTTCTGAATTAAAATGTTATCTAGTTGATTCCTGACAATGTTATTTACATTGTTCTGGGGTGATGTCTATGATACAGTAAAGAGATGCCTGGGGTGTTATTGAAGTCATATACAGCATTAAAAAAAACACAAAATACAAAGCTGGAGACTCGGGTAATACCTTCTCAGGACAGTTGACTGACTCCTTTCAGTCTAATCCTTCTCCATCCTGACGCCACGAAACATCTCAGATAATTGCGCACAATTCTAAGATTTCTCTAAACGGGTACGTAGTGCAATTTTCTTTGTTATTTATGGCATAACAGTGTAAGATAACATTAAAAAAGGAAGGTATTGTAAATTGACCAATCACCTCAATGCTGTGGCCGCTGTCCTATAGTGTCCAATCACAAACCTATACGAGAGGATGTGGGCGTGGTTATTTTTGTATTTCTATAATGAACAGACAAGTGTATAACTGTTTAACCTGCCATGTTATAAAAATACTGAGGCACCTGTGGCGTTATTACCGGGTTCAGGTCTTTTATCGTGTATCTACGCCTCCGAGGCCAACGTGGGTGTAGTGTTGGAACTGCAGATATCTGTTTGTTGGTCAGCTGGTTTATCCCTCTGTCTCTTTACCTTTAAGTTTATGAACACATGACAAGAGTGAACAGTCCGAGATATCACCACGAACTGTTTATCTGGTGGTAAGATCAAAGGTCCAGGTCACGAAACAAAACCAAAAAGCTATAGGTTCACATCACTCCTCAAAGTCACAAGTCAAGGTCACAAGTTGAGGTCACATGGCACGTAATGACCAAGATCAGAGCACGAGGTTGATGTACTGCGTGAAGTCTGTTATTAATATTTATCAAGACTAGAGGAAGCTGGCTCATAAAATTTCCGCTGTATAAATTTCTCGACTCGAAATCCACGTTGCTCGCTGCTGTAACTTTCTTGTTGTGGTATTGGGAAAACATTGCTGCTTGTGACGAAACTTAACCCGTCAATATATATTTTTCTTACGATGTTTGTGTCTCTGGAAAATATAAGGTTTTGTTTTTCGTTCTTGAGTCTGTGGACATCATCTTTTCCTTCAATATTTTCTATTTTGTTTTTCTCTTGAGCTTGACGTTACTTCATTTACAATTTGGATTCATTATGCAATTTATTAAACTATATATTTTTCTTCAATAATTGTTCTTCTGAGAAACTTAAATAATCCAAACACATTAAGTATCATTGTCAAACTTTACACATCAAATTAGTTTAGTACCCATAGGTCCTCCTTCTTACACCTACCTCAGAATACACCAACACATACCTACACCCACGACACACTCACCCAGGAACATTTTAACCCCATACACACAATATCTTAACCACACAAGTTACTTATTCACACACACACACACACACACACACACACACACACACACACACACAGGACGTATCTCGGCCCTGTGACTACCTCGAGGGAACCTAACATGGTCGTCAGCTCTTGAGAGGAAACTCCAGCTTTTGTTTCCCGCCCCCTACCACCCCCCTACACCAGCTGCAACCACCTATTGTTTACCTTCCCCCGTACCCTCCCTCTCTCCTTATCCTCTCTCCCTCCTTCCCTTCCTACCCTCCCTCCCTCCCTCCCTCTCCTCCCTCCTACGTCCACCAGTTGCCGGGGCCGACTATAGGGTATCTCTCCGTCCCCTTTTCTTCTACCTTTCTCTCATCTTCTTCTCCTTTATCTCACCCTATATATTTTCCTTCCCTTTCTTTCTCTCCTCCTTTTTTTTTATTTCTTCCCCTCTCATTTTTCTATATCTTCTCTTCGTTCCCTCTGTTCTCCTCTCTCTCTCTTTCTCTCCTCTCTCTCTCTCTCTCTCTCTCTCTTTCTCTCTCTCTCTCTCTCTCTCTCTCTCTCTCTCTCTCTCTCTCTCCCATCCTTATAATCCTCCTCATCCACTTCCTTCTAGATCCCCTCCTCCTCTTGCCCTTTCTCTCTTTCCTTCCCTCTTGTTCCTCTTTTCCTCGTCCCTTTAGCTCCTTCTCTCCTCTTTTCCTTGCCTCCTATATCCTCTTTTTCTCCGTGTTCTACCCTCTTCCTCCCTCCACCCCCCCTTCCTCCCCTTACCCCTCCTTCTCCCTCCCCTTCTCCCTCACCCCTCCTCCTCCCTCACACCCCTCCTCCTCCTCAGCCCCCTCCCTCCCTCACCCCTCCTTCTCCCTCACCTCCTCCATACACCTCGTCACGGTGTATGGTCGTCTAGGTGGGTGAGGGGTCTTTCTTCTCCTCTTCCTCTTTTACCTCTTCCTCACCTCCTCCTCCTCCTTCTTCTCCTTCTCCTCTCCCATCCCTACTGCCCCTGTTTCACCTCTCTCTTCTCTTCCACTTCTCCCAACCCTTCTTTTTCTTCCTCCTCTTCCTCCTCTTCTTCCTTCTCCTCTTCCACCTCTTCATCATCATCATCCTCCTCCTTCTTTATTTTGTCCAGAAAAGTCAGGAAGTGTTGGGTCACTGACTTCTTTCCGTGTCTTCCTCTTCTTCTTCTCCTCTCCTCTCCTCCTCCTCCTCCTTCTACTCTTCCTCCCCTTCTCCCTTCCCCCTCCCTCTCCTCCTATTCTGTAGTGTGTGACAGAAGAAACTAAAGGTCGACACCAATCCTTATTTCTCCTCCTTCCCCCCTTCCCCACCCCTCCTCCTCTCTTCTCCTCCTCCCCCCTCTCCTCCCTGATCCCTCATTTCCCGTCCTCATTATTTTTCTGTTCACTGAAGGAGTAAATCCTATTATCGTTGTTCTCATCTCTTATCTTTCTCAGACCGCACACACACACACACACACACACACACACACACACACACAAAGGTTCTGGTTAGCGTTGTTTGTCTGTCATGAGACCGTCGGGCCAATGGCTTCTCCCGACGTTACAATGAGACACTAGAGGTTCTGTCAGTAGCCATTTGTCATGTTGGTATCATCTTGACTCGCTTAATAACTTGACTCGTTATTCATCATTCAGAAGGTAACTGATTTGAACTTGGTTGACTAATGCTGAGTTAGTATTTTCGTGTGTAGGGTTTGTTTGGTGTTGGCTAATGGGGTTAAATTTACTGTATAGGTAAGTATTAATATGAATTGTTTACTCGTGGTATGTATAAGTATGAATTGTTTACTCGTGGTATGTAAAAGTATGAATTGTTTACTCGTATGTATGATTGCTTTTGTTTTGATTCTTCTTGTTCTTGCTCATGTTCTTCTTGTTCTTCTTAATATTATTATTCTTAAGCTTGTTCTTCTTGTTCTTCTTCCTTAGCATCTACTTTGATCTACGAAGACGCCTTTTATTCTATTTTATTTTCCCTCCCAATTCTGCCTTTCGATGAGACATGAAACAATACAAAGCTCACACATTCGGCCTTACAAAACCTGTATTCTGTAATTTAATCATCATGTACTCTGGCAAATTCTACCTTACAAAACCTCTATTCTGTAATTTAATCATGTACTCTGGCAATTTCTACCTTACAAAATTTATATTCTGTAATTTAATCAATAATATGTACTCTGGTTAAATGCTTCCCCGTAACAGTCCACACAATATAGTACAACCCATCCGAAATTAATCCATGTTTATTTACAAGCTTGGCAAGAGTCACAGATCAAAAGAGTGCTGCAATGTTAACTTTTATTTTTTTACTTTTAGTTTTGTTCTCCCAAACTATACACGACTCTACACGTATATATATACTTTTATGATAATTTTCCTTTTGTAGACGTAGATGTTATTTAAAGTTTGTGGTGACGTTATGTTGATGTTGTTGTAGGAACGTAGTGGAGAAGAGTGAAGGTGATAATTATTCAGTGTTTGTACCTGAGTCGGTCTCTGATAATGATCTTGCCATCGGTCAAACTAACTTGTTAATGTAATCCGACTGACTCCTACTTCTGCACGCTGGTAGATCTTGACCTTTAGCTGTTCCCTCGACTCTGCGGCTTGTTATATAGACCTGAAGATATAAACGAAAGTGGATTCTTATACACAGTGACGAGACTTGGAAAATTTGTTTGAAACTTGGGTAGTGGGAAGACAGACGGCAGCAACTAAGTGTAAATAGTAGTTAGTCTTTAGAGATATTTTTTTTTTTACATATTTTATATTGCGAATTTGTGTTTTGTCAATAAGAGTAACGGAAGAGTCAAATAAAAGTTTGTTTCTCAAGTGAGTTTAAGAATCAATTAACAAAATCGAGTAACTTCAGATGTTTATATTTATTATTATTATTATTATTATTATTATTATTATTATTATTATTATTATTATTATTATTATTACAATTTTTCGTCTAGTTCAGAAACAAAAGTACTTGTATTTAGTAAATTTAAGTATGTTAAGCATGAATTTAAACTTTGGTTTACTCTAGCACGTCTAGTTTTTTATACTATTTGAGAATATTGTCTCACATAATAAGTATTGTATTTGTGTAAAATACATAAGCAGAGTCAGGGTGGTTTTAGACGAGTACAACTTTACAGACTTAACTAAAACAAAGTCTTCCTGGATTTCCGTTTGTGTTCGATGAATGGTATGGCGGTGCAGGAGAACTTCACCATTAGGAGGTCCCACTGGAACCTCCTCCTTCAGTTTAGCGTCACTGATGTTTGGGAATTTCTGACTGGGGTACTTGAAACCTTTACAATATATAAGTAATATATTAATAAAGTTTGTCATTAACACTTGCTTGGTGTACAATGGTAATAAGTATAGCGAGATCAAAAGTGATTCATGCTGCAGCCTTTTCCTACCAAGGGTGTATCAAGTGGAGTGCAGTCAGTAGTCTGGTAATGTTCTTTTTCCAGCATGACTGTCTGAAACACAGAATAAACAAAAAAGAATTGTAAAACTATCTTGCGTGTTCATGAGTAGGCCTACGATTCCAAATATATGTCGTTGGAATTCAGTATATTTGATAAAATAAAGTACCACATCCATTTTCTCACAGGACTCTTTTAAATGACCTGAGTGAGCCATTGATATGGTAGGTAAGTGATTTCCATTTTTAAGAACAACTTTCAATGTGGTTTTGGAGCTGTCACTAAAAAAGACAATGCTCAGATGGATCAGATTGATGACCTTGTGCATCTAAAAGACCATTAAACCACAACAGTAAAACACTGAACTGCTCCACACTGAAGAACTTAATGAGATTCTTTATGTTTTCTGAAGAGGCAAACATAAGCGTCACTGTGCAGGAGATTCTACTGTTGTAATCTTAGACTTCACAGTTTTGTCTTTTGTCTCGAGAGCTCTAGATTCCTGTATATGTCACTCAGTGAGTTTGTCAGTTCTAATATCAACATACAGTATATTCAATATCTTAACAACTAGATATGATACAGCAAAACTAAGGGGAGATATGTAATTAGCATGTTTCAATAAGTAAGAAACATCTAATATAATTCATGAACCAATAATCTTTTTGACCAATGACCATTGTTATCAGCAGGTAGAAATGTTCTAAGCAACTACAACCCTGTTTGGGACGTAAGAATGGAAGAAACTGTAGCGGGCCTATTGACCCATACCAAGCAGCCCGTTTACACTCAACCCCTATCGCTCATAATTATATCCGTTCAACCTATATTTGAAGTTTTCCAGCGTGTTCCAGTTCACGATGATATTTAGTAATTTGCTCCACTCATTCACTACTCTATTTCCAAACCAATGTTTACCTATATCGCGTCTAAATCTATTTTTTTGTTATTTAAAACCACTGTTATGTGTTTGCTCCTGGTTGGATAGTTTAAGTACCTTTATTATATCCCCTTTGTTTAACCGTGGCTTCCATTTATACACCTTGATCATATCGCCCCTCACTTTATGTCACTCGATGTAGTGCAAATTAAGATGCTTTAATCTGTCTCTGTACTCAGGGTTCCTAATGACCGGGATAAGTCTTGTCACCCTCCTCTGTATGCTTTCTAGGGATTCTATATCCATTCTGTCGGGCGGTGACCAGAACTGAACTGCATAATCCAAGTGAGGTCTCACAAGCGCAAGATATAGTTTTAGGATGACCTCGCTAGTCTTGTAACTAACACTCCTTTGTATGAACCCAAGTACTTTGTTAGCCTTGTTTCAGGCAAATACACATTGTTGTCTTGGGTTAAGATTCCTACTTATCATTACTCCTAAATCTGTTCTCCTGTACTAACCCTGGACACATGGAGGATGGCTCTTACTCTACCTCTAGGGAGACCAGGTAGTCTTAACAGCCGTCCAGTATCAATCAAAGGCTGTGGCAGTATAAAGTTTACACACGACGGACGAAGACTAACAGAGACTATATGATAAAGATTATTATTGTTATTATTCATTAATAATTTTCTTATAATTATACAGTCTCACGGTATATTGTGCAGCACTATAGTAGAAACTTGGTTAATTTTCCTGAATTGCGTCATACTCGCATTTGTGTATCGTTAGAGCTAAATGATACGTAGCTCAAAAGTACCGAATAATTTCATTTGGTTCTTATGTGTTGGAGCACTGAATGGGCGTTACAATATTTTAAATTCACTTCTCACTTGCCTCCAGGCTTTTACGTCGACTGATTTAATGGTAGTGATGTATTCATGAATATAAGATACTTAAAGCATATTTAAATAACAATAAAGACACTTAATCGATTTATAACCAAGTGACGTCATACTCGTTCTCAGAAGAGGATAATCTTTGATGACGTCAGACGAAAAATTTATAACCACAAATTAATATTTTAGAATGTTTTTAGAAATAATGAATCCCTTAAAAATAAATCGACACAGATTCATTGTATTAAACCTTAACAAAATGGGTTGCGTAGACAAAGGCAAGAATTAATAGTGTAACAAGAAGCCTCGGCGGGGTGTGAATAGCGACGCGTGGGTCAGTCCGGCCACGTCAATATTTGGCGGTTGTCAGCTGTGCTCTACACCCCGTGATACGCACACCTACAGGAAACTTGGACTACACACGCCTTTGTTATTATCCGTATTATTTCCGTATTTTTTATTGCTATCCTTTACCAATCCACCCGCAAGCACACCACCAACCCACCCTCTCACACACACTACTAACCCACCCTCACACTACCAACCCACCCTCACACATCACAAATATCCTTACTAATTACTTATTATATGCCAACCAAATATAGTTTTATTTGTGATTTTTTTTACAGTACTTTTCATTACTGTTGTTGTAGTTATTGGATCCCGGGTACTTTTATTTTCCCTCAAATACATTAACTAAATTGAACATGCAGTTTGTTATTTTATTTCTTACTGGAGGTAAAAAAAAAAAACTTTTGTTTAATAAAAAAGACTTTACGTAATAAGGTTAAACATTTACTATGACCAAGGTTTTATTTCTTATCATAAATGTTCAATGTAAATGTGTTATATTGGGTACAGTTTGAATAAAGGTTACAGCTATCATAAAGGTCAGCCGTGTTTGTATGATTGCCACCGTATAAAAATATTTGTAACTTTCTGACTAAAAAAAAAATAAATAAAAAATTCTCTTTGTTTCAATTACCTTCTTTCCTTATCCCTCTACTTCCCTCTCTACACAATACCACCACTCTACCTCTCACCCGCACCACTACACTCTCTTACACTGCCACTACCTCTACCTCTCACCCCACGCACCTCTACCTCTCACCCACCTCTTCCTCTCTTGCCTCTCACCCACGCACCTCTACCTCACCCACCTCTACCTCTCACCCGCACCACTACCTCTACCTCTCACCCACACACCTCTACCTCTCACCCACCTCCCACCCACACCTCCTACCTCCCACCACCCACCTCCTCTACCCCTCTACCTCTCACCCACACCTCTACCTCTCCACCCACGCACCTCTACCTCCTCACCCACACATCACCAGCCTTCCCCTCACCAAAATCTCAAAGGGTCCATTACCACCCCCGATCTATACGGCCAAGCAATAGACAACCTCCCTAGACCAGCATCCGCCAGTAGGGTCGGCGGAATATGAAATGAGGCCCTTAAAACACCCATATATGGGATAGGGTCGGATGACTAGTGCCTGTACCGACGGACAATAACTAACCCATGACACAACCCTAATACACTATTAGCTTAGTTAATCCACAGCAAGACAGTGACACCATCCTCCTACACTCACCATTTTCTTTGTTCCGAACGATATTTCCTCCACAGGTAATCCTCTTTCCTCCTCCTCTCTCTCTCTTTCCTCTCTCCTCTCTCTCTCTCTCTCTCTCTCTCTCTCTCTCTCTCTCTACAACAACACATCACCACTTGTTCCCCCTTACACAAGCTCCACCCCTCACACCCCCCGCCCCATCTCCCCTTCCCTTACCCCCTACTATCTTTCTATTATACCCACACACAATACCCCTCCCCCAACACCCACGCTCCACCACCACTCCTCCCTCTCACCTACGCTTCACCACCACTCCTTCCTCTCACCCACGCATGCCTCTCCCTCACATACACGCTTACAATGGTACCATCCCTCCCTCTCATCTACACACACACACAATGCCACCACCCTTCCCTCTCAGCTACACACAATGCCACCACGCCTCCCTCACACACACACACACACACACATACACACACACACACGTATACAACCATACCCCCTTCACCTATCCACATATAGCCACACCATTTTTTTTCACCGTACATTGTCACCTCTCTCACATCCAGGTACTCAGAGCCACACTTCCTTCACTCATTCGCACCCTTTCAATCATCCATGCATCCACACCTTTCCAACCATCCACACAAAAGACCCACCTCCTCCACCCATCCACACCCTTTCAACCATGCACACAAAAGACCCACCTCCTACACCCATCCACACAAATACCCACCTCCTCCACCCATCCACACCCTCTCAACCATCCACATATCCACATCATTTCAACCATCCACACAAATACCCACCTCCACCCATCCACACAAAGACTCACCTCATCCACACAAAGACCCACCTCCACCCTTCCACACAAACACCCACCTCCTCCACCCATCCACACCCTCTCAACCATCCACATATCCACACCCTTTCAACCATTCACACAAAGACCATCCTCCTCCACCCATCCACACCCTCTCAACCATCCACATATCCACACCCTTTCAACCATTCACACAAATACCCACCTCCTCCACCCATCCACACCCTCTCAACCATCCACATATCCACACCCTTTCAACCATTCACACAAAGACCATCCTCCTCCACCCATCCACACCCTCTCAACCATCCACATATCCACACCCTTTCAACCATCCACACATAGCCATACTCCTTTGTTGCTATTGTGCCTGCGTCTTTAGTTATGTCTGCAGATGTCTGAGTCACTTTGTGTGTGTCGTTTTGCCTGAATATGTCTGCAAGTGTGGCAATGTCTGTTTTTGGGCGTGTTAGCATCTCTCTATGGGCGTGTGTGTGTGTCTGTGTGTGATTGTCTGTAAGTGTGTGTGTCTGTGATTCGCTGAAAGCATGTGTGTCTGTGATTGTCTGTAAGCGTGTGTGTCTGTGATTGGCTGAAAGCATGTGTGTCTGTGATTGGCTGTGGGTATGTGTGTGTGTGATTGTCTGTAAGTGTGTGTGTTTGTGATTGTCTGTAAGCGTGTGTGTCTGTGATTGGCTGAAAGCATGTGTGTCTGTGATTGTCTGTGGGCGTGTGAGTCTGTGAGGAGGGAAGACGTGGCAGGGTACAACTTCTGTGTCTGTGGGCGTGTGTGTGTCTGTGAGGAGGGAAGGCGTGGCAGGGTACAACTCTGTGTGTGGGCGTGTGTGTGTGTCTGTGAGGAGGGAGGCGTGGCAGGTGCAACTGGACAAAGGTGGAGTACAGGGCCTTGAACAAAGACTGAACAGAGAGAGAGAGAGAGAGAGGTGCATGAAAGAGCGAGGCAGCTGGAAAGAGAGAGAAAGGAAGGAAAAGAAGAAGGAGCGAGAGACAAAGGAAATGAGCAAGAAATAGAAAGACAATCAGCAAGAGACAGAGAGACGAAAGTAAATAAGACAAAAAAACAGGAGAGAATGAGATTAATTGAACCGAAAGAAAACAAAGATACGAATGATAATAAGAGACAAAGAAGACGATAAGGCAGAGACTGAAGGTGTGAGGGTGAGGTGTGAGAGTGAGTGTGAGGTGTGAGGGTGGGAGTGAGAGTGGGACTGAGTGAGGGTGGGAGAGGAAACACCTGGGCCATTTAGCTGGGTTTTAGAGGAAGCATTTACCAGGGTCTTACGTGTCTTTCAGAGTGACTTTACTATAATATTTGTGAATCAATAGTAGAGAAGATCCTCCGCCCAGATACCACCGCCTCCCACCTGCTAGCCACTGCCTCCCACCTGCTAGCCACTGCCTCCCACCTGCTAGCCGCCTCCTCCCACCTGCTAGCCGCTGCCTCTTGCATGCTGGCATTGCCTCCCACCCTGCTAGCCTGCCTCTCACCTGCTAGCCACTGCCTCCCACCTGCTGGTCGCTGCTCCCACCTGCAAGCCACCTCCTCCCACCTGCTAGCCCGCTGCCTCTTGCCTGCCCCAGCCACTGCCTCCCACCTGCCCCAGCCGCCTCCTCCCACCTGCTAGCCACTGCCTCCACTTTAGCCACTGCCTCCCACCAACTAGCACCTGCCTCCCACCAGCTAGCCCGCTGCCTCCCACCTGCTATACTGCCTCCCCTGCTGATCGCTGCCTCCCCCACCTGCAAGGCCGCCTCCTCCCTGCTAGCCACTGCCTCCCACCTGCCTAGCCGCCTCCTCCCCACCTATTAGCCGCTGCCTCCCACTTGCCTAGCCGCCTGCCTCCCACCCTTCAACCCGCTGCCTCCCACCAGCTAGCCGCTGCCTCCCTGTCTCCCGCTGCCTCCCCTTGCTAGCCGCTGCCTCCCACTTACTGGCCGCTGCCTCACTTGCTAGCCGCTGCCTCCCACCTGCTAGCCGCTGCCTCCCCACCTGTATACGCTGCCCCCACCTGCTAGCCGCTGCCTCCACCTGCCTATTTGCCTCCCACCTGCTAGTCGCTGCCTCCCACCTGCTAGCCACTGCCTCTCACCTGCTGGCACACTGCCCCTCCCACCTGCTAGCCCGCTGCCTCCCACCCTACTATGCCTCCCACCTGCTAGCCGCTGCCTCCCACCTGCTAGCCGCTGCCTCCCACCTGCTAGCCGCCGCGTCCCACCTGCTAGCCGCCGCGTCCCACCTGCTAGCTGCCGCGTCCCACCTACTAGGCACCACCCTCTGCTAATCAATCCTCGGATATAAACATATTATTGCTGTTATTATTAGTAACAGCGCCATTATTATTATGTTCATTGTTATTACTGTTTAACATGCGGTAGCGGAGCCATGTATGTATGTATGTATGTATGTGTATGTATGTATGTATGTATGTATGTATGTATGTATGTATGTATCCGATTAAAATGACAATTGGGACTGTTAGATCTTGCCCTGTGGTTGTGCCCTTTACCGTATATATTCTTTTCATTCTTCAAAATTTCTCTAAAACTGAGGCAAAAATATTAAAATAAATTTGAAGGGGTAGATGACGACCAATAACCAAAAGACTTAAATAAAGATTGACTTTCATGCAGACTGTGGAGATAATTTAAGATTAAAATTTAAAGTTTGAAACTAAAAAAAAAAAAAAATGCTGCAAATTTTTAGTATGGGTAGGAAGAAAGACTTCGACAAACTCAAGTAAATAGATAACTAAATTTTGTTTTTATTGTTACAAATTGAATTTTTGGGTAATTCACGAAAACGGGTTTGTTAAATTAATTATGTTAGTAGTAGTATTTTATTATTATTATTATTATTTTATTATTATTTATATTTCTTGTTGTTAATACTATATAATTGTAACCAGTTTAATACGAATTGAAAGAAAGTTGACTTAACGTAATGGAATTTTCTCAACGTGATTACAGTGGTGGTGGTGAGATATTGTTGTGGGATGGCAACACTGTATACATCAGAGTGAGGAAATGTAAGTCGCAGGTGTTGCCAGATAGGTATTAAGGAGATGAAATGTCTCCTGAAGCAGATGTAGGACGCTGGGGTGGGGGCGGCGAGGATGGAGGTGGTGAGGATAGAGGGGTAAGGATGGTGGGAGGTGAGGATGGAAAGGGTGAGGATGGAGAGAGTGAAGATGGGGATGAAGGATGGAGGAGTGAGGATAGAGAGAGTGAGGATGGAGGGGTGAGGACGGGGATGAAGGATGGAGGAGTGAGGATAGAGAGAGTGAAGATGGGGATGAAGGATGGAGGGGTGAGGATGGGGATGAAGGATGGAGGAGTGAGGATGGAGGTGGTGAAGAGAGATGTTTTAAGAAGTTACTCGGTGTTCAAAAATGTCTATTTATGTCTTTTCAATGCCAATCCTCTTGTCTTGTTCCCCCACACTTCAATCACCTCGTTACAGTCCCAGTATGTCTTCCGTTGTCTGTATGGCTCGTGAACTTCCTTCCTTCCTTCCTCCCTTCCTTCCTTCCTTCCTTCCTTCCTTCCTTTCTCACTGCTTTCCAAACTACACTGAAAGGTCTCTATAGTCTCCAGACAATCATTCCTACACAAGACACTGAATAATGTACCTTGGTACTGTTTCAGAGTTAAGATCCAAGACCGAATTTTCTTAAGATTTGTAAGGTCAATTCTCCCCGTAACTTACTGGTGCATTGAAGTTACGACTTAGAGAGGATAACGAAACTGCGATTTTGCGTCAAGAGTAAAACTATAACATATAAAGACGTGAGAAGCCTCTTGAACTGTGTTTGTGGTTTTTTGTATGATTCACACGATAATTTATTCCCCCTAACCGTGGACGAGATAACGAAAATTTCTTTGCGAGGGAATTCCGACTTTGTTTTTTGGTGTCGTTGTTTAAATGGGTCAGTAAAATACGTTTTCACATTCCCAGTCAAGAGAGAAATTTAAAGTTGGAAGCTCTGAGAATTAAGGACTGGGAGCATCTCGTGTGTGCAGGCCGCCAGTATTGTCGCCTCCAGGACCACAATTTTCCAAGGAAATCCGTCCTAATGTGTCCACGTCTGAGGGTGGTTGTCCCGGCACCACGGCCTGTCGTGTTGGACGAACTGTATTGGCATCTATACCGCCATTAACTTCAAGTATAATTGTAGTGTCTCCAGCACCACTAACTTAAATAATAGTTGTGTCTCCAGCACCACTAACTTAAATAATAGTTGTGTCTCCAGCACCACTAACTTAAATAATAGTAGTGTCTCCAGCACCACTAACTTAAATAATAGTAGTCTCCAGCACCACCAACTTAAATAATAGTAGTGTCTCCAGCACCACTAACTTAAATAATAGTAGTCTCCAGCACCACCAACTTAAATAATAGTAGTGTCTCCAGCACCACTAACTTAAATAATAGTAGTCTCCAGCACCACTAACTAAAATAATAGTAGTGTCTCCAGCACCACTAACTAAAATAATAGTAGTCTCCAGCACCACTAACTAAAATAATAGTAGTCTCCAGCACCACTAACTAAAATAATAGTAGTGTCTCCAGCACCACTAACTTAAATAATAGTAGTCTCCAGCACCACTAACTAAATAATAGTAGTGTCTCCAGCACCACCCTAGCAAATAGTCTCAGCACCACTAACTTAAATAATAATAGTAGTGTCTCAGCACCACTAACTAAAATAATAGTAGTCTCCAGCACCACTAACTTAAAATAATAGTAGTGTCTCCAGCACCACTAACTAAAATAATAATAGTAGTGTCTCCAGCACCACTAACTAAAATAATAGAGTCTCCAGCACCACTAACTTAAATAATAATAGTAGTCTCCAGCACCACTAACTAAAATAATAATAGTAGTGTCTCCAGCACCACTAACTTAAAATAATAGTAGTCTCCAGCACCACTAGCAAATAATAATAGTAGTGTCTCCAGCACCACTAACTAAAATAATAGTAGTCTCCAGCACCACTAAAATAATAGTGTCTCCAGCACCACTAACTAAAATAATAGTAGTCTCCAGCACCACTAACTTAAATAATAGTAGTCTCCAGTACCACTAACTTAAATAATAGTAGTGTCTCCAGCACCACTAACTAAAATAATAGTAGTCTCCAGCACCACTAACTTAAATAACAGTAGTGTCTCCAGCACCACTAACTTAAATAATAGTAGTCTCCAGTACCACTAACTTAAATAATAATAGTAGTGTCTCCAGCACCACTAACTAAAATAATAGTAGTCTCCAGCACCACTAACTTAAATAATAGTAGTGTCTCCAGCACCACTAACTTAAATAATAGTAGTCTCCAGCACCACTAACTTAAATAATAATAGTAGTGTCTCCAGCACCACTAACTTAAATAATAGTAGTCTCCAGCATCACTAACTTAAATAATAGTAGTGTCTCCAGCACCACTTTTTCGGCTGAGTTTTGTCAATGAGATGAACGCCTCTCCGGACTTGACTGCTGGACGTTGTTTTACCGTGAGGGATGGTTGTTTTAAGTGTGTGTACCCAGTGACCACCAGTTCTTGGCCTCCACCATATTTCGTTACCGAGGTTCATGCAACAGGTGTATGATAAGACGGGGGTCACTGTGTACTGTTATAAATCTGTACTTGTATTAAAATCTCCTGAGATTAACTTTTTTTTTCATATTATTTCACCATTTTTGAATAATTTATTAAGCGTTATATATGAAACTTTATATCGAGAATTAGTTTTTAATCCAATAATCCCTGAGGTGCTCCGTCTACAGAGTCAGTTTTTATTATCCTCAAGTATTTTTTGTTCGTCTGGCTGGATAGTTGTAAACAATCTGATGTGAATAGTCTGAAGCCGTAGACAGATTACTACAGTACATCTTAAACAGGGAGCGCTGAGTGTTGCAGATATTCAGTGTGTACTCGTTTCTCTTTTATAATGTTCATTTATTATATATTATTACGACTATGGTCCAATATATGTGGTCGATGGTCACTAGGGCTTATCTCACATTGTACATGCATGTCTACAACTCCAGAGGAAATCTATTTATCTAAGTTACGTCCTAGGTCTCAACACTGATGTTAGTACTGTATTGAAACGTATTTTTTTTAATGTAATACGTAAACTCCTTCTAAAATTATTGAAAAGATACAGTTTAATGGGAATATTGCCAACGATTTACGAAAGGAATTCTCGAAGTCATTGGAGGGAAAGATTGTAACTCAGCTACCTAGCATACCACACCAGGGGAGTGTAGGTTGGTGGCCTGTGTAAGACACCTTCATTGTTCTTGATAGTCTTGTCTAGGGGGTATTTTAAAGCTGGTAGACGGCTCCATATGTCTCTCACCCTTTGCAGGAAAAAATATCCTTATGTTCATTCTGACGGAAGACTTTGCAAACTTGAAACTCTGTAGCTCCTGGTGCCCTGATGAAGTGATCTGGGTTAATATTTTTCATCTTGTTGGAGATTTTGAATGTCCACTAGGTCCACCCTGTCGTGTCTTGCTTGAAGAGTTGTTAGTCCTTTCTTAGGTAATCTAGAAGACTTATTTTGGAAATAATTCTCGTCGTTCTGCGTTGCACTTTCTGTAGTGATGTTATGTGTTTTGTAGGTGTGGTCTTCTACTTGAGTATACAGTAGTAGTCCATGTAGGGAGGCACAAGTGAGTTAGATGACTGAATGTGTTAGGTTATTCTTCTTCATTTTCTGTACAGTCTTACATTTTGCATTTGTCAGTTCTGCGACCATTTTAAAAGTTCATGCAAATAATTTAGAATTGGTGTCATGTCTTTCTGACTTATCACTTTCTTGTAAATCTTTTTATCGTCCACATATTTAACGTAGACCACAGACTAGGGGTCCCAGGGTAGATCCAAGAGGTACTCCGCAGAGACCTTCTTAACTAAAAGTCTGGTTCTGCTCCGTCTAAAACCAGTGCTTGATACCTGTCTTTAGGGCCGGGTTTAGAGTGTGCGGTGTCCTAGACTACTTTAAAAGTATCTAAGGGAGACCAAAAGACTCGAAAAAAATGTGGTTACAATGTTTATAATGGTGAAAATCATTACTTCAGATCCAAAACATGAAACAATATATTTCTTTAAAACATAGGTGGAAGCACAGAATAGATTGGCACTTTTTACGAGCTTTTCTACGAGCAAAGTCTTCTATAACATCCTAGAAATTCAGCGTCCAAGTTATAACGGATTTAACGGCCGAAATGAAAAGGTCGTACAATCGGTCTTGGTGCAACAATGGAACGTGAGCTATTTTTCACTCGCTTGAGAACTGGAAATAAACATTCTTCTTCCGTGTTTGCCGCTGTAAATGTCAGTTAAATCTGCAGTGTTATTTTAACATTTGGAAACACCTCACCAGTCTCGGATGTTCGAAAATGGTATAGCAACTTATGATGAAAGACCTCCTTGTTAATGTTGGACAAGTAATCTGGGAAATGAATGAATTTATCAGGAGGAAAATTTTCATCTGAATCTGTGTTTGTGGGTTTGCACCAAGATGTATAATGCTGACAATACATTCGGGTTTATAGCTGATACAGAAGCCCAAACTGTTCATGAAGTATTGAATATACTTGTTTTCTGCTGTTAAATTATGTAACCAAGGAATCCATAATTACTTCAAATAACCTCAATTCTTATTTAATGTTTCTTTTAATAAACAATATCCATTTTACGGTTTTTCTTCCATCATACGTGAAATTTCCCCCCGTTTTTTTTTTACTTCTCCCCAGACACGTGATATTCGTTTCGTTAGGACTTACGAATGTCACCCAAGTATTCATATAACTGAACAACTGTGGATAGTTTGGTTGTCTCCCTTTGTAGTGTTTTGCTTGTGATGTTAAAGTGATGCAGAATTGTGCCTCAGACAGTGCACAAGATCACAAAATTATAATTTTTTATGTTTTAAGCTAAACTGTATGAGTGAATGATTCATTGTGTGTCTGAAATGTCTCGTCATTGTTTTCGGGAAATAACTTTCAGGGTACAGTAAGGGTCCTTTAGAACTTATACTTCAGTGCCCCCGTTCCATCACATACGGCTGACTATCTTGTACCTGACAAAGATATAGGGACAACACCGCCCTGTGAATCTGTGAGAAGCTTCCAACAATGGGTAGATGTCGTGATGAAAATGTAAAATGTTTGAAATAAAAAAAATATTGACACAAGCTTCTGAAGAACATGAACCAACAAGATTTACTGAGAGCCAAACAAAGAACAAAATGTGCAAGTGGATATCCCTGAATATTTTCCAGCCATGTTGTTGGTATCGTCGTAGCTATGACCCCGACAATCAGTAATAGGACTTCCTGGGTAATTCTTCAGTTGTAAAAGGTGTCAATTATTCTTCAATTAACTTCTGCAGATGAACATTTTGCTCGAGACACGAAAAATTCACTGATTTTTTTTTTATTTGTTTCATTGTTCAGTTTATCTCTTATATTCCCTGTACTTGTTTCTTCATTGTCTTCTGGTGTCCATTAGCGTTCTGGGTGTGACGGTCTCTCTCTCTCTCTCTCTCTCTCTCTCTCTCTCTCTCTCTCTCTCTCTCTCCCTATGTGGCTTCTGGTGGCAAATTTGAATATTAACTTTTACTCCCATGAGCCCGGTACTAGTCTACATAATCAAGTGTCAGTGTAAAATGAAAACAAAATGGAAACAATATCACACCTGAAGTAGAGGAGGAATATGAAGAAGTTCTTTATGAATAACAAGAGAATTTTACTTCATCTCTACACATTATTTTCTTCCTGTTAAGTTTTCCTCACGCCGAGACCCCTAAGAGCGCTGGGGTCTGGGTCATAGCCTAACCGGTCCATGCCTTAATCCGGCCCATGCCTTAATCCGGCCCATGCCTTAATCCGGCCCGTGCCTTAATCCGGTTCTGCCTGTCCTTAAGTCTGTATTTAATCCATCCCACTGCTTCACCCAAATTAAAACAAAAACACATCGAATTATATCTAATTTTTTTTCCATTTATTAACTGTTCAATACAATAGCAATAACCCCAGAACGGAAAACTATTATTTTGTATTATTAAATATTTCTTTGTTTATTTTCTATTTCATTTGGTTGTTATTTTTTAATTTTATATTCTGTGAAAGTATTGAAACACAGGTGAGAGGTAAGAGGTGTGTGGGGTGGGGAGGTGAGGTGTGTGGGTGGAGAGATGGGAGGAGGTGTGATGGTGGGGAGGTATGGAGGTGTGTGGGTGGGGGAGATGAGGAGGTGTGATGGTGGGGAGGTGGAGGTGTGTGGGTGGGGGAGGTGTGTGTAGGTGAGGAGGTGTGGAGGTGTGGGTGGGGAGATGTGAGGGAGGTGTGTGGGTGGGGAGGTGTGGAGGTGTGATGAGGTGGGAGATGAGGTGAGTGGGATGGTGGGGAGGTATGGAGGTGTGTGGGTGGGGGTATGGAGGTGTGTGGGTGGGGAGATGAGGAGGTGTGATGGTGGGGAGGTGGGAGGTGTGTGGGTGGGAGGTGTGTGGGTGGAGAGGTGTGTGGGTGGGGAGGTGTGTGGGGTGGAGAGGTGTGTGGGTGTGGGGAGGTGTGTGGGTGGGGAACCGAAGAGGTGAGATAGGTCACGAGTCAGAAAATCAGAAAATGAGGATGGGAGGTCAAGAGATCAGGAGGTTAGGAGGTGAGGTAGGTCAAGAGATCAGGAGGTTAGGAGGTGAGGTAGGTCAAGAGATCAGGAGGTTAGGAGGTGAGGTAGGTCAAGAGATCAGGAGGTTAGGAGGTGAGGTAGGTCAAGAGATCAGGAGGTTAGGAGGTGAGGTAGGGCAAGAGATCAGGAGGTTAGGAGGTAAGGAGATGAAAGTGGCCAGACTATAAACATTATGAGAGTCACTGACTAACAAGGACTCTTGCTATAATGGATAGTCATAATGGATCAACCTACTCGTGGCACAGTCAACCTCTCTCTCTCTCTCTCTCTCTCTCTCTCTCTCTCTCTCTCTCGTCTCCGTCAGTGGATAAGAAGACGTATTTACTTAAAAAAATAACCTGGGTATATGGCGTCCATTTGATAAAGAAGATGGTGGAATTTCAGTGGAATTTTGAGGTCATTTAGGTTGGGTTAGGTTGTCATATGGTTGTGTTGGGTTAGATTGGTTAGGTTAGGTTAGATTAGGTTAGGTAAAATAATATAATATCATAACAGAATTTAAAGGCATTATGGGAAGGCTCAGATATAGTAACAGTACACCCTCCTTCACCCAACCTAATTTGTCCTATATAATGTGTTAAGAATGTTATTTATATTTCACCTGCTTCCTACTGTCTCGATCACCTTAAACAATATACCTGATCCCGGCGTCTCAAGGGGTCGTATAATATGGGGATGTGAGAACGTATTTAACTAGTCATTAAAACTACAACACAAAGATGACGGTCAAAAAGACGTTGAAATGGCACTGAGACTGTACTCTATGGTGGAGTTTTTTCTTAGCTTAAATTATAAAGAGAAAACGTGAAATTTTTTAATGAATATGAATGAGGATGGATTAAAAATGACTTCTGACCCCTGGCAGTTGTACCGACCATGACCCCCTTCCTTACTCGTGTTGACTTTGTTAATCGTAGTCATTTCAGTTCTAATAAGTGTAATAGGAAATTTGACTATCTGAAATGTCACTTTTGTAGACTATTTAACCTTCAGAAAGTATAAATGCTTAACTGATCATACTAAGATCCAGAGAACAAAGAACAGCCAAGGTTATTTCGCTGTTAAACATCATATATTAACATTGCACGGCTTGAAGTTATGGAGTCAATATAGTACCTAATTTATGGTAAAACTGAAAATATATCAGTGAGCCGATGCCTGTGTAATAACGTCTGCTAGTCCGGCGGCCCAGCTTGCAGTGTGTGTGTGTGTTCGTTGTGTGTTTACCATTCTTTGTCGGGGGGAGGGGGGGGCGGAGATTGTCGGCTATTTAGCGGTCAATGTAACCTATTTGACCGTGCAGCGTAGTTCTGTTTTATTTACTTTATTTTTTGATGCAGTATTAAGTAAACAATACAGGAACAATGTACTGTATTGGTGATAAGGTCTGGGCCTCCTCTGAACCTGGACCCCTGGTGGCCCTGCTGTTGAAGACGATTTGAAACCACCAGGTATGACCAGCTGGTTGTATCCAGTGAGTGTTTTGAAAGGTCTATTAAATAAAAAGAATGGAAGAATGTTTACAGGGCAGTCGTGTTCGTGGGCCTCTCGACTTACTGTTGAGAAATTACTGAGGCACCGAAATTTAATATGCATGTATCATCAATTACTGTACGGAACAGTAACTGGTGAATACATACGCGTATACAGGTTTATGAATTAATTTGTTTATAAACTTGTATAAATTTAAAAAAAAATTATAGTCAACATCACAAATAATTTTGACAAGTTGCTGATTTTATGAAAAACTACCCGTGCGGCGGCCGTGTGGCTACAGCCTTGACCTCCTGTCCTTAAGGTCAATGATTCATGCCCGAGGCACCCCCAGTTGGCCCAGCTGTGAAGGGGTACATGGATTTAGTTGGGGAAGTGAAGGCAGTCAAATAAGGTGGCGGCCACGTTGCTTCTTTGTGTACTGAGGTTGAGTATTCAACGTATTGTCAGTTTCATGGAAGTTATCAACACCTTCACCTGTGAAAAGTGTTCTGTAAGAATCTTTCTTTTACAGAGCTACACTTGAGTGACTCCAACAGCCGTAAGCACAACAGCGGGTCACATCTACCGGATTTTAAATAAAGAAATCAATGTCCGATCAATCACGAAGTTCACTGCAACAACGACAAAATACCAACACTGCCGGCGCCTGTAGTGAGACATAACACACACGACTCTGTATGGTCTTAATTCCTATATTTATGATAGGATCCTCGGGTGCTGCGTTGTGTTTATGGTTCGTTTTGAAAGAAAGATGTTTACGGATCATTTTAGAAAAGTCGACGTTTTCGAATGAAAGTCGGATTTACTGTAATCCTCCATTGCAGACGGGGACGTTCCTGCCAGCAACTGCAATCACAGCCTCAATCCCATGTGGAATGGAGGATTACAGCTAATGTTAGGGACTAGACAAATAGTTTAATATGTTAATTTTTCACACACACACACACACACACACACACACACACACACACACACACACACACACACACACACAAACACCATAAATATACTACCCAGCGTCAGCAAATTTGACCTTAGGATGGCAACACTGCATCAGGAGCCTCAATAAGAGTTACGTTAATTATCTTTCTCTGGCCGGGGATATGAGAACCCACACAGGTACACTGAAGTCTCTCAGTAATTCCGGCGACATCTGGCTGCCTTGTGTGTCTTAGTGAGCTGGAATTGAGGTGTCTTTAGTGTGGTTGTTTGGACTCGAGCAGAGATTGGTTGGTGAGGAGAGGGTGTGGTGTGGGCGCTTACAGGGGTGGGGGTGGAGGAGGGAAGAGGGGGTGCTGGGGTGATCGTGATACTGGGGGTAAGGTAGTTGCTGGGGTGAAGGGGGTGTGCTGGTGATAGGGTACTAAGGTGAGGGAATGCTGGGGTGAGGGGGGACGCTGGGTGAAGGTGGGTGTGCTGGTGTGATAGGGGGTACTAAGGTGAGGCAATGCTGGGGTGAGGGGGACTGGGGTGAAGGGAGTGCTGGAGTTAGGGGAGTTGTGGGGTGCTGGGGTGACGGGGGCTGCTGGGGTGAGGAGGCACTAAAGTAGGGGGTAGAGGAGAGGTGAGGCACATGAGGAGAGGTGAGGTACAAGAGTGAGAGGTGAGGCACAAGAGTGAGAGGTGAAGTACAAGAGTGAGAGGTGAGATGCAAGGGAGTGAGAGGTGAGATGAGTGAGAGGTGAGGTACAGGAGTGAGAGAGATACGAGGAGTGAGAGGTGAGGTACAAGAGTGGTGAGGTGAAGTACAAGAGTGAGAGGTGAGGTACAAGAGTGAGAGGTGAGGTACAAGAGTGAGAGGTGAGGGCAGAAGATAGGTGCCGCCATCACCCTTAGATAACAATGCAACACGCGGTGACAACATTGATGGTTGACTGATACAGGAGGCGAAGTATGTTCTCTCTCTACTAACTACCCTCCCCTGTCTCTCCTCCCATGTCTCTCCTCCCAATAGCTCCCCTGACTCTCCTCCCCATAGCTCCCCTGTCCTCCTCCCCATAGCTCCCCTGTCTCTCCTCCCCCATACCTCCCTGTCTTCCTCCCCCATACCTCCCCTGTCTCTCCTCTCCATACCTACCCTGTCTCTCCTCCCCATACCTCCCCCTGTCTCTCCCTATAGCTCCCCCTGTCTCTCCTCCTCCCCATACCTCCCCCTGTCCTCCTCCCCTACCTCCCCTGTCCTCCCCCATGTCTCCTCCCCATACCTCCCTAACTCTCCTCCCCATAGCTCCCCCGTCTCTCCTCCTCCCCATACCTTCCCCTCTCTCCCTCCCCATACCTCCCCTGTCCCTCCTCCATAGCTCCCCTGTCTCTCCTCCCCATAGCTCCCCTGTCTCTCCTCCCCATAGCTCCCTGTCTCTCCTCCCATAGCTCCCCTGTCTTCCTCCCATAGCTCTGTCTCTCCTCCCCATACCTTCCCTCTCTCTCCTCCCCCATAGCTCCCCCTGTCTCCTCTCCATACCTCCCCTAACTCTCTCCTCCCCATACCTCCCCCTGTCTCTCCTCCCATAGCTTCCTCACTCTCCTCCCTTATCTTCCTCAACACTCCCTACACGATACAGTTCTCCTTGATGAGTAAATTTACGAACTTAAAGTGACTCAGTTAGGTTAGGTTAAGTGTATGTGTGTGAGTGTGAGAGAGAGAGAGGAGAGAGAGAGAGAGTTCATGATCTTGAAGGGGTTGATTCATCTGTACAAGTTGTTGATCACTGAGAGAACATCATCGCTGGAACTAGTAGTACTGAACTCTGAGGTAAATCTAGAATAGAGAGAAAATTTAGTCAGCTGAGAGGACGACCAAACTTACTCGCTTTCTGCTCACGAACAAAAATGAACAATGTAAAGGAACTAAAGTGAAAAGACCGGAGGGTGTAATTTTACCAGTCAGAAACTGTTCCAGAGTCTTTTAGATATTCAGGAAATGTTGTTGTGTTGACTGGTGGAATGACTGTGTGAGGAGTAACAAATCAGTACTATAGTGGACATCATGGAGGCCAGCCACACTTCCTACCACTGAGCAATTATTTCAAGGAGTCTGAGAATATGACTACTATGGATTACTGTGTTAGAAATCTTTACTCTTGTTGAGGTGAGGGAAGATGTGGCTATAATTTGAAGATATTTGGATACATTATCTTACTTTGGAATAGATAAATAGTTGTATCTTTCCCTGGAGTGTGAAGGGTTTGGCCACAACAAGACAGTTTTAGCTCATCCTTAAATTTTAATTGTATGTAGTTGTGATTTTGATGGCAGAAATTTCAGAGGTCTTGTACCCATCCTCCCACTATACAGGGCGGAGTTAAAAGTAAAAATATGAGGAACAAGATTGACCATTTCCCGAGAATTTAAAATCACTGAACCATCAGGTGAGTCGACGAGGGAAGGAAAGGCGGAATGATTATTGAAGTTAAGAGTTGAATGTATTCAATATAGACCAAGATAGGGATGAAAAGACTCCCTGAGGCGAAATTTCCCAGATGTTGCAATAATCTTTGATCTTCGTCCACAAGCACACAATACAGTGCCTGTGTGTGTGTGTGTGTGTGTGTGTGTGTGTGTGTGGGCTAAGACTCGCCGGAAACAAGTGTTGTTCTCATTTCGTCTAGACACGAGGATTTTCACCCCGCCGATTGACACGTTCATCTTTATCCAGTAACCTTGGTAGTTGAAAGAGAGAGAGAGAGAGAGAGAGAGAGAGAGAGAGAGAGAGAGAGAGAGAATATTGATGACCCTAGAAGAGTAGTGATAACACGTACTAACACTCTGATGACCATTGACTCCTGAATATCGAACGGGTCCTCATTCCTCCTTTACCAAAAATAAACTAACACAAACAGGTATCTTGTCGTGCTGACCCAAGGTGTACCAATATGATGAGAGACAATATATTTCTGAGCGATAAATACTGTAAAAAAAAATCAAACGAAAAAGAACAGAAAAAGAACCATAACAAAAAGCAATATGTCCCCCGCTTACATATCTGACAGCCAACAAAAACACTGACATAAATACGAAGAAAATGCACTTGTTAGTTCAGGGTTTGAGTCTGGGGCCAAAATACATGTAGTCTGTCTGGAGGGGAGGGGGTTAGTGTAGTGATAATGTTATATTCATCAAACGTTCAGTGGACAAAGGCTTCATGTATTCCATTGTTCCATTCTTATTTGTTGTACATGGAAAACCTGTAGTTGTATATTATTACTATAATATTATTTATTATTATTATTATTATTATTATTATTATTATTATTATTATTTATTGTTACTACTTTTTTGATGGCCTCCACATAGCCTCCCGCCTTTAATACCTAAAGTTAAATATCCTAATACATAAAGCTACCTCAGCTGTGTTGAGTTAGCTGCAGATCTATGTTCAGTACTGCTGCTCATAGTCAATATCTGCTGCTGTTGTCGACTTTGGTGCCGATGCTCCTGCTCCCTGAGGCAGAGCAAGCCGACCTAAGGAGAGAGAAGGACAGTCGACATCTCATCCAGGCTGTAACATAACCTCTGCTGATTCTGTTCGGATAGCACCTCGGCGTCTGGCGTAGAAGCATCTTGCACTTGGTCCCATCCTACCAGTTGTGAACACTAGAGGAGTGAAGTTCTCCCCAGCATCGAGAGCTAAGGTTACGGTGACATGCGGCCATGGGATAAAAACTTGATGTCGAAGAGCCTGCGGCCAGAATCCTCGAGCACTGACGTCAACACGGGCTTCTTGGATGTGTTTGAGGTCCTATGTTGGAAATTTCTCACCGTCCAATGGAAGGAGAGTTCGGTTCACCCTAACATCACGGCAGATTTCAACATATTTTGCTGTGAGATCTACTTCGTCATGCCTCATGCATATGAAGCCCCTTGCACACCATGGCGTGATCGACGTCATAGGAAGAGAACACGCATTGGGAGGGCAAATCTAATGGCCTAACCGCCTTAGAGCAATGGCATCAATAAATTCTTGTTTATTGAGACTGAAACCATTGTCCTAATCGGTATTGTAGTTAACCAGTTCGAGGCGCCCACCTCCTGCGCTATATAGCTAGTTTTTTTTCAAATTCTCACTTGCAGCAACAGTTACTGCAACTTATCACTTTGGCTGTGCTGTCGTTCTGTCATAATGGACCTTCGAATCTTGTTTACTTCACTGGTATCCACCTCACTTGTTGCGTTCTGAGGCATTATGTGGTTGGTGAGGGCTGCTGTGGAGCTTAACTGAGTTTTGATGTTCGGTGGCAGCAATCTCCGCTGGATTGGTCAATCCCATTCCTCCCAGTCTCGGTAGTGCAAGGAATGATCTTTCTGCTGGGGTTAAGGAGGTGTTTCACTAATTTGGGAATTGAACGCTGATAGCTTCTTCCAGAGGTGGAGGAGGGGTCCGATATAGAGATAGTGCGCATCAGGTAGTTCCAGCGATGCTTGACTCCATGGGTGAATGCCGCATGTGGCTCTGTGTTAGCAATCTCAGACAGAGCTTGGATTTCCCTAACCCACTCATTCACCTTTCACCGTTACGTACTCGGTCTTGAAGTCCGTGACTCTCCAATAACTATCACCAATATCTCCTCAGGTGGCCCACAGGTGGATGACACTGATCACTTCACGCACTACCTGTCAAGTAATAATTCCGGTACTTCTGGCTGGCTTAAGACCCCGGTTTTTCATTATATTAAAGTCCGTCGATAACTGTTAAGCTCTCTAGTCGTAAATGACATCATCAGAGCTTGTTGTCCCTGCAGTAACCCTTCACAACAAGTGGATTTTAACCCTGTCACGATAGTCACTGGCTAATATTAATGACTGCCAGAAAAAAACACCTCGGACATAACCCCATAACTGAAAAGATCAAGTTTAACATAATATTAACCCCTATAATGTTTTGTTAATGTCATGCGTTAGTGGACAGGGGTCACGGCGGAGCATCGTTTAGGTCTTTTATGTTCTCCTGAAAGAACGTGTAATCACCATTAATTAGTGGAGATATGAGGAAACTTTTGTCCCATCTCCACCAGGTAAATAAGGAAGTTCGTGTTAACCTCCTCCGGTGATGTTGCTGTAGGTCTTCTTAGTCTCAGTTCATCATCACAACCCTCAGAGACAACAGTTAGATGGGAAATAAAAACATTATCTAATTATTATTTTTTTTTTTGGTCATTCTATTTCACCTCAGTCTTGGATTATTTGTCCCCCTGTGTTTCTCCCCTGTGTGTCTCCCCTGTGTTTCTCCCATGTGTCTCCCCTGTGTCTCCCTGTAGTCTCCCGTGTTTCTCCCCCTGTGTGTCTCCCCTGTGTTTCTCCCTGTGTGTCCTGATGCCCCTGTGTCCTCCCATGTGTCCTGTGTGTCTCCCCCCTGGCAGTCCTGTGTGTCTCCCCTGTGTGTCTCCCCCTGTGTGTCTCTGTGTCTCCCCCTGTGTGTCTCCCCAGTTCCCCCTGTGGTGTCTCTCCTGTGTGTCTCCACTGTGTGTCTCCTTTGTGTCTCCCCTGTGTCTCTCCCATGTGTGTCTCCCCTGTGTGTCTCCACTGTGTGTCTCCTATGTGTCTCCCCCTGTCTTCCATGTGTGTCTCCTGTGTGTCTCCCCCATTGCCTCACCTTGCCATAGTTCCTCCCACTGCCTCACCTTATAGTTCCTCCCCACTGCCTCTCATAGTTCCTCTTCTGTAGTCTGAGACAGTTATTTATGAAGTGATATTTACAATATGAGATGGCACTAAGACATAGAAGAATTATGGTCAGGTCAGGTCAGGGTCAGTCAGGTCAGGTCATCAGGTTAGGTTTGGTCAGGTTAGGTCAGGTCAGGTCAGTCAGGTTAGGTTAGGTTAGGTTTTGTCAGGTTAGGTCAGGTCAGGTTAGGTCAGCAGGGTTTTGGTCAGGTCAGGTCAGGTTAGGTTTTGGGATGATGGCAGCGTCTGTGTCACGTATGTAAAGGATTCTATAACTTGTATACTTATCATCCCTAAAAGCTCGATACAAAACAACAAACGAGCATCAATAGTGACTTTAGGAGTTCTCACTGGCCTCAGGTTGATGTGTTGGTGAGCGTCATTAGTGATTGAGTTGTTGACACCTGGGTAATGTAGTGGGCACTTGACTCACCTGGTGCCTGACGTGTTGCAGCGGCTGTGTTTACTGTTTCTACTTCCTCCTCCTCCTCCTCACACAGGGAGATTATAATTAACTTCAGGTATTATGTTTCTCATCAACATTGCTTTCCCACTTGCTTCTGTGTATGCGTCTTTGTCCTCTTGTTTCTGCACACATGGTCTGGATGATATGGGAAATACACAAGTACCACGGACATGCACATGTTGAGAACGTTATTAATGGTGCTGTGAACAAAGAAGAAGGTTTAAAAAGATCATAGTAGGTTTTAAATGAAGTATAAAATAATGTTAAAACTGGTGGGGAATAGTTCTCTTCCTTGACATACAAGACCACATGAAGGGAATGTGACGCTTATTTTATGGCTGAGTGGCTCCTTACTGCCTCTGACTATACCATGCCATCTCTCTCTCTCTTTTAGCTCTCTCTCTCTCTCTCTCTCACACACACACACACATACTTCCCATCTCTTCTCCAAGTAAGTACCAGAGTCTGAAAACTCCTGCAATAGTCTCCTCGACCTGATTATAAAGACAGGGACAATACTCTCTGTCACCTGAGGTCCTCGTTGTGAAGTGTCCAGCCCTTGCCCTTTGTTTCTGAACACTTGGTCGCCGCATCAGGTTATTTCACACTGCATCTTAGGTTACGTTCGCACCTCCTCCCATCCCGTGACGTACTGCTGTCAGGTATAGATTGGTCAACCACAGTCGCATTTACCATTATATGACAAAATTTATATATATGAGATACATTCTGTCTGTATGTTTATATGTTCCTTATGCATTTCCTTAGTTTTGAAAATTTATAACGGAAATTTGTTCGGGAGATGCGGGTGGTCTTGGGGATAGTGATGCACTGTCTCCTGTTTCTATACAAGGGGCGGACTGACCAGCCCCTCCCTCCCCGTCACCATCCTCTCCTCCTTCCCTACCTCATTTTTTGGTTATGGGCATGGCCGGGTTATGGACATGGCCGGGTTATGGACATGGCCGGATTATGGACATGGCCGGATTATGGACATGGCCGGATTATGGACATGGCCGGATTATGGACATGGCCGGATTATGGACATGGCCGGATTATGGATGGCCGGGTGTTTTGTTTCATCAATAACCCAGAGTGGGGGGCCAGGTAACTCCGCTAGTTCAACAAAAACACCAGACGCTTCAACAACAACAACAACCACAGTCCTTCCCCTGTTCTTGATCTGCCTCGGTCACTTTCCCTCCATCATCACCTTCCTCGGTCACTTTCTTTCATCACCACAACTGCCTCGGTCACTTTCTCTTCATCACCACAACTACCTCGTCACTTTCCCTCCATCACCACAACTACCTCAGTCACTTTCTCTTCATCACCACAACTGCCTCGGTCCTTTCCTCCATCACCACAACTACCTCGGTCACTTTCTCTTCATCACCACAACTGCCTCCAGTCACTTTCCCTCCATCACCACAACTACCTCGGTCACTTTCTCTTCATCACCACAACTGCCTCGGTCACTTTCCTCCATCACCACAACTACCTCGGTCACTTTCCTCCATCACCACAACTGCCTCAGTCACTTTCCTCCATCACCACAACTCTCGGTCACTTTCCTCCATCACCACAACTGCCTCGGTCTCCTCCATCATCAACTGCCTCAGTGCTTTCCTTCCATCACCACAACTGCCTCGGTCACTTTCCTCCATCACCACAGCTGCCTCAGTCACTTTCCTCCATCACCACAACCTCCTCGGCTTTCCTCATCACCACAACTGCCTCGGTCACTTTCCTCCATCACCCACCGCCTCAGTCACTTTCCTCCATCACAACTGCTCGGTCACTTTCCTCCATCACCACAACTGCCCGGTCTTTCCTCCATCACACAACTGCCTCGGTCACTTTCCTCCATCACCACAACTGCCTCGGTCACTTTCCTTCATCACCACAACTGCCTCGGTCACTTCCTTCATCACCACAACTTCGGTCATTTACCACAACTGCCTCCGGTCACTTTCCTCCATTGTGTTTTTTGTGTTTTCATCACTAAACTGCCTCAGTCACTTTCCTTCATCACTACAACTGCCTCGGTCACTTTCCTCCATACCACAACTGCCTCGGTACTTTCTCCATCCCAACTGCTCGCTTCCTCCATCACCACAACTGCCTCGGTCACTTTCCCTCCATCACCACAACTGCCTCGGTCGCTTTCCTCCATCACCCAATGCCTCGGTCACTTTCCTCCATCACCACAACTGCCTCGTCCTTTCCCTCCATCCCACAACTGCCTCGTCCTTTCCTCCATCACCGCCCTTTCCTCCATCACCACAACTGCCTCGGTCACTTTCCTCCATCACAACTGCCTCGGCCTTTCCATCCACAACTGCCTCGTCACTTTCCTCCATCACACAACTGCCTCGTCTTTCTTCATCAACACAACTGCCTCGTCACTCCTTCATCACCACAACTGCCTCGTCACTTTCCTCCATCACCACAACTGCGTCGCTTTCCTCCATCACCACAGCTGCCTCAGTCACTTTCCTCCATCACCTATGCCTCGGTCCTTTCCTTCATCACCACAACTGCCTCGGTCACTTTCCTTCATCACTACAACTGCCTTCGGTCACTTTCCTCCATCACCACAACTGCCTCGGTCACTTTTCTTCATCACACCTCGTCACTTCCTTCATCACACAACTGCCTCGGGTTCACTTTCAGTTCCTCACCACAAAAATTCTTGGCTCTCACGTAAAACATTCTACTTTTCCTCATCATTTATCTCTGGTTGGCGTTCGTCTTCCTGCATTCACCCACCCACCACCTTACCCACCCCACCCACCCACCCTCCTCACCCACCCACCTGAGGAACCTGACCTTAGGGCGTTAGTTGCTCCACCTCCTCACTATACTCTTCGGTAACGCTCCAAAGCTATTATCGATCAGCCTCACTGGTCTGATTTATGGAGCAATTATGTCTGAGTCATGTCTTTTAAGTTCTTAGGGTTGATTCATGTCTTTACTCTTCCCTTGATGTGATATGAATAAGGCTTCCTATAATGAGATATGTCTTAACTCTCCTATGATGGGACATGTCTTAACTCTCCTATGATGGGACATGTCTTAACTCTCCTATGATGGGACATGTCTTAACTCTCCTATGATGGGACATGTCTTAACTCTCCTATGATGGGACATGTCTTAACTCTCCTATGATGAGACATGTCTTAATATTTGTGCTGACTCATAGTTCACGTCTGAGTGTTTAGTGTTGGCTTATGTCTTGATCCACACCGAATTATGGCTGACATTATAACTTAAATTTCACAATGATTCAAGACTTATACGTAGACATGCTCATAGGCCTGTTATAAACGTGTCAATTTATGTCTTAGCTTTAAGGATGACTCTTCAATATGGCTCAAACATAATTCTGACTCACAAGTGTGGGTTATACCCATCTGACTCACGAGTTTGGCTAAGAATTCCAAATCTGACTCGGGATGCGGCTTAGGCGTGAATGAACCGATTGTAACTCACGTTCATGGCTTAAATTTATGTCTGACTCACGGGAATGGCTTTGTTGGAACGACTGATTGTTGACGATACGTTTCATCAGATTATACCCCCGCCCCCCCTCGCCTTGCCCTCCCCCCCGGTCTATCTCTGTTCTCCCCTCTTAAAAATAATAAAATAAATAAAATAACAATATATAAATAAATAACACACATACCAGTATTAATTTATATTCCTATGATAATAATATTGATAAAGACTGAATACAATGCTATTAAACTTTACATATACATTCACGTTATTAACCACTTTTGTAACTAAATACTACATTAAAATATATGATTCATTTGGGGAATACGTAGAGGATACGTAAAGTTGAATGAATACTTTAAAAGGACAATTGGATTCTACTCTTTTATAAGGTTGCATTCCATTCCCCAGTGTTAACAAAGAGATTCTCGGCTGCCCTATCAGGGTGTACGATGCTAGCTCCATGTGTATTTATTTTCCATAATAAACACCGATTGTCACTATATACCAACCGAATTAATTTGAATATTTAATTTAATTCAGAGGTGATATTTTCACATATTTAAGGGGAGGGTGGGAGGGATTGGCTTCGCTCTCGTTTAAATTTTGTTAGGAGAAGTCGGATTCAGTCACGGCAAAATCACGTAAAACAACAACAACAGTTTAATGTATCTTAATCAATGGTCTAAGTATACCTATAAAACCCTAAACCATTTGTGTCAGTAAATTTAGAATATACCTCCATTGTCTGTGTGTTTGTCGTCAAGGAGTGAGTGGCCCTGTAAACCCTTTTTTACGCGCCATCTCTTTTAACTTTACTTTTTACTTTTCCTCATAATTTAAAGAACAATAATATAAAGCAAGTAGGCGAGGCGAGCTACAATAGTTTTCAGGGTCGTTATGGATCCAAGTTACAACAATGAATACCCACATGTTTGTTCGTCATCCGTTTGAGTGTTAGGTTAGTTTAACTTTTCACTCTGTTCTTCACCTTGATCTAAATTACATCTGAACTGTCGAATCGTCTTTAGGTATCGTGAAACTATCAATTTTAGTGACGGCTTATACTGTTATTTGTGGGCGTCAGTCTTTCCTCTCAGAGATTGTGGTAAATATATATATATGTTTAAGGGCCGCGTTGATAAACTGTGCGTCCCCTTGTGTATTTTTAAAACAAGGTAAATATTATACATAGGTTTATTCAGATTATCATTCGAATTGGTTAGCTGAGGTTAGATAGACTAGTGATTAGGTTTGAGTTTACAGATACAAAATGTTTCCTAGATATTAGTCTCTATGAACATTGACTATTTCGACACGGTTTGGTTTACGTTCGTCTTGGTCTTAATAGCAAATGTTATTATGTAGAAATTTATAGTTCTAAACGTAAGACGATTTTATTCAGCTCTAAGGGAAACACAAGGAGTTATTAGACGATCTCCACTAAGATACTGCTGGTGTGTGTGTGTGACGCCTTCAGTAGGGCGTGAGCTTTAGTGGGGACTGTAGTCATTTGTTTCTCCCCAACACACGAGTCGGGTGTGAGGGGCTAAAATGACCACCGATTTTCAAAAGTCAAATAGGGTCAAAACCTTGATTTCAGGAACGGAAATATAATTCCAAGGATAATAGACCACCAAATTGAATATCAGGAAGTGGGGGAAGGGGGAGCAGCAGGGAGGGAGGGCTGTAAGCAAAGGGCAGGGGTGGGGACAGGGGACAGGGGAGGAGCAGGTAGGCAAAGAGGGCAAAGATGCAGACAAGGGAAACAGGGAGAGGAGGAAGTAGGAATTAGGGCAAGAAGGGCAGGACGACAGGGGGAGGGCAAGTAGGCAAGGGGACTAGGAGGAAAAGGTAGGGCATTTCTTGAGCCGTTCATGGGCCGCGCCACTTTACAATTCAGATATCATGGCAACTCTATTAACCTGACAATGTTAATATGGACTTACCTGTCATCTCAAGAATCCCAGATTGAAAATAAACACATTGACTCCCTATAAGTTCAAAGGTTAAATCAACGTCAGTTTTGGCTCCCCAGGGTAAATTATCCACTGAGGGACTAAGCCAGCGTGGATAACCTGCCTCTTATATGTCTAATAACACTGCCTAATGGACAATTTCTGTTCTCGTGCGCCCTTTGCCTCAACCAGGAAATGACATCACTCTGGGAAGCTGTTGGGCGCTCATAGCTGAGTTTTAGTGTGCTGTTTATTACACTCCAGTATAAACATAAACAACTTACCATAGAACTGACGCAGTGTTCAGTATGTCTTACTAAAGCGTTAAGAGCTTACGTAAGACATATAATTTTGTCTTGAGGATTATTTTAGAGTTTATGATTCACCTTCAGAGTGTCCAGGAGAGTACCTTACAGAACTGATCTATAACAGCTGTTACACCTAGAGGTTTAGCTGTTACACCTATATCTGTTACATATAGAACTGCTGATGCATCTTAAGGTAGCCTATACATGTAGTGAATTCAACATTTTGCTCAATTGTAAAGAATATCGACTTATGTCCTCACACAGCTGTAGGCAGTAACACGTCACACAGCTGGAGACAGTAACGTCACACAGCTGTAGGCAGTAACACGCCACACAGCTGGAGACAGTACGTCACACAGCTGTAGGCAGTAAACGTCACACAGCTGTAGGCGGTAACACGTCACACAGCTGGAGACAGTAACACGTCACACAGCTGAAGGCAGTAACACGTCACAAAGCTGTAGGCAGTAACACGTCACAAAGCTGTAGGCAGTAACGTCACACAGCTGTAGTCAGTAATACGTCACACAGCTGTAGGCGTAACACGTCACACAGCTGTAAGCAGTAACCGTCACACAGCTGTAGTCAGTATACATCACACAGCTGTAGGCAGTAATACATCACACAGCTGTAGGTAGTAACACGTCACAGGCTGTAGGCGGTAACAGTCACACAGCTGTAGGCGGTAACGTCACACAGCTGTGGCAGTAACAAGTCACACAGCTGTAAGCAGTAACACATCACACAGCTGTAGTCAGTAATACATCACACAGCTGGGTAGTAACACGTCACACAGCTGTAGGCACTAACACGTCACAGCTGTAGGCGTAACACGTCACACAGCTGTAGGCGGTACACGTCACACAGCTGTAGGTAGTAACACGTCACACAGCTGGTCAGTAATACATCACACAGCTGTAGGCGGTAATACATCACACAGCTGTAGGCAGTAATACATCACAGCTGAGGCAGTAACACGTCACACAGCTGTAGGCAGTAACACGTCACACGGCTGTAGCAGTAACACGTCACACAGCTGGGCAGTAACACGTCACGCTGTAGGCAGTAACACGTCACACAGCTGTAGGCGTAACACGTCACACAGCTGTAGGCAGTAACACGTCGCACAAGCTGTAGGCAGTAACACGTCACACGGCTGTAGGCAGTAACACGTCACAGCTGAGGCGTGACACGTCCACAGCTGTAGCAGTAACACGTCACACAGCTGTAGTCAGTAACACGTCGCACAGCTGTGGGCAGTAACGTCACACAGCTGTAGCGTAACACGTCGCACAGCTGTAGGCGTAACACGTCACACAGCTGTAGGCAGTAACGTCACACAGCTGTGGGCAGTAACGTCGCACAGAAGTTTAAAATTAATCTTTCTCTTAGGCTGCGTCCTGTAAGTAAGTGGAATGTTAATTAAATACAGGAATTTTGTAGAAGTATAATACAAAAATTATTAATTACACCTGTAAGTGTGTGTGTGTGTGTGTGCTCCTCCGTCCCTCCACAACTCCTCCTGTCCTCCCCAACTCCTCCCGCTGGTCGGTCCACAGGTTTGAAGACAGTGGGGGTGGTTCACTATTTCTTGTCCTCCACTCAGGCACAACTTGCTGCTAATAATCCATAAAATAAACCTTCACAGTACAGCCATTGTTTGAGAGTTTACAACAGTGTCGTAAATATTAATATTAATGCTGCAGTAATTATTATTAACTATCAATGTGACAAAACAAATGACCTTATTTATATTTATGTATCAGTTTGTACATTACTTTGTTGATAATTTCCAGTTACTACATTATTTTGTTATATAATACGTGTTTGAACTTATTTACAGCGTTAATTGACAATATACTTTATTGTAGTGTGACGCACAGTGCAGTATGGTCTAGTTAGACTAATGACTGCTGCTTATAATGTTATTTACAGAATGTTTTTGTTCAGTAATATTATTCATACGACAAATTTTCATCTACATAAGGTTCACCCTAAATTGGAAACGAAAAACAATGACATATGGTCAGAGTCCCAAACTTTCGGTTGGCAGATTATCAGGGTTAAGAAGGTACCTAGGTGAGGTCACCTGGAACAGTCCTCAGTCCCCG
>NW_024734940.1:9816433-9840346 GCF_018991925.1 Homarus americanus | reverse complement strand
CAGTATGCTTCGTTCAGTTACGTATTGCTAACATGAAACATTGTCTAATTATTATTTTTTTTGGTCATTCTATTTCACCTCAGTCTTGGATTATTTGTCCCCTGTGTTTCTCCCTGTGTGTCTCCCCTGTGTTTCTCCTTGTGTCTCCTGTGTCTCTCCTGTAGTCTCCCCGTGTTTCTCCTGTGTGTCTCCCCTGTTTCTCCTGTGTGTCTCCCCTGTCTCCCCTGTGTCTCTCCTATGTGTCTCCTGTGTGTCTCCCTGTGTTTGTCTCCCCTGTGTGTCTCCCTGTTGTCTCCTGTGTCTCCCTGTGTTTTCCCCTTTTGTCTCCCCTGTGTGTCTCCCTGTGTGTCTCCTGTGTGTCTCCACTGTGTGTCTCCTATGTGTCTCCCCTGTGTCTCTCCCATGTGTCTCCCTGTGTGTCTCACTGTGTGTCTCCTTATGTGTCTCCCTGTGTCTCCCATGTGTGTCTCCCCTGTGTGTCTCCCATTGCCTCACCTTTGCCATAGTTCCTCCCCACTGCCTCACCTTTGCCATGGTTCCTCCCCACTGCCTCCCCTCTGCCAGTTCCTCTTTCTGTAGTCTGAGGCGTGACACAGTTATTTATGAAGTGATATTTACAATAATATGAGATGGCACTAAGACAGTTGTGAAGAATTATGGTCAGGTCAGGTCAGGTCAGGTCGAGTCAGGTCAGGTCAGGTCAGGTCAGGTTAGGTTTGGTCAGGTTAGGTCAGGTCAGGTCAGGTCGGGTTAGGTTAGGTTAGGTTTGGTCGGTTAGGTGGGTCAGGTCAGGTCAGGTTAGGTCAGGTTAGGTTTGGTCAGGTCAGGTCAGGTTAGGTTGGGTTTGGGATGATGGCAGCGTCTGTGATGCGTATGTAGGGATGATTCTATTCGTCCTTGTATACTTATCATCCTAAACGGGATACAAAACAACAACAAACGAGCATCAATAGTGACTTTAGGGGAGTTCTCACTGGCCTCAGGTTGATGTTGGTGGAGCGTCATTAGTGATGAGTTGTTGACACCTGGGGTAATGTAGTGGGCACTTGACTCACCTGGTGCCTGACGTGTTGCAGCGGCTGTGTTTACTGTTCCTCTACCTCCTCCTCCTCCTCCTCACACACGGGGAGATTATAATTAACTTCAGGTATTATGTTTGTCATCAACATTGCTTTCCCACTTGCTTCTGTGTATGCGTCTTTGCCCTCTTGTTTCTGCACACATGGTCTGGATGATATGGAAGTACACACAAGTACCCACACGGACATGCACATTAAGAGAACGTTATTAATGGTGCTGTAGACAAGAAAAGAAAGGTTTAAAAAGATCATAGTAGGTTTTAAATGAAGTATAAAATATTTAAAACTGGTGGGGAATAGTTCTCTTCCTTGACATACAAGACCACATGAAGAGGTAATGACGCTTATTTTATGGCTGAGTGGCTCCTTACTGCCTCTGACTATACCATGCCATCTCTCTCTCTTTTAGCTCTCTCTCTCTCTCTCTCTCACACACACACACACATACTTCCATCTCTCAAGTAAGTACCAGAGTCTGAAAACTCCTGCAATAGTCTCCTCGACCTGATTATAAAGACAGGGACAATACTCTCTGTCACCTGAGGTCCTGTTGTGTCCAGCCCTTGCCCTTTGTTTCTGAACACTTGGTCGCCGCATCAGGTTATTTCACACAGCATCTTAGGTTACGTTCATACATCCTCCCATCCCGTGACGACTGCTGTCAGGTATAGATTGGTCAACCACAGTCGCATTTACCATTATGACAAAATTTATATATATGAGATACATTCTGTCTGTATGTTTATATGTTCCTTATGCATTTCTTAGTTTTGGATTTATAACGGAAATTTGTTCGGGAGATGGGTGGTCTTGAGGATAGTGATGCACTGTCTCCTGTTTCTATACAAGGGGCGGACTGACCAGCCCCTCCCTCCCCGTCCACCATCTCTCCTCCCTTCCCTACCTCATTTTTGGTTATGGGCATGGCCGGGTTATGGACATGGCCGGGTTGGACATGGCCGGATTATGGACATGGCCGGATTATGAACATGGCCGGATTATGGACATGGCGGATTATGAACATGGCCGGATTATGGACATGGCCGGATTATGAACATGGCCGGGTGTTTTGTTTCATCAATAACCCAGAGTGGGGCAGGTAACTCCGCTAGTTCAACTAAAACACCAGACGCTTCAACAACAACAACAACCACAGTCCCTTCCCCTGTTCTTGATCTGCCTCGGTTCACTTTCCTCATCATCACAACTACCTCGGTCATTTCTCTTCATCACCACCTGCCTCGGTCACTTTCTCTTCATCACCAACTACCTCGGTCACTTTCCTCCATCTACAACTACCTCGGTCACTTTCTCTTCATCACCACAACTGCCTCGGTCACTTTCCTCCATCACCACAACTACCTCAGTCCTTTCTCTTCATCACCACAGCTGCCTCAGTCCTTTCCTCCATCACCACAACTACCTCGGTCACTTCTCTTCATCATCACAACTGCCTCGGTCACTTTCCCTCCATCCACCACAACTACCTCAGGTCACTTTCCCTCCATCACCTATGCTCCGGTCACTTTCCTCCATCTACACTGCCTCGGTCACTTTCCTCCATCACCACAACTGCCTCGGTCACTTTCCCTCCATCACCACAACTGCCTCGGTCACTTCCCTCCATCACCACAACTGCCTCGGTCACTTTCCCTCCATCACAACTGCCTCGGTCACTTTCCCTCCATCACCCACAACTGCCTCGGTCACTTTCCCTCCATCACCACAACTGCCTCGGTCACTTTCTCCCTCCATGACCTCAATTGCCCTATCCATTTTAATTCGCTTTCCTCCCATCCTACAACTGCCTCGGTCACTTTTCCTCCATCACCACAACTGCCAGTCACTTTCCCTCCATCACCACAACTGCCTCGGTCACTTTCCTTTCACCACAACTGCCTCAGTCTTTCCTTCATCACCATGACTTCTCAGTCACCCTCCATCACCACAACTGCCTCAGTCACTTTCCCTCCATCACCACAACTGCCTCGGTACTTTCCCTCCATCACCACACTGCCTCGGTCACTTTCCTTCATCACCACAACTGCCTCGGTCACTTTCCCTTCATCACTACAACTGCCTCGGTCACTTTCCTCCATCACCACAACTGCCTCGGTCACTTTCCTCCATCACCACAGCTGCCTCGGTCACTTTCCCCTCCATCACCCTAGCTTCTCGGTCACTTTCCTCCATCACCACAACTGCCTCAGTCTTTCCTCCATCACCACAACTGCCTCGGTCACTTTCCTCCATCACCACAGCTGCCTCGGTCACTTTCCTCCATCCCACAACTGCCTCGGTCACTTTCCCTCCATCACCACAACTGCTGGTCACTTTCCTCCATCACCACAACTGCCTCGGTCACTTTCCCTCCATCACCACAACTGCCTCGGTTACTTTCCCTCCATCACCACAACTGCCTCCGGTCACTTTCCTCCATCACCAACTGCCTCGATTACTTTCCTTCATCACCACAACTGCCTCAGTCACTTTCCCTTCATCACCACAACTGCCTCTCGCCGGTCACTTTCCCTCCATCACCACAACTGCCTCAGTCCTTTCCTCCATCACCACAACTGCCTCGGTCACTTTCCTTCATCACCACAACTGCCTCGGTCACTTTCCCTTCATCACTACACTGCCTCAGTCACTTTCCTCCATCACCACAACTGCCTCAGTCACTTTTCTTTCATCACAACCACCTCGGTCACTTCCTTCATCACCACGCTCCTCTGGTCACTGGTTCCTCACCACAAAATTCTTGGCTCTCTACATTAAAACATTCTACTTTCCTCATCATTTATCTCTGGTTGGCGTTCGTCTTCCTGCATTCACCCACCCACCACCTTACCCACCCCACCCACCCACCCACCTCCCTCACCCACCCACCTGGCAGGAACCGACCTTAGAGGCGTTAGTTGCTCCACCTCCTCACTATCACTCTTCCGGTAACGCCATCAAAAGCCATTATCGATCAGCCTCACTAGTCTGATTTATGGAGCAGATTATGTCTGAGTCATGTCTTTTAAGTTCTTAGGGTTGATTCATGTCTTTACTCTTCCCTTGATGTGATATGAATAAGGCTTCCTATAATGAGATATGTCTTAACTCTCTATGATGGGACATGTCTTAACTCCTATGATGGGACATGTAACTCTCCTATGATGGGACATGTCTTAACTCTCCTATGATGGGACATGTCTTAACTCTCCTATGATGGGACATGTCTTAACTCTCCTATAATGAGACATGTCTTAATATTTGTGCTGACTCATAGTTCACGTCTGAGTGTTTAGTGTTGGCTTATGTCTTGATCCACGCACCGAATTATGGCTGACATTATAACTTAAATTTCACAATGATTCAAGACTTACATTACGTGTTAGACATACTTATAGGCCCTGTATAAACGTGTCAATTTATGTCTTAGCTTTAAGGATGACTCTTCAATATGGCTCAAACATAATTCTGACTCACAAGTGTGGGTTATACTCATCTGACTCACGAGTTTGGCTAAGAATTCCAAATCTGACTCCGGGATGCGGCTTAGGCGTGAATGAACCACGATTAAGTGTAACTCACGTTCATGGCTTAAATTTATGTCTGACTCACGGGAATGGCTTTGGTGGAACGACTGAAGTTGTTGACGATACGTTTCATCCAGATTATACCCCCTCCTCGCCTTGCCCCGCCCCTCCCCGCCCGGTCTATCTCTGCTCCTCCCCACCTCTTAAAAAATAATAAAATAAATAAAATAAAAATATATAAATAAATAACACACATACCAGTATTAATTTATATTCCTATGATAATATTATTGATAAAGACTGAATACAATGCTATTAAACTTTACATATACATTCACGTTATTAACCACTCTTATGTAACTAAAATACTACATTAAAAAATATATGATTCATTTGGGAATACGTAGAGGATACCGTAAAGTTGAATGAATACTTTAAAAGGACAATTGGATTCTACTCTTTTATAAGGTTGCATTCCATTCCCCAGTGTTAACAAAGAGATTCTCGGCTGCCCTATCAGAGGTGTACGATGCTAGCCCCATGTGTATTTATTTTCCATAATAAACACCGGAATTGTCACTATATACCAACCGAATTAATTGGAATATTTAATTTAATTCAGAATTATTTTCCCCACATATTTAAGGGGAGAGGGTGGGAGGGGATTGGCTTCGCTTGGCTCGTTTAAATTTTGTTACAGGAGAAGTCGGATTCAGTCACTGCAAAATCACGTAAAAAAAAAACAACAACAGTTTAATGTATCTTAATCAATGGTCTAAGTATACCTATAAAACCCTGAAACCATTTAATGACACGATGTTATAAGTAAATTTAGAATATACCTCCATTGTCTGTGTTTGTCGTCAAGGAGTGAGTGGCCCCTGTAAACCCTTTATACGCGCCATCTCTTTTAACTTTACTTTTCATTTACTTTTTTTTCCTCATAATTTAAAGAACAATAATATAAAGCAAGTAGGCAGCGAGGCGAGCTACAATAGTTTTCAGGGGTCGTTATGGATCCAAGTTACAACAATGAATACCCACATGTTTGTTCGTCATCCGTTTGAGTGTTAGGTTAGTTTAACTTTTCACTCACTGTTCTTCACCTTGATCTAAATTACATCTGAACTGTCGAATCGTCTTTAAGGTATCGTGAAACTATCCAATTTTAGTGACGGCTTACATACTGTTATTTGTGGGCGTCAGTCTTTCCTCTCAGAGATTGTGGTAAATATATATATATGTTTAAGGCCGCGTTGATAAACTGTGCGTCCCCTTGTGTATTTTTAAAACAAGGTAAATATTACGCTACATAGGTTTATTCAGATTATCATTCGAATTGGTTAGCTGAGGTTAGATAGACTAGATATGATTAGGTTTTGAGTTTACCAGATACAAAATGTTTCCTAGATATTAAGTCTCTATGAACATTGACTATTTCGACACCTGGGTTTGGTTTACGTTCGTCTTGGTCTTAATAGCAAATGTTATTATGTAGAAATTTATAGTTCCTAAACGTAAGACGATTTTATTCAGCTGTAAGGGAAACACAAGGAGTTATTAGACGATCTCCACTAAGATACTGCTGGTGTGTGTGTGTGTGACGCCTTCAGTAGGACGTGAGCTTTAGTGGGGGACTGTAGTCATCTGTTTCTCCCCAACACACGAGTCGGGTGTGAAAGGCTAAAATGACCACCGATTTTGTCAAAAGTCAAAATAGGGTCAAAACATGGAATTTCAGGGACGGAAATATAATTCAAGGATAATAGACCCTGCAAATTGAATATCAGGAAGTGGGGAAGGGCAGGCAGGGCAACGGGGAGGGAGGAGCTGGTAAGCAAAGGGGCAGGGAGTGGGGCAAGGGGGACAGGGGGAGGAGCAGGTAGGCAAAGAGGGCAAAGATGCAGGCAAGGGAAACAGGGAGAGGAGGAAGTAGGAAAGGGGGCAAAGAGAAGGGCAAGGACGACAGGGAGAGGGGCAAGTAGGCAAGGGGGACTAAGGAGGAAAAGGTAGGGGCATTTCTTGAGCCGTTCATAGACGCGTCAGTTTACAATCCAGATATCATGGCAACTCTATTAACCTGACAATGTTAATATGGATTTACCTGTCATCTCAAGAATCCCAGATTGAAAATAAACACATTAGAACTCCCTATAAGTTCAAAGGTTAAATCCAACGTCAGTTTTGGCTCCCCAGGGTAAATTATCCACTGAGGGACTAAGCCAGCGTGGATAACCTGCCTCTTATATGTCTAATAACACTGCCTAATGGACACACTTCCTGTTCTCGTGCGCCCTTTGCCTCAACCAGGAAATGACATCACTCTGGGAAGCTGTTGGGCGCTCATACAAAGCTGAGGTTTAAGTGTGCTGTTTATTACACTCCAGTATAAACATAAACAACTTACATAGAACTGACGCAGTGTTCCAGTATGTCTTACTAAAGCGTTAAAGAGCTTACGTAAGACATATAATTGTGTCTTGAGGATTATTTTAAGAGTTTATGATTCACCTTCAAGTGTCCAGGAGAGAGGTACCTTACAGCACTGATCTATAACAGCTGTTACACCTATATCTGTTACATATAGAACTAGCTGATGCATCTTAAGGTAGCCTATACATGTAGTGAATTCAACATTTTGCTCAATTGTAAAGAATATCGACGTATGTCCTCACACAGCTGTAGGCAGTAACACGTCACACAGCTGGAGACAGTAACACGTCACACTGCTGTAGGTAGTAACACGTCACACAGCTGTAGGCAGTAACACGTCACACAGCTGTAGGCAGTAAAACGTCACAAAGCTGTAGGCAGTAAAACGTCACAAAGCTGTAGGCAGTAACACGTCACAAAGCTGTAGGCAGTAACACGTCACACAGCTGTAGGCAGTAACACGTCACACAGCTGTAGGCAGTAACACGTCACACAGCTGTAGGCAGTAATACGTCACACAGCTGTAGGCAGTAACACGTCACACAGCTGTAGGCAGTAACACGTCACACAGCTGTAGGTAGTAACACGTCACACAGCTGTAGTCAGTAATACATCACACAGCTGTAGGCAGTAACACGTCACACAGCTGTAGGCAGTAACACGTCACACAGCTGTAGTCAGTAATACATCACACAGCTGTAGGCAGTAACACGTCACACAGCTGTAGGCAGTAACACGTCATACAGCTGTAGGCAGTAACACGTCACACAGCTGTAGTCAGTAACACGTCACACAGCTGTAGGCAGTAACACGTCACACAGCTGTAGGCAGTAACACGTCGCACAAAAGTTTAAAATTAATCTTTCTCTTAGGCTGCATCCTGTAAGTAAGTGGAATGTTAATTAAATACAGGAATTTTTGTAGAAGTATAATACAAAAATTTATTAATTACACCTGTAAGTGTGTGTGTGTGTGTGTGTGCTCCTCCCGTCCCTCCCCAACTCCTCCCGTCCCTCCCCAACTCCTCCCGTCCCTCCCCAACTCCTCCCGCTGGTCGGTCCACAGGTTTGAAGACAGTGGGGTGGTTGTTCACTATTTCTTGCTCCTCCACTCGGGCACAACTTGCTGCTAATAATCCATAAAATAAACCTTCACAGTACAGCCATTGTTTGAGAGTTTACAACAGTGTCGTAAATATTAATATTAATGCTGCAGTAATTATTATTAACTATCAATGTGACAAAACAAATGACCTTATTTATATTTATGCATCAGTTTGTACATTACTTTGTTGATAATTTCCAGTTACTACATTATTTTGTTTATATAATACGTGTTTGAACTTATTTACAGCGTTAATTGACAATATCACTTTTATTGTAGTGTGACGCACAGTGCAGTATGGTCTAGTTAGACTAATGACTGCTGCTTATAATGTTACTTACAGAATGTTTTTTGTTCAGTAATATTATTCATACGACAAATTTTCATCTACATAAACGGGTTCACCCTAAATTGGGAAACGAAAAACAATGACAATATGGTCAGAGTCCCAAACTTTCGGTTGGCAGATTATCAGGGGTTAAGAAGGTACCTAGGTGAGGTCACCTGGGAACAGTCACGTCAGTCCCCGGTAGGAAGTGGTGAGGTCATAGATGACACAACAATTGATCATGACTCTAATATATTCACTAGTATACTACATAAAGCACAATAACCAAATATACCATACAGAAAAATTAGGTCAAATAAGAATGAGCCAAGGTGGATGCCCAGAAAACTTAAACATGACATAGGAATAAAGAAAGGAATATATAAGAAATTAAAGGGAGGGGAGGAGCAGCTCAGAAATAGGTATAATGAACTATCTAGGAATGTTAAGAAAAATGTAAGGAAAGTAAAGAGAGACTATGAAATCAAAATAGCAAGAGAATCCAAGGCGAATCCCAAGGGACTTTTCCAGGTATATAGGACAAAGGTCAAGGACAAAGTTGGGCCTTTAAAGTCAGGGAGGGGAGAATTGATAAATGGCAGTGAAGAAATAAGCAAAGCATTGAACAGCTACTTCTTATCAGTTTTCACAGAAGAAATTTGCGATGAAATTCCAGAGGTGGAACTGATATTTAAGGGAAAGGAAGAAGAGAAATTAAAGAATATCACTATCAGAAAAGAGGAGGTTCTTAAGAAGATAAATAAACTGAAGAAAACGAAATCCCCAGGGCCGGATGAAATTTTCCCTCTAGTCTTGAAAGAGTGTAGGGAACGGATTAGCGGACCCTTCGTAAACTTATTTACAAAATCATTAGACACTGGAGTTGTGCCAGACTTGTGGAAACAGGCAAATGTAGTACCCATATTCAAAAATGGAGACAGAGCATCAGCGTCAAATTACCGGCCGATCAGTTTGACGTCAGTAGTGGGGAAATTTCTTGAATCAATTATAGCAGATAGCATCCGATCGCATCTAGAGAAAAGCAAATTAATCTACGACTCTCAACATGGGTTTACAAAGGGAAAATCTTGTCTAACAAATTTGCTAACGTTTTTTAGGAAAGTCTTCGAGGTAGTAGATAATGACGAAAATTACGATGTTATTTACTTAGACTTTAGCAAAGCATTTGACAGAGTACCGCATCAGAGGCTTCTGAGAAAAATTAAGGCTCATGGTATCGAGGGGAAAGTTTTAAATTGGATAAAATCATGGCTCACCGATAGAACGCAGAGGGTCAGCGTAGATGGTGTTAAATCTGAGTGGGGCCGTGTAACCAGTGGGGTTCCCCAGGGGTCAGTACAAGGCCCACTCTTGTTCATAATCTACATAAACGATCTAGATACTGGGATCAGCAGTGACATAAGTAAGTTTGCGGATGACACCAAAATAGGGCGGCAAATTAATTCAGGGCAGGATGCAAATGCATTACAGGAGGATCTAAATAAACTGCAGGGGTGGTCTGAAAAATGGCAAATGAAATTCAACACCAGCAAGTGCAGCGTACTTAATATTGGAAGAACAAATACTTATAATGTATACAGCCTTAACAACATCAACCTAGAGAAGTCGACTTGTGAAAGAGACCTAGGGGTACTTGTAAGCCCGGACCTACGGCCTAGAAAACAGTGCGTTAATGTTCGAAATAAGGCAAACAGAGTATTGGGTTTTATATCTAGAAGTGTAAGTAACAAGAGTGCAGAGGTCTTATTGCAACTATATCTTGGCTAAGGCGCACCTCGATTATGGTTCAGTTCTGGAGCCCCTATTATAGAATGGATATAAATTCACTAGAGTCGGTGCAGCGAAGAATGACAAAAATGATTCCGGGACTTAGAAACCTTCCATATCAGGATAGGTTAAAGAAACTTAACTTGCATTCCCTAGAAAGACGAAGAGTGCGGGGAGATATGATAGAAGTATTTAAGTAGGTGAAAGGAATCAATAAAGGGGATATAGATAAAGTTCTTATAATATCCGAGCAGGATAGGACTCGGAGCAACGGATTCAAGTTGGACAAGCTTAAGTTTAGGAGGGAGATAGGAAGAAACTGGTTCACAAATAGGGTGGTGGACGAGTGGAACAAGCTTAGCAACTTTGTAGTAAGTGCGGGAACTCTGGAAAGTTTCAAAAGGAGGCTAGATAGATTCATGGATGATAGAGAGTGGTAGTAACTCTCGACAGGAGCTGCCATGCACAGGCCAACCGGCCTATTGCAGACTCCTTATTTTCTTATGTTCTAGGTCAAAAATAAGGGACCCACTAAATAACTATCATACATCTAGATCAAAGGTTTTCAAAGCATTCCTAACCTTGGGCCACTGACAAATAAATTTATGTGGCATGTCAGTTTTGAACTGACCATCACTAAGGTAGAGCAGAAATATATCTTTTACTTTATTATATTTGTGAGAATAAATATTCTAACCGTAAACAGCTTTAACGCCCGGAGGATCTTCTGTTAAAAATTGTAATTAACAGAGGAAGATGGGATGAAAACAGTGGCCACAGTGCAGAGTTTAACCCAAGAAAGAAATCCGAACCGTGGTAGGACCCCCCCCCCCCAACACCCTCTATATGTGGACACGTCCCTCGGTACTACACACATGGAGGCCACTAACAACTACTGCCTCAGTATTACTTACGTCAAAAAGATAACTGCCAGGGGAAGTGTCGTGCCACCTCCGCCCCAGGACACACTCAGCAGTAGACTGTGATCATATTGTCAATAGTGCTCGTTTGGACTAAGATATAGTTTAACATACATTACCCTACAATGAAATGGTTTTGTATTCGAGTGTATTATCGTACCCACACACTCCATAGCGCGGGTGAAGTGAACAACATCAGACACAGTAGGTGACGGTCTAGACGCCACCACACACTCTGGCTGGCGGCTCGTGATGTTATGGTACAATAAGTTAGGTGTAAGTTTTAATGATCGATATAACATTGTGTCACCTTTACTACAATGTCAGAATTTTCAACATCAGGTTTCCAGGATAATTGGTGTTCCAACATCAGAAGTATATGTGTGACCTATAACATTCACAAGTGTTTAATATACAGTGTAGAGAGAATACACAATTAATTTTATTTAAACTTTTGTCATTTTCTTATTTTAATTCACATATAACCTTTCTCTACGTATCATAGAAGTAACTCACCTCGGCTTAAGTCACTGCATGCATAACACTTTGATAGCCACTGAAATGAAAGCTGGTTAAGTTAATGTTGTATCATGTGTCGGAGGAAGAGTATTACCCTCATATGGTACAGTACGTCTGTCCAGCTGCTACTTAATACAATGGATCATAGTCTAAGAAAACGATGACACCAGCCTGGGAGTCAACCACACTAAGGTCATATTGTTATGTGTAACCTCCAGGCGAGTGTTGTAACCGCACCTCACGCTGTTTCACCTCTAGGCGAGTGTTGTAACCTCACCTCACGCTGTTTAACCTCCAGGCGAGTGTTGTAACCTCACCTCACTCTGTTTAACCTCCAGGCGAGTGTTGTAACCTCACCTCACGCTGTTTAACCTCTAGGCGAGTGTTGTAACCTCACCTCACGCTGTTTAACCTCCAGGCGAGTGTTGTAACCTCACCTCACGCTGTTTAACCTCTAGGCGAGTGCTGTAACCTCACCTCACCCTGTTTAACCTCTAGGCGAGTGTTGTAACCTCACCTCACGCTGTGTAACCTCCAGGCGAGTGTTGTAACCTCACCTCACGCTGTTTAACCTCTAGGCGAGTGTTGTAACCTCACCTCACGCTGTTTAACCTCCAGGCGAGTGTTGTAACCTCACCTCACGCTGTTTAACCTCTAGGCGAGTGTTGTAACCTCACCTCACGCTGTTTAACCTCTAGGCGAGTGTTGTAACCTCACCTCACGCTGTTTAACCTCTAGGCGAGTGTTGTAACCTCACCTCACGCTGTTTAACCTCTAGGCGAGTGTTGTAACCTCACCTCACGCTGTGTAACCTCCAGGCGAGTGTTGTAACCTCACCTCACGCTGTTTAACCTCCAGGCGAGTGTTGTAACCTCGCCTCAAGCTGTTCAACCTCTAGGCGAGTGTTGTAACTTCACACACACACACACACACACACACACACACACACACACACACACACACGACGCTATGAAAATAAGATCGATGATGTTTATTGTCTTAAGCTTGTCGACCGTAAGTCACGCGTCCAGCTTATTGTTGCATGTGTGTGTGTGTTTCTCGATATGTGTGTACGTTTGTCTGTATGTTTGTGTGTGTGTGTGTATTGTCTGTACGTATGTGTGTGTATGTATGTATATTTGTTTGTGTGTGCGTGTATGAGTGATGTATGTGTGCGTAAGTGTGTATGAGGGTTTTATGTGTATGTAAGTGCGTCTCAAAGTTAGTATGTGTATGGGGGGGGGTGTATATGTGTTTATGTGTAGTGAAGTGTATGCGTGTGTATATTTATGAGTGCATATGGGTTTTCTATGTGTCTGTGTGTGGCTGGTGTTTGTATCTGGCTACACTGAGACTCTACTGTAACTGGCTACACTGAGACTCTACTGTAACTGGCTACACTGAGACTCTACTGTAACTGGCTACACTGAGACTCTACTGTAACTGGCTACACTGAGACTCTACTGTAACTGGCTACACTGAGACTCTGTAACTGTAACTGGGCTACACTGAGACTCTACTGTAACTGGCTACACTGAGACTCTACTGTAACTGGCTACACTGAGACTCTACTGTAACTGGCTACACTGAGACTCTACTGTAACTGGTATCTTGTGTTATTTCCAGATCTTGAAAAAAGGAAAAACATTGAAGGCGAATATTTGAGTCTGGCAGAGCTTCCCCGCCTTTGTCTTCCACCTTCTCATATCCATTGTGTTCCAGGCCAGGTAGTGGGAGGGAAGGAAGGGGTAGGAGTGGGAAGGAAGGGGTGGGAGTGGTAAGGAAGGAGTGTCGGTAAGGGGGAGGGAGGAAGGGAGGGCAAGGGGTAGAGGAGGGAAGGAGGGGTAGGGGAAGGGGGACAGGAGAAGAAGGAAAGGGCGGGGAGGTAAGGAAGGATCAGGGGAGGAAGGAAGGGTTGGGAGGAAGGTGGGGAGGAAGGGCTGGGGAGGAAGGGGGGGGTTAAAGCAGGGGGGGGAGGGAAGGAAGGGCGGGGGGAGTTAAAGAAGGGGCGGGGGAGGGAAGGAAGGGGTAGGGAAGGTAAGAAAGGGGCAGGTGAGGGAGGAAAGGGGAGAGTCTTGTAATAAACAGGTGATCAGTGATTATAATTAAGATGTGATGGCTGGATATGATTTATCAAATGCTGGCTGGTGTCCTGGTCAAGGAGGAGCTGAAGTTGAACGTATCTCAGTGGTGATCTATTCCACCCACCTGCCCCTACACCCCACCCACCCGCCTCTATACCCACCCACCAAACCCCACACCCCACCCACCAAACCCATACACCCTACCCACACACCCACCCACCCTGCCCCACACCCCACCCACCCCGCCCCCCACACCCCACCCACCCCTGCCCCTACACCCCACCCACCCCCACACCCCACCCACCCTGCCCCCACACCCACCCCCTGCCCCTAGACCCCACCTGCCCTGTCCCTACACCCCACCCACCCTGCCTTACACCCCACCCCCTCTCACACCCCACCCACCAAACCCTACACCACACCCACCTGCCCTTACACCTCTTGGGCTATTTTCTCTGGATGAATGGTGTCAACTGCGAGAAAGCTAATTGTTTATATACTTGTACGGCCACATCTTAAATTTAAATTATACAGTAAATAATCTGAAATTAAAACATAGTATAACGTAAGATGATATTTTTGGGGCCAACTGTTGAAAATTAGTGTTTTTATTGCTTCCAGAGTTGGTTAAAAGTTGTTATTGTAATATTGTGGAATGTTAAAATCAGTTCTATTATGGATTTTTTTATTTCTACGTAGCAGATAGTTGACGCCGCATTACCTGTAGTGCCTTTTTGGGGACACTTATGATACAGTCTTAGAATGGCTACTGTAATTTCTAAAGTAGTTTTGCGGTCTCAGTAGTTTTGCGGTCTCAGTAGTTTTGAGGTCTCAGTAGTTTCCCGGTTTCGATACTTTCGCGGTCTCAGTAGTTTTGCGGTTTCAGTACTTTCGCGGTGTCAGTACTTTTGCGGTCTCAGTAGTTTCGCGGTCTCTGTAGTCTCATGGTCCCAGTAGCTCGCAGTCTCAGTAGTTTCGCGGTATCAGTACTTTCGCGGTCTCATAATCTCCCCATCGTGCCTATTCTCCTGGCTCCATGTTCAACTATTTCATTATCTACAAATAAAACTCCCAAGCAACCAGCGGTCCACAGCCTTGGTAACGCTCCACAGTAATGGTGTCATGATTACGTTATGTGTTATTCCTTCATGTCAGACACTGTAAGAAGGTTTTGTTTTATGACCAGATGAAGTGGTATGATTTTGTTTGGCTGGTATGTGGGAAATAATGATCATAAACAACCTGTGATGGTAATATTAGCTTGTTCGGTTGTTAAGTTTATTGTTTACATTGACCGATGATAGTTTCGGATTTATTGTTTTATAGATACAAGATACAAAGAATTTACACCACTGACTACTTTTATTACACTTTATTTATCTTTTTTTTATAAATTACTGTCAAAATAATGTTCCTTTTTTAACATCTAAGTAATGATATGCAGTAGGGTGTCCCAGAAAAATCTCCTCCCCCCCCCCACCCCCTGCCTCCCTGCCTCTGCCCTGCCTGCCTCCCAACTCTCTCTCTCTCTCGGAAGATATAGTGATCCTATTTTGCAGACTTCACAGAAAACGTGTCGCCCACCTTTGATGAATACGTGCTCTAGTGGCAGGAGGTGGAGGTCAGGGTATAGTATGATTGATGTTTGTTGTCTGTTATCTTTACTCTTTAAACCACCCCCAAAGATTTCTGACACAAGCAGATTTAATGTACTGATATAAATACAATGGTAGATCCTATGTGCAGTCCCCTTCACTGGTGCGTTTACAGGGGGCTCGTCAGGTTTTGTGCAGTGTGGCTGGTCTGTGTTTGTTTATATTCGACAGAAGGAAACTCACAATAGTAAACATATTATGAAATCAAATTAAAACAATATTAAAACAAAAATCTCAAAGATAATGATTTGTGGAATGTTATTATGACGAACCCCTGTAAACGCACTAGTGAAGGGGACTGAACATAATAAGATGAACACACAGTTAGACACTACATAAAACATAATAAATTACCTTATGAATCGTAAAATTGAAGGAGGAAATAATACTCAGCCTCGCTCAAATAAAAATAAAAATTACAGAAATATAACTTTCATTTGACTCTCCATAATAGCTGCCGTCATCTCCCCCACGTGAGGGTGAAGGGACGATACCCGACTAGAGTAGTGGATGAAGTTTGTTCAAGAGTAACCATAAGAAGTTGGTATTATAAGGACATTTATCTTGAAAATATAAGTTAGGGTCATATGATGGGAACCCAGCGCTGGTGGTGGTGGCGGTGAGAGGGACAAAGGTAGTGGCCAGAGAGGGGTGGTAAGTGCCCGGGGGGAATGAGGGGGATGAGGGGGTGATATAGGAAGAAGGAGGGGTGAAGGGGAGGTTTTTTATCCTTAATCAATACCTCTGTTCAAGGACCCCCATCCCCATACCCTCAACCTGCCCTCCCTCACCCTCAGCCTGCCCCTCCTCACCCCCTCAAGCCCTGCTCCCTTACCTCAACCTGCCTCCTCACCCCTCCAACCTGCTCCCCCACCCTCAACCTGCTCCCCACCCCTCAGCCTGCACTCCCTCAACCTGCTCCCCCCACCCCTCCAACCTGCTCCCACCCACCCTCAACCTGCTCCCCCGACCTCAACCTGCTCCTCCCACCCCTCAACCTGCCTCCTCACCCCTCCCAACCTGCCTCCCTCACCCTCCAACCTGCTCCCCCCACCCACCAGCACCCCCAGGAAACCCTCCAGCCTGCCCCACCCTCATCCATACCCTCCCACCCACACAGCAGACACACCTCCTTCCCACCCCCCCATCCCACCCCTTCCTGTCCCCCACACCCCATCCACCCCACACCCATCCACCTCTTCCATCCCACACCCACACCCATCCACCCCCACACCCCATCCACACCCACACCCCATCCACACCCTCACTCCATCCACACCCACACCCCATCCACACCCACACCCCATCCACCCCCTCTCCTCCACCATCCACACCCCACACCCCATCCACCCACCCATCACCCCCTCCATCCACACCCTCCTCCATCCCACCCCCACACCCCATCCACACCCACACCCCATCCACACCCTCACTCCATCCACACCCACACCCCATCCACACCCACACCCCATCCACCCCCACACCCTATCCACACTCTCACTCCATCCACACCCACACCCCACCCAAACTCCTACGATAATAACAGTACTTGAGTCTGGCATCTGCGAGGTGTATTAAAGTGTTACAGGATCTTCACTCACCCAATACTCATTAGACGAGCTGAGAAAAATACTAATCTAACCTAACCTAACCTAACTTACTTCAAATACTCTTATATGATGGTTTAAAATCTCGAACACTTGAGAGAAAGATGAAGTATTATTTGTATTCCCCTGAAATTTTATTCTTTTGTTTACTTGTGAAATCGGGAGGTGCTGGATTTTTATTTGATTGTTCATTATTATTTTATTGTCTGGTAAGGTGTTGTCATTTTCTATAGGAAGTAGTTGTGTAATTTCTTCTTGCTATCATACGTTTGTGTGGTAAGAGAGAGAGAAAACCTGGGACAACCTCTCTTATACTACGTGTGTTCATCAACAAGCTTCGTCGATACAATGTTTACAAAAGTGTAGAGTGAGGGGGAACTGTGTTATGTATTTCATTGTTAGGTTTGTGTGTGTTATCATTGTCAGTGTTTACTCTGGTTGACAGCAGCTGTGTACACCTGTCTCTCTTCTCTCCACCTAACTGAACTGACAGTAGTTGTGTTTCCCTGTCACTCACAACTATTTATTCCTATCTAGTGATATCTGTCTCTCTCTGTCATCCTGTACTGTTACACCACCTCGTGAAGCTTATACTTTTTAACGTTCTTTATAACTTAGGGTTTACTCTTCAGTGTAAACTTACAATTGCTGGTGTACTAACAATGACCAGTGTACAGTTACAGTGACTGGTGTATACGAACAGTGATTGATGTACATAAACAATGGATTCTGTACAATTACAATGATTGGTGTACACTAACAGTGACTGGTGTATACTTAATGACTGGTGTACAAACCGCATTATTCAGCGATCAGTTACCAGTGCCACCATACTAGACTCCTCGGAGCCAAGACAGTGAGCTGTGTATGGTAGTGATCAACCAACCATCTCCAGCCAGTACAGTATAATCTCTGTGCTGATGGAGTGATGCCTCCCTTGTTCCTCTGCATTTAATTAAGTTTTATTGAGTCGTCTTTTAATTGGTTGTTAATTACATTTATCTCCAATGGTCAACTTCTCTGCCGTCATGATTTACGTCACTTGATTTTGTTACATATTTGTTTTATTGTGTATTTTTACTATTAATATCTATCTATCTATCTATCTATCTATCTATCTATCTATCTAGTGTGTGTGTGTGTGTGTGTGTGTGTGTGTGTGTGTGTGTGTGTGTGTGCTACAAGCCACCCCCCTGCTATAGTTTAAGGTAGCGGCCATTTTCCAGAATTTATCCTCGCAAACCTCTCGTCCACTATTCAATATTTTCGTTTTTATATCATGACTTGTACCCACTTCCTCCAACACTCCTTCTTCCTCCAACACTTCCACTTCCTCCAACATTCCCACTTCCTCCAACATTCCCACTTCCTCCAACACTCCCACTTCTACTTCCTCCAACACCCCCCACTTCTCCAACACTCCTCCAACAGCTCCACCCCCTACCCTCCAACACTCTCTTCCTCCAACACTCTTCCTCCAACACTCCCACTTCCTCCAACACCCCCACTTCCTCCAACACTCCCTCCAACACTCCCTCCTCCCTCCAACACTCTAATTTCCAACACCCCACTTCTCCAATGACTCTCTTCTCCAACACTTCTCGTCCTCCATCACCTTCCTCCTCCTCCAACATCTTCCTCGTCCTCCATCACCTTCCTCGTCCTCCATCACCTTCCTCCTCCAACACTCCTCTTCCTCCAACACTCCTCTTCCTCAACCACCTTCTCCTCCAACACTCCTCTTCCTCAACCACCTTCTCCTCCAACACCCTCCTCTTCCTCCAACACTTCTCTTCCTCCAACACCCCCACTTCCTCCAACACTCCCCACTTCCTCCAACACTCCCTCTTCACCTTTCCTTTAAATGTTTTACCTCTATTCAATTTCTTCACTTCGTCAAATTTTATAAGCGTCGTTTCAATTCTGTATTTCTATGAATGTCTTTTACTCTGGACTCTATTTTTCACTATAACTACTTTCACTTTTACCAAACATTGAGGAGGCGTTGTCTGTCTGTCTGTCTGTCTGTCTGTCTGTCTGTCTGTCTGTCTGTCTGCCCTTTCGTCCGTGTCTTCATCAGTTGTAATTTTTTCTATATCTTCAATTCCTCAAAACTACAAAAAAAAAAATCCTCACTACACTTGGTACACAAAAAATCATTAACAAATACTCTAAATATCCTCACTACACTTGGTACACAAAAAATCATTAACAAATACTCTAAATATTCTTACAAATGACCTATGACCCTATGATTCGTCTCAACTATTCAACAATCATTAAACATACTGGTAAAAAACAATGGCTGACCACTATTACACACCATTGAAGCTTATTGGCTATTTTTTTTTTTAACTAGAATATTACAACTATTTTGGGATGTCAACTCCTCAGAGACTATAACTAGAATCATAACTCTATAACATACAAACAAGTGGATGTTTACCTTCAGTTAAACTACCTACAGTCCCATCCACTTCCTTAATATCCACATCCACGTTTTATATCTCTCATCCATTACTATCACACTCTTCCCTCTCACAGTAAAGGCTCTCAGTTTTAGTTATTCAAGCTCTCGCAAAGTCCTCCTCGTTTCCTCTTCTCGTTACTCATTCACTAGTGCATTAGAACTCACACTAGATCATTTTTTGTGTTTCATTTTTAACCTTATCCATAGTAGTCTTGCAACTGACCTTCTTTCTTGGTATAACTAACATATAATACGTGGCATTTCATCACGCAACAACATAGCCACATATTTTACTCCTCACACACACACACACACACACACACACACACACACACACACACACACACACGGGATACGATAATGCTAATATAACGCAACATGTTAGGTTAGGTTAGGTTAGGTTAGGTTAGGTTAGGTTAGGTTAGTTAGTGTTTAGGTTAGGTAAGGTTAGGTTAGGTTAGGTTAGGTTAGGTTAGGTTAGGTAGTGTTTAGGTGTTTAATCTGAAGGCGAAATAAACTTGGGAGGCTAATCTTCATGTGAATCCCTATATATTTTGCGTTTTATTGACATTATTGCATCTCATCACAATCATCGTCATCATCACCATCATCACCATCATCATCATCATCATCATCATCACCATCATCATCATTATCATCATCATCATCATCATCTTCTTCTTGTTCTTCATTGTGTTCCTTCGCTGTTGTTATTTTTTTCTTCTCCTTCCATTGCATTTTTCCCACTCAGGTGAATTTGGTGTCGCTTGGTATAGTGTTGAAGTATACTTGGTGTGTGTGTGTGTGTGTGTATGTGCATAAGAGAGAGAGAGAGAGAGAGAGAGAGAGAGAGAGAGAGAGAGAGAGAGAGAGTATGTGTGTAACTGTATGTTTGGGGGAGAGAGAATGTTTACTTGACTGTTTGTGAGAGCTCGCCACTGTGTATGAGTATGAGAGTGTGATGGCGCGCGTGTTTGTGTGAATGATCGATACTCACACTACACTATAATCATTCACTATACTCAGCGGGATTCCCCAGGTCGCGTGTGCATGTCATTTGCTCCCTGGTTGCAGAACTGGTGTGCAATTTCAAGGTCCCGTGTTGGAATTTTTATCCATATCGGTGCCACCACAGACAAGGGCCTTTGTGCGACCCACCAAGGGGCCTCTATATGATTCTGGAGAGGTCACGAGTTGGCCCTGAGTTGTTCTGTCTTCTCATTTGAGGGTTGTGTGGGTTTGACAATTCAGAGAGGAAGAATGTTATGTTTTGATGTAGACCAACGAGACATTGTGATGTGGCTTTCATTTTTACTTTAATTTATACCTTGTGAACATTTGCTATTAAAGTATAGACCGATCTGAAAGTTTGCACCAACATTACGTCTCCTGGAAATTATGAAATATTAAAAAATATATATATATAAAATGGATGAACGATAGACAAATATACCATCCATTTTTTCAGTAATATCAAGTATCATTTGCCCCCGTCGTTACACAAACTGCTAATTATTTGTTGTCATCTCAGCTGGTGGCCGGTCATCTCACTCCTCGACGTCACCGTGAAACATGACCTACATTAATTTGCCACCTCCAGTGTTGAACAATTTAACAAATGGGTGTGTGGAGGCGCGCGTACAGCTGGGCCGACGGGACTCCTCCGCCTGGCTGGTGCCTCCTAGTACGTCGACGCCACTATGTCTGTCTGTCTCTTTGCTGCGTCATCCCTCAAGTACACACACATACACACACGCCCGCTCACACACACACACACACACACACACACATAGTCATACAGTTACACATGCTTATACTGTAAGCTATATTCACGATCTACCATAGTTAATACCGTTGTTATTAGTCAATTACATACGTACATACATACATACATACATACATACATACATACATACATACATACATCCATACATACATACATACATACATACATGGAGGGTTACACACTTTCACGCATGTATACACGCAACACTTACATAACAACACCAGCAGTACTCTATGTAGCCTGACGCCAAGGAGTCCACTGCTGGCTTATCACACGGACACACACACACACACACATACACACACACACACACACACACACACACACACACACACACACACACACCGACACGCATATATTGGAAATTTCTACTAAAATGCAGACAACACACACACACACACACACACACACACACACACACACACACACACACACACACACACACACACACACACACACACACCCGTCAATCGATGAGACACAGTAAGACTCGGACACATGGCGATGAAGTGGGTGAATTCGAGTTCACTCACCTTCAATATTGTGGCTAACACGGGGAATGGTAGACGGGCGGGGGTAGGATAGACGGGCGGGGGTATGATAGACGCAAGTGGGGTATGATAGACGGGGCGGGGTATGATAGACGGGCGGGGATATGATAGACGGGCGGGGTAGGGTAGACGGGCGGGTATGATAGACGGGCGGGGGTATGATAGACGGGCGGGGGTATGATAACGGTGGGTATGATAGACGGGCGGGGTATGATAGATTTATGGGGGAAGATAGACGGGCGGGGTATGATAGACGGGCGGGGGTATGATATAAGCAGGGTATGATAGACGTAGGGAAAGCATTCATCTAGAACACACAAACAAGAGAGAGAGAGAGAGAGAGAGAGAGAGAGAGAGAGAGAGAGAGAGAGGTTACAGGGTCTAGGTCAGAGAGGCGGGGTGTGGCGGCTGATGACTCACCTCCACTCTCACACACTCACAACACACTCACAACACACTCACACATATTCATACACACTCATTCATACACCACAACACACACATTCACACACGCTCACAACATACACCTCACACACTCATATGGTCACTACACACATTGTCACACACCCCACAACACACTCTCACACACCTCAACACACTCACAACACCTCTTAAATACTCTTCCTGTCATACATCAAGCATTTTACAATCTCACACACTCACTCTTCCACACTCACACGCACCTCATACCCTCACTCTAAGACTTACGAACTCTCACACCCACTTAGGCCATTTGTCACACTCACTCACACACTCACTTTTTTTTTTTTATCTATCTATCTATCTATCTATCTATCTATCTATCTATGTCTGTCTGTCTGTTTGCTGTCTGGGTTGTCTGTCTGTCTGTTTATATGATGTGCTATATTTCTCTGGTGTGTGTGTGTGTGTGTGTTTGTGTGTGTGTGTGTGTGTGTGTGTGTGTGTGTGTGTGTGTGTTTGTGTGTGTGTGTGTGTGTGTGTGTGTGTGTGTGTGTGTGTGTGTGTGTGTGTGTGTGTGTGTGTGGTGTTAGTCCTCACAACTAGTTACACCTGTATAAAGCCTTAATTAGTCTCCAGGATGGCTCAGGTCTATCAACCACCTGTGTATCTAATTTCACAAAATGGTAAACAATATTTCCTTGAGGTTCTGCAATCATGTCTCTGAAATTATGGGAATTTTTTTTTTTTTTTAAATAAGTGTATGAGAGGTTAAAATCTTGTTTAAATTTATTGTTTTTGTTATATATGTTTTCTTTTGTTTTTTCTTGGTATTTATTGTTACTGTTTTTATTGTGGTACAGAACTATACTACCATCTTAATAGTAAGGTACAATAGTATATAATTTGGCAGCCTCAATGCCCAACGTATAAGTACCAAAATATGTGAAGTATTAAATAATTCTTCTGTAACTTAAAGATCTTGGAGTATGATAATGTTATATCCTCCTTTAACCCACAATAAGACACCATATTAACTTTTATTTGACCATTAAGACCATATTAGGTATCTAGACCAATTCTCTGTGTATGCTTTATCTCAAGTAATAGGAGTGATGCTCTTAACCTGTCCACTTAACTGAGAAAACTAACTTGTGGAAGCTTTGAGGATTTGCTATATATGTCGTAGTTAAAGTGAGCTGGTAAGATACGATCACACACACATTTTCACACACACACACACACACACACACACACACACACACACACACATGCACACACACCTGCAGTTAAAGGAAACATTGACTTACGAACTTTGAGAATTCTGGTTCAGTTTCTGCCTTAATGTGGACTGGGTGAGTCATGGGAGGGAGGGAAGGTGAGGGGGGAGGGGCACAGGGTGGGAGTTGGAGGGGGGGGAGTGTAGGTGGGTGGAGGGAGGTGGTAAGGGGGATGGGAGGGGGGGAGTGTAGGGAGGGGTGGAGGGAGTAGGTAAGGTGGGAGATGGGAGGAGGGAGGAGGGAGGGAGGGCGTAAGTGTGGGAGATGGAGGGAGGAGAGTCTAGGTGGGTGGAGGGAGGCGGTAAGTGTGAGATGGAGGGAGGAGGAGGGTGAGGAGCAATCCCAACTGAAATCAGCACGAT
>NW_024734940.1:9803981-9816333 GCF_018991925.1 Homarus americanus | reverse complement strand
GCATACGTTGTAAAGACACTGCTATATTTTTCAATGTTTGTTATGTGGTACACCCGCCCTTATGTGACTATGTGAGCAATAATACAGTTTTAGAGATATGTTCAAGTGTGTCAATACCCCAATGAATCATGATTCGTGGAATAAGAGCGTTGCCATTATATGCCATATGCTGATTATTTTAGGCTGGCGTCATGAGAGACGTCACTTCACATTTGTCAATCAAATTGTAATAATGCCAAAACTGCATCTTGCAAGTTGTACACAGGTCCCCCTCATCATTTTCTGGCCCCAAAGTGGCCCCCCCACTTTCCAAAGCTAGAAACGCCACTGCTTATACTACAGACGGGCAAGTGGCGACTACTGAGGTGTATAAGCATCTCAAGGCATTACTCAGTCGGGTGTCCTTACTTGGAGCTGGAGGACACTCGCCCCACAAGGGGTCACAGCTCAAAATTGAAGAAGCCACAGGTCCATAAAACTGTGAGGGCAAACTTTTCGGAGTGAGAATTGTGAACTCTTGGAACATCTACCAGAAAGTGTTGTGACGGCACTGAGTGTGAGCTCTTTCAAGACCAGACTTGACCAACACTAGAGCAGGTTCAGGTACATTCAGGAGACGGTGCATGCCCAGTACTTGCCAACAGTGCGTAACAGAGATGACTGATCGCCCAAGCAGCTAAAGAGCCGATCAGTGGTGAAGAGGATAAAAGTAAAAGTTATGTTTACAATATGAACAATATTGTACAGTGGTGTTTGAGTAAATAACTACAGCTCCTACAAATTGTAACACAGCTCTATTCATGCACGTATCATATAGAGCTTTTGTTTTTAATATATTTATTTAACCAAACTGCTGGATAAAGTATTCGGCATTATTTTGATAAAAAAGGTGTGTCTTTTGAAATTAAAACTGATTTACTGACTCCGGTATCAACATATCAAAATATTTGATAAAGGATGTCTTATTGTAAACATCTCTAGAGAATTTATTAGGGATCATTATGGTATCAAATTCATCTCCCTATCACAATTAGCCACGATTGAGTGAGGAAAGGGGAGGAACTGACCACCCAGCGTCAAATTACCGGCCGATCAGTTTGACGTCTGTAGTGGGGAAATTTCCTGAATCAATTATAGCAGATAGCATCCGATCGCATCTAGAGAAAAGCAAATTAATCTACGACTCTCAACATGGGTTTACAAAGGGAAAATCTTGTCTAACAAATCTGCTAACGTTTTTTAGAAAGTCTTCGAGGTAGATAATGACGAAAATTACGATGTTATTTACTTAAACTTTAGCAAAGCATTTGACAGAGTACCGCATCAGAGGCTTCTGAGAAAAATTAAGGCTCATGGTATCGAGGAGAAAGTTTTAAATTGGATAAAATCATGGCTCACCGATAGAACGCAGAGAGGGTCAGCGTAGATGGTGTTAAATCTGAGTGGGGCCATGTAACCAGTGGGGTTCCCCAGGGGTCAGTACTAGGCCCACTCTTGTTCATAATCTACATAAACGATCTAGATATTGGCTCAGCAGTGACATAAGCAAGTTTGCTGATGACACCAAAATAGGGCGGCAAATTAATCCAGCAGGATGCAAATGCATTACAGGAGGATCTAAATAAACTGCAGGTGGTCTGAAAAATGGCAAATGAAATTCAACACCAGCAAGTGCAGCGTACTTAATATTGGAAGAACAAATACTTATAATGTATACAGCCTTAACAACATCAACCTAGAGAAGTCGACTTGTGAAAGAGACCTAGGGTACTTGTAAGCCGGACCTACGGCCTAGAAAACAGTGCGCTCATGTTCGAAATAAGGCAAACAGAGTATTGGGTTTTATATCTAGAAGTGTAAGTAACAAGAGTGCAGAGGTCTTATTGCAACTATATCTTGCGCTCGTCAGGCCACACCTCGATTATGCGGTTCAGTTCTGGTGCCCCTATTATAGAATGGATATAAATTCACTAGAGTCGTGCAGCGAAGAATGACAAAAATGATTCCGGGACTTAGACCTTCCATATCAGGATAGGCTAAAGAAACTTAACTTGCATTCCCTAGAAAGACGAAGAGTGCGGGAGATATGATAGAAGTATTTAAGTGGGTGAAAGGAATCAATAAAGGGATATAGATAAAGTTCTTATAATATCCGAGCAGGATAGGACTCGGAGCAACGGATCAGTTGATAAGTTTAGGTTTAGGAGGAGATAGGAAGAAACTGGTTCACAAATAGGGTGGTGGACGAGTGAACAAGCTTAGCAACTTTGTAGTAAGTGCGAACTTTGGAAAGTTTCAAAAGGAGGCTAGATAGATTCATGGATGAGAGAGTGGTAGTAACTCTCGACAGGAGCTGCCATGCACAGGCCAACCGGCCTTTGCAGACTCCTTATCTTCTTATGTTCTTATGTTCTTTTGAAAGGGCGACCTGACATTGCATGAGGTCAGTAGTAAGAGAACAATAATTCCCACCCTACCTCCACCTGACACTGCATCAGGTCAGGTCAGTTACACAAGACCCACTAATCCCCACAGCTCCATGGGAGTGAAAATACCAGTCTTTGCTGTAACACACAGCTTCATTCATGCCCATATGCTATAGATTTTTAATTTTAAAAATATTTATTTAACAAACCTCAAATAACTATTCTTGGTTATTATAGTAAAGAAATGGAGTTTCTAACGAAATTAGAGCTGCATTTAGGGATTCAGGTAAGTTAAAATTCAAGGAAAACATCCGCAGCACCCAGATTCGTTCTGGGAAGTGGGCTAGTGTCGGTGTGTGCACGATGTCTAGTTAGACCACCCAGAAACTTTTCAGTAACCAGAAAAGAACCAGAAAGATTCTGGAGATTGAAATTTTTATGGGTTTGAGAAAGTCGTCTGGTTAGCCAGAAACTGTCATCCCCGGAAGTGCTCTGCACCAATTGTTCCGGTTAATGGGGACATCACTATATACATTTACTAAAAATTGAGTTGAAAACTAACAACAACGCAACTGGAAGGTTGGCCCAGTACAGGGGCGGTTCTGGGGGTCAGTAGCACCTTTTCGTCAGAAAATTCGAATATTTTTCTTTAATTCAACATTGTACTCAAGCATTTTCTTTATAGTGAAAAGTAGGACTATTGACCTCTGAATATCTCCCAATATCAGGTGCATATGTCGTCAAAATGACACTAAAACATCTTGGACCTTCTCCCTTTGACATTACAGGATCCACGTGTGCAGTGGGGAGGTAAGGTGATGTAGCGACAGTAGTTGATGACCTGCCACACATGTTCACTACTTTAGGCATAACTTAGGCCTACTTCACACGAGCGTGTGTGAAACAAACCTTACGTTGGGTAGAGAGCTGCACTTCCCAGTTTGAGTATTACAGGGTATCATAATATTTCATTTGTCAATAAGTGGGGTATGCTTTGCTAATATCAAATAAGGGCGTTGTATATCAATTAAGGACCGTCAAAAATAAGGACCCACTAAATAACTATCATACATCTAGATCAAAGGTTTTCAAAGCATTCCTAACCTTGGGCCACTGACAAATAATTTATGTGACATGTCAGTTTTAACTGACCATCACTAAGGTAGAGCAGAAATATATCTTTACTTTATTATATTTGTGAGAATAAATATTCTAACCGTAAACAGCTTTAACGCTGGGAGGATCTTCTGTTAAAAATTGTACCACAGAGGAAGATGGGATGAAAACAGTGGCCACAGTGCAGAGTTTAACCCAAGAAAGAAATCCGAACCGTGGTAGGACCCCTCCCCAACACCCTCTATATGTACACGTCCTCGGTACTACACACATGGAGGCCACTAACAACTACTGCCTCAGTATTACTTCACGTCAAAAAGATAACTGCCAGGGGAAGTGTCGTGCCACCTCCGCCCCAGGACACACTCAGCAGTAGACTGTGATCATATTGTCAATAGTGCTTGTTTGGACTAAGATATAGTTTAACATACATTACCCTACAATGAAATGGTTCTGTATTTGAGTGTATTATCACCCACACACCCATAGGCGCTGAAGTGAACAACATCAGACACAGTAGGTGACGGTCTAGACGCCACCACACACTCTGGCTGGCGGCTCGTGATGTTATGGTACAATAAGTTAGGTAAGTTTTAATGGTCGATATAACCTGTGTCACCTTTACTACAATGTCAGAATTTTCAACATCAGGTTTCCAGGATAATTGGTGTTCCAACATCAGAAGTATATGTGTGACCTATAACATCTAGAAGTGTTTAATATACAGTGTAGAGAGAATACACAATTAATTTATTTAAACTTTTGTCATTTTCTTATTTTAATTCACATATAACCTTTCTACGTATCATAGAAGTAACTACCCGGCTTAAGTCACTGCATGCATAACACTTTGATAGCCACTGAAATGAAAGCTGTTGGTTAATGTTGCATCATGTGTCGGAGGAAGAGTATTACCCTCATATGGTACAGTACGTCTGTCCAGCTGCTACTTAATACAATGGATCATAGTCAAGAAAACGATGCCACCAGCCTGGGGAGTCAACCACACTAAGGTCATATTGTTATGTAACCTCCAGCGAGTGTTGTAACCTCACCTCACGCTGTTTAACCTCCGCGAGGTTGAACCTCACCACGCTGTTTAACCTCCAGGCGAGTGTTGTAACCTCACCTCACGCTGTTTAACCTCTAGGCGAGTGTTGTAACCTCACCTCACTTGTTTAACCTCCAGGCGAGTGTTGTAACCTCACCTCACGCTGTTTAACCCCAGGCGAGTGTTGTAACCTCACCTCACGCTGTTTAACCTCCAGGCGAGTGTTGTAACCTCACCTCACGCTGTTTAACCTCCAGGCGAGTGTTGTAACCTCACCTCACGCTGTTTAACCTCCAGGCGAGTGTTGTAACCTCACCTCACTCTGTTTAACCTCCAGGCGAGTGTTGTAACCTCACCTCACGCTGTTTAACCTCCAGGCGAGTGTTGTAACCTCACCTCACGCTGTTTAACCTCTAGGCGAGTGCTGAACCTCACCTCACCCTGTTTAACCTCTAGGCGAGTGTTGTAACCTCACCTCACGCTGTTTAACCTCCAGGCGAGTGTTGTAACTCACCACGCTGTTTAACCTCTAGGCGAGTGTTGTAACCTCACCTCACGCTGTGTAACCTCCAGGCGAGTGTTGTAACCTCACCTCACGCTGTTTAACCTCCAGGCGAGTGGTTGTAACCTCACCTCACGCTGTGTAACCTCCAGGCGAGTGTTGGTTCCTCACAACAACATCACACTATCACACACACACACACACGACGCTATGGTAAGATCGATGATGTTTATTGTCTTAAGCTTGTCGACCGTAAGTCACGCGTCCAGCTTATTGTTGCATGTGTGTGTGTGTTTCTCGATGTGTACGTTTGTCTGTATGTTTGTGTGTATGTGTGTTTGTCCGTGTACGTATGTGTGTATGTATGTATATTTGTTTGTGTGTGCGTGTATGAGTGATGTATGTGTGCGTAAGTGTGTGTGAGGGTTTTATGTGTGTGTAAGTGTGTCTCAAAGTTAGTATGTGTGTATGGGGGTATATGTGTTTATGTGTAGTGAAGTATGGTGTGTATATTTATGAGTGCATATGGTTTTCTATGTGTCTGTGTGTGCTGGTGATTGTATCTGGCTACACTGGAGACTCTACTGTAACTGGCTACACTGAGACTCTACTGTAACTGGCTACACTTGAGACTCTACTGTAACTGGCTACACTGAGACTCTACTGTAACTGGCAACACTGAGACTCTACTGTAACTGGCCACACTGAGACTCTCACTGTAACTGGCTACACTGAGACTCTACTGTAACTGGCTACACTGAGACTCTACTGTAACTGGCTACACTGAGACTCTACTGTAACTGGCTACACTGAGACTCTACTGTAACTGGCTACACTGAGACTCTACTGTAACTGGCTACACTGAGACTCTACTGTAACTGGTATCTTGTGTTATTTCCAGATCTTAAAAAGGAAAAACATTGAAGGCGAATATTTGAGTCTGGCAGAGCTTCCCTGCCTTTGTCTTCCACCTTCTCATATCCATTGTGTTCCAGGCCAGGTAGTGGGAGGGAAGGAAGGGGTAGGAGTGGGAAGGAAGGGGTGGGAGGGTAAGGAAGGAGTGTGTGCAGGGGAGGGGAGGAAGGGGAGGGGCAAGGGGTAGAGGAGGGAAGGAGGGGGGGGAAGGTAGGGACAGGAGAAGTAAGGAAAGGGGGGGAGGTAAGGAAGGATCAGGGGAGGAAGGAAGGTTGGGGAGGAAGGGGTGGAGGAAGGAAGGGCTGGGGAGGAAGGGGTGGGAAGTTAAAGCAGGGGCGGGGAGGAAGGAAGGGCGGGGAGTAAAGAAGGGGGGGGAGGGAAGGAAGGTAGGGAAGGTAAGAAAGGGCAGGTGAGGGGGAAGGGGGGAGAGTCTTGTAATAAACAGGTGATCAGTGATTATAATTAAGATGTGATGGCTGGATATGATTTATCAAATGCTGGCTGGTGTCCTGGTCAAGGAGAGCTGAAGTTGAACGTATCTCAGTGGTGATCTATTTCACCCACCTGCCCCCTACACCCCACCCACCCTGCCTCTATACCCCACCCACCAAACCCCACCCCACCCACCAAACCCATACACCCCACCCACCCTGCCCTACACCCCACCCACCCTGCCCCCACACCCCACCCACCCCTGCCCCTACACCCCCCCACCCCTGCCCCTACACCCCACCCACCAAACCCCTACACCCCACCCACCTGCCCCACACCCACCTGCCCCTAGACCCCACCTGCCCTGTCCCTACACCCCACCCACCCTGCCTTACACCCCACCACCCTGCCTCTACACCCCACCCACCAAACCCCTACACCACACCCACCTGCCCTTACACACTCTGGGCTTGCTATTTTTGGATGAATGTGTCAATCTGCGAGAAAGCTAATTGTTTATACTCTTGCACACACATCTTAAATTTAAATTTTATACAGTAAATAATCTGAAATTAAAACATAGTATAACGTAAGATGATATTTTTAACTAACTTTGAAAATTAGTGTTTTATTGCGTCCAGAGTTGGTTAAAAGTTGTTATTGTAATATTGTGGAATGTTAAATCAGTTCTATTATGGATTGATTTTTTTCTACGTAGCAGATAGTTGACGCCGCATTACCTGTAGTGTCTTTTTGGGACACTTATGATACAGTCTTAGAATGGCTACTGTAATTTCTAAAGTAATTTTGCGGTCTCAGTAGTTTTGCGGTTTCAGTAGTTTTGAGGTCTCAGTAGTTTCGCGGTCTCTAGTCTCATGGTCTCAGTAGTTTCACGGTTTCAGTAGTTTCGCGGTTTCAGTAGTTTCGCGGTGTCAGCACTTTGCGGTCTCAGTAGTTTCGCGGTCTCTGTAGTCTCATGGTCTCAGTAGCTCAGTCTCAGATACTTTCGCGGTGTCAGTACTTTCGCGGTCTCATAATCTCCCCATCGTGCCTATTCTCCTGGCTCCATGTTCAACTATTTCATTATCTACAAATAAAACTCCCAAGCAACCAGCGGTCCACAGCCTTGGTAACGCTCCACAGTAATGGTGTCATGATTACGTTATGTGTTATTCCTTCATGTCAGACACTGTAAGAAGGTTGTTTATGACCAGATGAAGTGGTATGATTTTGTTTTTATGACCAGATGAAGTGGTATGATTTTGTTTGGCTGGTATGTGGAAATAATGATCATAAACAACCTGTGATGGTAATATTTAGCTTGTTCGGTTGTTAAGTTTATTGTTTACATTGACCGATGATAGTTCCGTATTTATTTATTTTATAGATACATGATAAAAGAATTTACACACTGACTACTTTTATTTTAACTTTATTTTATCTTTTATAAATTACTGTCAAAATAATGTTCTTTTTAACATCTAAGTAATGATATACAGTAGGGTGTCCCAGAAAATCTCCCCCCCCCCTGCCTCCTGCCTCTGCCCTGCCTCCTCCTCTCTCTCTCTCTCGGAAGATATAGAGATTCTATTTTGCAGACTGCACAGAAAACGTGTCGCCCACCTTTGATGAATACGTGCTCTAGTGGCAGGAGGTGGAGGTCAGGTATAGTATGATTGTTTGTTGTCTGTTATCTTTACTCTTAAACCACCCCCAAAGATTTCTGACACAAGCAGATTTAATGTACTGATAAATAATGGTAGATCCTATGGCAGTCCCCTTCACTGGTGCGTTTACAGGGGCTCGTCAGGTTTTGTGTGCAGTGTGTGCCTGTGTTTGTTTATATTCGACAGAAGGAAACTCACAATAGTAAACATATTATGAAATCAAATTAAAACAATATTAAAACAAAAATCTCAAAGATAATGATTTGGGAATGTTATTATGACGAACCCCAAACGCACTAGTGAAGGACTGAACATAAAAGATGAACACACAGTTAGACACTACATAAAACATAATAAATTACCTTATGAATCGTAAAATTGAAGGAGGAAATAATACTCAGCCTCGCTCAAATAAAAATAAATATTACAGAAATATAACTACATTTGACTCTCCATAATAGTTGCCGTCATCTCCCACGTGAGGGTGAAGGGACGATACCCGACTAGAGTAGTGGATAAAGTTTGTTCAAGAGTAACCATAAGAAGTTGGTATTTTAGGGACATTTATCTTGAAAATATAAGTTAGGGTCATATGATGAGAACCCAGGGGTGGTGGTGGTGGCGGTGAGAGGGACAAAGGTAGTGGCTAGAGAGGGTGGTGCCGAGGATGAGGGGGATGAAAGGTGATATGAGAAGAGAAGGAGGGTGAAGGGTTTATCCTTAATCAATACCTCTATTCAAGGACCCCCATCCCCTATACCCTCAACCTGCCTCCCCACCCTCAACCCGTTCCCCCTGACCTCAACCTGCTCCCCCACCTCAACCTGCCTCCCCACCCCTCAACCTGCCCTCCCCACCTCAACCTGCCTCCTCACCTCAACCTGCTCCCCACCCTCAACCCGCCCCCCCACCTCAACCTGCCTCCCTCACCTCAACCTGCCTCCTCACCCTCAACCTGCCTCTCACCTCAACCTGCTCCCCACCCTCAACCTGCTCCCCCACCTCAACCTGCTCTCCCACCTCAACCTGCCTCCCCACCCTCAACCTGCTCCCTCACCCGCAACTTGCCCCAAACCTCAACCTGCTCCCCCACCTCAACCTGCCTCCTCACCCCCAACCTGCTCCCCACCTCAACCTGCTCCACCTCAACCTGCCTCCTCACCTCAACCTGCTCCCCCACCAACCTGCTCTCCACCCCTCAACCTGCCTCCCCACCCTCAACCTGCTCCCTCACCCGCAACTTGCCCTAAACCCTAACCTGCCCACATCCCTCATCCATACCCTCACCCACACCTTGAACCACACCTCACCCACCCCTCATCCACACCCACACCCACACCCCATCCACACCCACACCATCCACACCCTCACCCATCCACACCCACACCCTCATCCACACCCCACACCCCATCCACACCCCACACCCCACCCAAACTCCTACGATAATATTGAGTCTGGCATCTGCGAGGTATTAAAGTGTGTTACAGGATCTTCACTCACCCAATACTCATTAGACGAGCTGAGAAAAATACTAACCTAACCTAACCCAACTTAACCTACTTCAAATACTCTTATATGATGGTTTAAAATCTCGAACACTTGAGAGAAAGATGAAGTATTATTTGTATTCCCTGAAATTTTATTCTTTGTTTACTTGTGAAATCGGGAGGTGCTGGATTTTTTTTGATTGTTCATTATTATTTTATTGTTCTAAGATGTTGTCATTTTCTATAGAAGTAGTTGTAATTTCTTCTTGTTATCATACGTTTGTGTGGTGAGAGAAACCTGGGACAACTCTCTCTTATACTACGTGTGTTCATCAACAAGCTTCGTCGATACAATGTTACAAAAGTGTAGAGTGAGGGGAACTGTGTCATGTATTTCATTGTTAGGTTTGTGTGGTTATCATTGTCAGTGTTTACTCTGGTTGACAGCAGCTGTAGCACCTGTCTCTTCTTCACCAACTGAACTGACAGTAGTTGTTTCCTGTCACTCACAACTATTTATTTCTATTTAGTGATATCTGTCTTCTGTCATCCTGTACTGTTACACCACCTCGTGAAGCTTATACTTTTTTACGTTCTTATAACTTAGTGTTTACTCTTCAGTGTAAACTTACAATTGCTGGTGTACTAACAATGACCAGTATACAGTTACAGTGACTGGTGTATAGAACAGTGATTGATGTAAACAATGGATTCTGTACAATTACAATGATTGGTGTACACTAACAGTGACTGGTGTATACTTAATGACTGTGTACAAACTGCATTATTCAGCGATCAGTTACCAGTGCCACCATACTAGACTCCTCGGAGCCAAGAGTGAGCTGTGTATGGTAGTGATCAACCAACCATCTCCAGCCAGTACAGTAGAATCTCTGTGCTGATGGAGTGATGCCCCTTGTTCCTCTGCATTTAATTAAGTTTTATTGAGTCGTCTTTAATTGGTTGTTAATTACATTTTCTCCAATGGTCAACTTCTCTGCCGTCATGATTTACGTCACTTGATTTTGTTACATATTTGTTATATTGTGTATTTTTACTATTAATATCTATCTATCTATCTATCTATCTAGTTAGTGTGTGTGTGTGTGTGTGTGTGTGTGTGTGTGTGTGTGTGTGTGTGTGTGTGTGTTACAAGCCACCCCTGCTATAGTTTAAGGTAGCGGCCATTTTCCAGAATTTATCCTCGTCAAACCTCTCGTCCACTATTCAATATTTTCGTTTTTATATCATGACTTGTACCCACTTCCTCCAACACTCCTCTTCCTCCAACACTTCCACTTCTCCAACACTTCCATCATTCCACTTCTCCAACATTCCCACTTCCTCCAACATCACTCCCCACTTCCTCCAACACTCCCACTTCTCCAACACCCCCCCTTCCTCCAACACTTTCCTCCAACACCCCCACTTCCTCCAACACTCTTCTCCAACACTCCTCCAACACTCCCACTTCCTCCAACACCCCCACTTCCTCCAACACTCCTCTTCTCCAACACTCCTCCTCCTCCAACACCCCACTTCCTCCAACACCTCACTTCTCCAACACTCTCTTCTCCAACACCTCCTCCTCCAACACTCCTCCTCCTCCAACACTCCTCCTCCTCCAACACTCCCTCCTCCTCCACACTCCCACTTCCTCCAACACCCCTACCCTCCAACACTCTCTTCTCCAACACTCCCACTTCAACACTCCCTCCTCCACACTCCCACTTCCTCCAACACCCCCACTTCCTCCAACACCCCCACTTCCTCCAACACTCCTCTTCCTCCAACACCTCATTCTCGAACACCTCCTCCTCCAACACCCCCACTTCTCCAACACCCTTTCACCTTTCCTTTAAATGTTTTACCTCTATTCAATTTCTTCACTTCAAATTTTTAAACCGTCGTTTCAATTCTGTATTTCTATGAATGTCTTTTACTCTGACCTCTATTTTTTACTATAACTACTTTCACTTTACCAAACATTGAGGAGGCGTTGTCTGTCTGTCTGTCTGTCTGTCTGTCTGTCTGTCTGTCTGTCTGTCTGTCTTTTCCTCCGTGTCTTCATCAGTTGTAATTTTTTCTATATCTTCAACTCCTCAAAACTAAAAAAAACCATCCTCACTACACTTGGTACACAAAAATCATTAACAAATACCTAAATATTTTTACTAATGACTATGATCCTATGATTCGTCTCAACTATTCAACAATCATTAAACATACTGGAAAATAATGGCTGACCACTATTACACACCATTGAAGCTTATTGGCTATTTTTTTTAACTAGAATATTACAACTATTTTGGGATGTCAACTCCTCAGAGACTATAACTAGAATCATAACTCTATAATATACAAACAAGTGGTTTTTTACTCCAGTTAAACTACCTACAGTCCCATCCACTTCTCAATATCCACATCCACGTTTTATATCTCTCATCCATTACTATTACACTCTTCCCTCTCACAGTAAGGCTCTCAGTTTTAGTTATTCAAGCCTCGCAAAGTCCTCCTCGTTTCTTCTCGTTACTCATTCACTGGTGCATTAGAACTCACACTAGATCATTTCTTGTGTTTCATTTTAACCTTATCCATAGTAGTCTTGCAACTGACCTTCTTTCTTGGTATAACTAACATATAATATGGCATTTCATCACGCAACAACATAGCCACATATTTACTCCTCACACACACACACACACACACACACACACACACACACACACACGGGATACGATAATGCTAATATA
>NW_024734940.1:9578981-9798981 GCF_018991925.1 Homarus americanus | reverse complement strand
CTTAAAGCAACATTAGTTACCACACGGTACACTCGGTCAATGTACCTTAATATTATATCAGGTATTGCATAGATAGTCAGGTGGTGGTGTAGGAGGGGTCCACGGTGCCAGCAGTACACGGTCATCACTCACCATTAAGGAGTATGTCACCTGGTCGGGAATATATAGTGCTAAGCCGCATAGTAATTTTCTCGGCAGCGGCGTTTAGCAGCACAAGGGCAGCTTTGCCTCGGTCCAACTCTCACCATGAATATTGGATTTTATAGCAGTGAAAAATAAGTACTCAGATAATTTATGGACGGAAGTCACGCACGTGCAGGTGAGGTACTCAGCGGCAAACCTAACCTAAACTAACCTAACCTAACTCTAACCTAACCTAACCTAACTTAACTTACCGTACTTTATGTGTAATTTGGTTGTTTTACGATAATAATGGTGTCTTAAACGAACCAGGGCAAATTTTACCATAAACGACTTCATTTGTAATAAAAACAAAATGCTTCACCTGTTTGGCAAAAGCTTCAGATATCCTTTGAATGCTAGAGGTCTTTGTGCTGAATAAAATCGTTTGGCGTTAGTTGAATAAAAATGTGAAAGGTGGCGTCCAGTAGTGAAGGGGATAAAACTCAAATGACCATTATCTCTAATTGTCCTAACACACACACACACACACACACACACACACACACACACACACACCACACCCACACACACACACACACACACACCCACACACACACACACACACACCCACACGCACACACACACACCCCACACACACACACACCCACACACACACACACACACACACACACACACCACACACACACACACACACACACACACACACACACACACACACACACACACACACACACACACCCACTACACTGACGCTCATAGTGGGAAGTTTTATAATGTTACATAGTAGTTTACCTAATGTGTCTTTGTTTTGTTGTTTTTTTTTTGTTTATTGTAGTTTGCAGTTGTATTGTTTGTGTGACAACTCTTTTGTTCTATTTGTTTGTTATCGTGCCTCAGGTGGTGGTACAACTGCCTTACTTGTTGCTACATCTCACTTTACTGTAGTATTATTATTATTATTATTATTATTATTATTATTATTATTATTATTATTATTATTATTATTATTATTATTATTATTATTATTATTATTATTATTATTATTATTATTATTATTATTATTATTATTATTATTATTATTTATTATTATTAGTAGTAGTAGTAGTAGTAGTAGTAGTAGTAGTAGTAGTAGTAGTAGTAGTATTTTATTATATTTAATGATGCTGCATTTTATCATCTTTTCTGTTGTGTAGGAACAATGATTTTCTCAGTTCAGTAAAACGAAAGTCATTAATGTTAGGAAAAATAATCAGGTTGGTCGCACACTCGGTGACGCAGTACTGTACCGAGGGGAAGGGAACAAAGCCCTTCTACCCTTCCTTCTACACACTGTACCGAGGGAAGGACAAAGCCCTTCTACCCTTCCTTCTACACACTGTACCGAGGGAAGGAACAAAGCCTCTACCCTTCCTTCTACACACACCGAGGAAGGGAATAAGCCCTCTACCCTTCCTTCTACACACTGTACCGAGGGAAGGACAAAGCCCTTCTACCCTTCCTTCTTCTACACTGCACCGAGGGGAGAGGAACAAAGCCCTTCTTCTTCTCCTTCTACACACTGTATGAGGGAAGGGAAACAAAGCCCTTCTACCTTCCTCTTCTACACACTGTACCGAGGGAAGGAACAAAGCCCTCTACCCTTCCTTCACACACTGTACCGAGGGAGGGAACAAAGCCCTTCACTCCTCTTCCCTACACACTGTACCGAGGGAAGGAACAAAGCCTCTACCCTTCCTTCTACACACTGTACCGAGGGAAGGAAACAAAGCCCTCTATTCTTCCTTCTTACACTGTACCGAGGGAAGGAACAAAGCCCTCTACCCTTTCCTTCTACACACTGTACCGAGGGGAAGGGAAACAAAGCCCTTCTACCCTTCCTTCTACACACTGTACCGAGGGGAAGGAACAAAGCCCTCTATCCTTCCCTTTCTTCTACACACTGTACCGAGGGAAGGAACAAAGCCCCTCTACCCTTCTACACACTGTACCGAGGGAAGGGAAACAAAGCCCTCTATCCTTCCTTCTACACACTGTACCGAGGGAAGGAACAAAGCCCTTCTACTCCTTCCTTCTACACACTGTACCGAGGGGAAGGAACAAAGCCCTTCTACCTCTCCTTCTACACACTGTACCGAGGAAGGAACAAAGCCCTCTACCCTTCCTTCTACACACTGTACGAGGAAGGACAAAGCCTCTATCCTTCCTTCTACACACTGTACCGAGGAAGGAACAAAGCCCTTCTACCCTTCCTTCTACACACTGTACCGAGGGAAGGAACAAAGCCCTCTATCCTTCCTTCTCACACACTGTACCGAGGGGAAGGACAAAGCCCTCATCCTTCCTTCTACACACTGTACCGAGGGAAGGGACAGCCCTCTTACCCCTTCCTTTCTACACACTGCCTGAGGGAAGGAACAAAGCCCTTCCTCCTCGGTCCTGCACAACCTCCCTGGACCAATATTTTGACCAATAGGTAATTTGTTTCTTTCACCTCTACCATCGTACTAGTGATATGTGCGGGTAGTTACTGTGTGTGTGTGTGTGTGTGTGTGTGTGTGTGTGTGTGTGTGTGTGTGTGTTCATCTACTACAGAGATAATTTCCTGAATACTGACAGCAGCCCAAATTCTTCCATATAATGACACCTTTAACGAAGACGTGTCGTAAATGTGACGTATTACATCCACGTGTGTTGGAAGAATGTGATTGGGTGACATCTTTGGCAACACCGAGCATCGCTATACGTCCTGGCTACAAGAAGAGGTGGCTTAGTGCCTCCAGAGTTTGGTAGAGTAGAAGTCTGAGTCAGAATATGATCAGACAACAGGCGATGAAAGGCAATAATGTTGGATGTTATACGAAGAGTCAATACGCAGAACATGTGAACTGGATGACCTCAGAAGAGATACTAATGATATCCCCCAGATATGCTCAACGAGGAAGAGATGAAAGAGGAACTAAGAGGAATCACAGTAGAAGCATTAGTGTAGTTAGGAACAGAGGGGGAGGCTCTGTACACTGTGGTGTTCATTAGGATACTGCAGCCACACACAACATCAGAAGAGAGAGATGACACCCGCCACAAAAGTTGTCGGACGCTCTAAGGGTCATACAATATCACAAAACGAACGAGAAATCTAGACATTGTTCTCTTGGAAAGTTTTATTGTGAATCAAATAACTTTTTTTCACCTATAAATGGTATAAAGACGAGCAACACATATTATTACGAAATATTGAGAGTCACTTCGCAACCAAGCATACCAACCATTCTGAGATGACACGAGACATAGTGTTCATTCTGATATCTATCGTGTCCAGCTGTCCTAGAACTTTTTGTGGCGAGTGTACAACGAGACATAACCAACGACAGGGCCTGGCGCCTGCTTGTCGATGGCAGGATGTTGCGGCACACTGAGCGGTGTATGGAAGCTGAGGCTCACAGGCAACTGACGCGTAATGGCTGATCCATATCACTGACTGTGCTTAATGCCGGTTTACTCATGCATGAAAACATACCAGATAAGCTAGGCATCAATTTCTGGGTCACAACAGATTTGGGTAAGGATGATACCCGCCCTGCTGGTCAACTGGTGGGTGTAGGTTGGGTCAGCCTTTCCTCTATAATCTCAGGTTATGTCACCACTAATAACTTATCAACCAAACTTTCAATGATAATATAACCCTCGACCATGACTACACACTACCAAGATGGCTGTACTTTGTTTATCAGGGGAATGTAAACACGAATGAACTTACACATAATACATCCATCAGTTGCTATCGGAAATGACCAAAAGAAACTCCATACAACTGAAATTTTACATCATTGCGAAGTACAGTGTTGACGTGGTGTACCAGATGGATAGATGACCTGTGAAGTATTTTATAATCCTAGACTTATCTTCAATCAGTGTCTGGGTAAGTCAATCACGCACCGATGATTCATCCTGCAGTTAGTGTGGGAGCTTCGTCACGTGTAGGTGGATTCGTATTGTATTGCGATCGTTTTCTTACCGTGTGGAGCCAGACACTGTTGCCAAACGGCGCCAGTGTCATATATGAAAGTGAGGAATTAAAAGTAAGGAGAGTTCCGCAGTGTGTAAAAACGTAACGTGTGGCGAGTGTATAGGAAACCACACAGGTTATTTATAAGACCTGGCCATCACCTCATTATCACTCCATGTTAGCCTCATAAAAGTAAAATTTTAACTCTGATCATTACACCTTGGTAATATGTAATGGTGTTTACCTAAAGCGGTATTTATCAGACCAAGTGATTTGACCTTTTTTATTAAATAGTCAGTAGTTTTATTACATCCTCGTCTCTGAAGAATATCGTGATGATGTCTTCACGAAAGTAACAATACGTAATGGTGGTTTTCCTTAGCTGTGTTAGGGCCTAGCAGCCAGAGATGCTTACCACTAACACTTGGTAGGGTCTAAAGTCTCAAGATGTACACATATTTATCCCTTGTAACTGTGAATGGTGATCTGGAACTGTCTGTGTGTGTCCTGCTGAAGTGTCATGCTAGTCACGGTCAGTGTGGTGGAGGCTGCGGTGAATCTATTCCATGTGTCTTTATTTCTGTTTCGTTTAAAGATTCACATACAAATGTTTGAGCACCCTGGCCGGCAGGGGTAGATGAACTAGTACAGAAAAAAAAATATTTGTCAGGATCGCTGGTGCACACAAGTGACGTACACCTCTGAGAGTCTGGTCAATCAGTGAAGCCTTTATATCACGCGTTAGGTAGTGTACTTAACATTATAAAGCCTGGGCCACTGTGTGAGGCGAGTCGCACGCTGAGAGATGCTGCTACCTGTGGAGTAGTGAAATGTGGCGCCACACAACCCAAGACTTTTATCGGTATAGTCGATGGTGACTGGCGGGATTATTCTCTCTCTCTCTCTCTCTCTCTCTCTCTCTCTCTCTCTCTCTCTCTCTCTCTCTTTATGTGTGTATGTGTGTGTTCTTGCACATAAGCAGGAACACAAACATATAAGAACATACCAAACCAAAACAACTTGACTGCCGTGTAACACAAGTCCATCAGTGAACCTGGTCATAGTAAACAAGACTTGTCCCGCCAGGCGCGTGTGCCGCAGTGTTGCCATAAATTCACTTGTGGCCAAATATGGGTCAGAGGGGCGAGCGTAAGTAGCCTCTCTGCACCACTCTCGCCTTTATGAGAATTTACTGTGCAAGCTACACATGCCAGAACATTCCTCTTGGGGGGTGGGAGAAGAGACAAGTTTCATGCTTAGTGGTGGACGTTATATTCTGGACTGTGAAGATGAGAGAGAATGAAAGTGAGAGAAAACGAGATTTGATATCACTAAAAATACTGAACATTTATCTTTTCTGTCTTGCTGTAATCCTTAACCCTTCTTTCATTTCCGTGTAGGAGTTCACTGGGTACAGGAACTTCAAAGAAACTGAGGGGGAGCACGGGCCTAATGTGACAGCTATGAACTACCACAACAGATAATGACAGTCCACACACACACACACACACACACAGCGCACACACACACACACACACACACACACACACAGCGCACACACACAATGAGTCACAACACAACAGATCTATATACTGTATACAACTCGCCTCCCGTGGCACTAAAGCAAAACAATACTATTAGATACGGCAACAGTTGAACATAACCTTTGACACCATCATCCCGCTAACACACAGCATTGAAATTTTAGACGTCACCTTATCAAATTTTGTCAGAAATTTAATCCAAAGTACTTTAATGAAACCTGGATGAACATTCAACATTGAACATTCACAGAACTATCTCATCGTTTTCCTTGATGTATATGCTGCCACCATTCACTCTCAGTCGGCTCGCGAGGTCATCTGGGAAGGTCTATGACTTTTCTGTTGAAATTCCACCTCACAGAACCCCTTTCCACAGAGCGTTTTTCTGTTATAACTTTAATCATCTAAAATTAAATAGCGTCAGTCTTTAGTGTGAATGGGTATAGCAACACACTTGTTCCATCTCTCTTTTAATTAAATAAAAATCAAGACAACAACCCAGGAAACGACTCTACTGTACACAAACCTCAGTCATTCCTCTCACATCATCATCTACTTGGTATTCCTCCTGTTCTCGTGGCTTCAGCTGTGGCGTCATGAATCCGTCTTAACTGTCTCTCGCCCGCCATGCCCTAATATGCCTTACCATCCACTCTGTATACCAAGTTAGTGTGTTCTCATCCATTCGACTCTACTTTCTGTCTACACCTTCATTCCTTCCTCTGTCTATTCTCTGAACTCATAAAGCGTGGCACACTGTCCACCCTCAACCTGCCCCCACTGTTGGTCTTTCACCACACTGAAACACCTGAGTGCCACACCCTCACACAAGGGTTGGGACAAACATTTCTTCACTGTCTTCTTTAACACTAAGATTCTTCCCGTTAACTGAAAAAGAAAAGCTTCTGGGGGAAATTAATTATCTATTTGATGTCCATATATTTTAAGATATATTGATGACATATTTTCGGTCAAAAATAATCAGGAAACAATCAAGTAATTTTTTAAAGGTTTATTAAAATGTTCAATTCCCTCATAAATTGTTAAACATGTCGGGGTGACTATTGATTTCACATTAGGCATCAGTACTGCGGTGGCGGCCGAGGTGATGAGCCTAAAATATTTTTATTAGGGAAAAACTCACAGGAAAATTACCCTCTTCTAAGTGATACCAACACAAGTCTGATATTAATGCCAAGTTATCCTAAACATACATGGTATATGCAACTTTTTTTTATAAATTTGATTGAAAAAAAAATATTAAATTACGTGAACGACCTGAGAGATTTAACCAACTCCCTGACCTTTACCGTTCTCGGGGTCACCTGCACCTCCACCTTCCATTGATCTCTTAATGACTTCATCTACCCTAACCTAACCTAACCTAACCTAACTTAACCTAACCTAACCTAACCTTTACAATCCCTCTATGGTTTAAAATGAAATAGTTCCTTGTCCAATTGTCTAGAGATTGAGTTGGAATGTGTGGAAAATATTGAGAAAAAATATATATTCATGACCATTGAACGAGGCGAAACAGAACTTGGTGTATAAATGTTTATTAAGAGACGATTAGTTAAGTGAATTATTTTTTCTGGTGGGAGTTCCTTCACCTCTCTGTTTGGCGGCCATCTTGTCTTTGCAAAATAATAGGAATGGTAGTAGTAGTAGTAGTAGTAGTAATAGTAGTAGTAGTAGTAGTAGTAGTAGTAGTAGTAGTAGTAGAGAAAAGAACATATACTGTATGTCTTTGTCTCACCAATACACGTCGTACTTTTTTTAATAAAGGAAAAACCGTTCCATACATTTAAATAAAGTAAACCGTTGTTACGTTACCTCAATACTGATTGGTATTTGTTTAATTTCGAGTAAAAAAAATAAATAGAGAGAGAGAGAGAGAGAGAGAGAGAGAGAGAGAGAGAGAGAGGGGGAGGGGGGGGAGAAGCCTTGGGGCCCTCAATGTAAAGTCTTGACGTGTTTCACAAATTAACTTGATGAAGAAGAAAACAACAACAGCAACTATCTACCTGAACTTTGTACCACGGTAGTGAGCTCATCAGGCTCACGTCATCAGGTGGTGGAGGTAAAAATCATAAACAAGCCTATCCTAGTCTATCCTAACCTAGCGTTCCTATACCTAGCTTAATCCTAATCTTGCCATCCTAATGTATTCTGAGCCATCCTAATGTATTCTGAGCCATCCTAACTGTATTCTGAGCCATCCTAATGTATTCTGAGCCATCCTAATGTATTCTGAGCCATCCTAACTGTATTCTGAGCCATCCTAATGTATTCTGAGCCATCCTAACTGTATTCTGAGCCATCCTAACTGTATTCTGAGCCATCCTAATGTATTCTGAGCCATCCTAACTGTATTCTGAGCCATCCTAACTGTATTCTGAGCCATCCTAACTGTATTCTGAGCCATCCTAATGTATTCTGAGCCATCCTAACTGTATTCTGAGCCATCCTAACTGTAGCTTTCTCTAACTAGGGGTCGGAAACATAGATTACTGTTTTTTATTACTCAGTATCGTGAGAAGAAAGGCCAAGTGCACTGTGTACCGTCATATTGTGAATCAGAAGCCGGGTATCAGGTCAGACGCATACACAATACATGTAAATCTGATATGAAAGAAATATTTACATATTCAACTTCCTCAGAAATAGGAATTTGGTATTTACTCTCACTGTCTTATTGATGCTCTGAATATTCTGAGTCATCCTTGTTTCTCGTTCTGGAGCACTTCAGCTATCATCCAAGAAGCTCCTGGGTCTGGCACATATATAAAACAAGCAATATTTTTATGGTTGATGAAATACAGTGTTTCCATTTAAAAAAAAAGTCGTGAAAAAACCCACAATGCGTTATTTTTTAATCAGACGTACATACAGATTTAGGAATATATTTTACATTTTTTGTGACAGTTGCACCAAATATCAGACCCGCAACCTGAAAGATTTTAGTATAATACTCGGCTGATACCATGATCTAGAATAAATGTACCGTACGCCTTTATATGGGATACAGACTTGAACTCGACGAATGAGATGAATTAAACTTTCTCTGTGATGACTGTTTCAGCTCAGGGATGCCTCTAGGCTTATCCTTGCACACACTGCCATTGAGAGTCCTAGAGAACAAGATTTTGTATGTTTAGTTTTTAAGTTAGGAAAATGTGAAGGCCACTCTACACAGCAGTGTCATTTGATTTACTATCTCACCAGGAGCCATTTGCAGTGTGAGGCGTCGCCCATCTTATTTTTCCTTTCGACAAGAGCAGCCCCAAACTCCTCCAGCACTTTGATGCAGCTCTCAGAGTTGATAATTACGGCATTACCGTCTTCGTCTTCAAACCAGCAGGGCTCATTGATGCCGTGTTTGCTCAGTGTACACTAGGCTGACTTTACTTAAGGTAAGGGTCTCTGGTGGGCCTCATCAGGTGGTACTGTGCCTCAAGTAGACCTGGTTTCTTGAGTTAACTTCACCTGTAGAGCCTCGTCGGAGAACTAAGCATAAGAAATCTCACTCCTCAATTTCTTCACACCGAGCCATTTCAAGAGGTTTCTCTTCGCTGAGTCAGTGAGTTTGTGTGTGTGGCTTGTATCGTGTATGGATAAAGTTGTATGTCATCGTGGAGAAAAACCTCCTGAGACTAGACCCTGTCAGTCCAGGTTCTTGACTGTGGCGGCGAGGCTACTTTTTCGACTTTCCGACCGACTGTTAGACCCTCAACGAGCCCAGGAGTTCTCAGCCAAAGTCGTCCAGAATGAGTTGACCAGTTCGTTGATTCTTAGCTCAAGTATTGCATAGTTCCTCGCTCTCTAAATTTCTCCGTCCATGTAAATATTTTGTATGAGGTGTCTACAGTTTAATCTTCTCATGAACATTCTTTGAGTCTGGAAGAAGATTTGCATTTTTAAGTAGGATTATAAAGAAACTTATTTTGTTTTTATTATTTGTCCAGTTCATCGTCTAATAATTTTCTACATAACCTGATCTATCTCAACCTGAAAAAATAAGAGAATTCCTTAAATATTTGATTAATTAATATATTTTTAACATCCAATTCAATACATATGAAACAAGTCGTTATATTATATCCAGCTTGTTCATCAAACTCAGTTAACCAATATTTTAGTGTAAGATCTGCCATCGGACTTCTCTGGAAAGTTTTTCAACCTTGTGAGGAAATGTGTGTGGGGTGGGGAGGGGGGTGTTGACAATAAGACCTCCTTGTTATTAAGTTTCTGTTGAATTACTGATTTTCAGTGTGGTCAAATTTCAGAAGCTTTACAATTTCCCTCCATAGTGTTCGGTAATGAAGAAGTCTTAAATATCTGGTGTCTTGAACTTTAGATATATTTCATTCTACAACACCTCGCCAAGCCTAGCGCAGTGATGTGCTGCCATTTGATCATTAATTACAATTTTAAACACCAATACAAGATAACCAGGTTTTTTTTTCTAATATTGAGTTACAATGTAGTGTTATACGGTTGAATTACTATCTTCTGAATATTGATAATTTCAATCAATTAAGAGAGCCGCACGCAAGTCCTCAAAGAACCTCATGTTGCCAACTCCTGGCTCTACAGCGGTTCCCAACCTTTTTTGGCTGCGACCATAAATTTCTCAACAATACGGTGTCGTGACCCTCAGTCGTATAATATATTATATAGCTTGAATGTTAACCAAAAATTTGTTTGACTATAATAAGTACTATATTTTTTAAATTGTCTGAAGGCCCCTCGCGACCCAACTGAGGACACCCCGCGACCCTGATTTGGGTCGCAACCTGAGGTTGGGACCCGCTAGTCTAACCTAACCTAATTAAACTAAACAGAGCCTAACCTATCTGACTAATTTAAACAGCCTCCACCGACTCACATAATAATGCCCTGAACGTGAAGCTGACTCAGTTGATTAGCTCACTGGCAGACGTACAGTTGGTCTCACGGGCAACCAATTATTATTTGAGTGAAAATTCGTCATATTTACCATAATATGGCAACACTCCCATCTAAAAGCCCCGAGTATTCTAATACTTTTCCTAAGTTATTATATTCGTTGTGTGGTCAGGTTTAAAGGGACGTACAGTTTAAATACCTTGGCAATCAGTGACCATTTTCTGCCCCGCCCACTTTTATCAACTCTTTTTTTTTTTCAAAATAAATGGGTAAATATGCGATTAATTGGCAACTTCTAACAAGGAGGGGGGGGGCAGGTGACACCTTGGGGAACATGGCATGGCAATGGTCGACTGAGCAGAGCACTAGTGTGGCCTTGACCGAGTGTGTTGTGGGTGGTTGCGTTTATCAACTGTTTGCCTGAGGCATCATTCCTTTATATAACGATCCGGTGACCGTCCTAGTGAAAACTTGTGCTTATGTGTAACCTTAAATTGGCTTTTGATGGGAAACAGAAGCTTCTCAACCTTCAGGTGAAGTTACGAGAGAAAATGGGCCAGCAATTATTGTTGAAGCGTCTGCTACCTCCACCACTGTCATGAGCCAGCCACCTCTTCTACACATCACCCACCAAATCAAATAGGAAGAAACGTAAGTCATTCACGAAAATTAATCTACCTCCACCACAGAGTAGTACAAGATACTCATTAGTGTGCGGTACTCAAATAGTAAATATATTGAAAAGTGTACAGTAGTTTGTTCTGTTAGTGATAAGTTAAAACGTTAAACACCGAGACGCCCAGGTGAGGATGGCGTGTACCACTTGTGGCTCCTCTTCTGGTAATGATCTACCACCTACCGGTAAATCTTTGCAACCAGTGACAATATATATGTGATGTTATTAACCTTAGGGTAGGCTTGGAGAAACTCGGTGCTGGTTTAGCTATTTGACTGTTGCATACAAGTGACTTTATGACTTACGCTAAATATGGAGATGGAAGAGAAAAGGGCCCATAGGAAAAGAGTAAGCAAGGCAAGGAAGGAGAGGAAGGTTGTGAAAGATTACGGCACAGATGAACACTAATTCTCAAGCTCGATCGTCAAAACTTTGTTACTACTACATTAATTATGGTTCGATCTTCATGAGTCTTTCAATGCACGAGTGAAATTATTATAAAACGATGAGGGAAAATTTTGAAGTGGTTAGAAATGTTATGTTTATCTTTATTTCTATGATATAGCTGTAAAATGACATGAGCAGGGTAACATTTGAACGATAAGTACTGTTTGAGTTTTCACCAAAATGTTTTATCTTTTAGTATATGAAAGTCAAACCCCATTATCTTAAAAGTTTGTAGGTATATTTTTTTATACAGTCCTCATAGGGAACTGTGGCTAACATTTGTGTGTGTGTAAATGTCTTTTTTTTTCTAAGGAAGGTGTGGATTAGAAGCCCATATAGATCATCTTTAGATATTAATATTGCTCTTGGAAAAAAAAATATGTAATCCAAGAATATTCAATGGCTCTTCAGTAAAATGTGGCTCCCATACCATAATGATATCAATCAATCTAGAATGAGAGCCGGATATTACCGATCCCTAACCTAACCTAATTAAACTAATGTGACTAAACAGCCTCACTACCTCACGTAAGAATGCCTTTAGATTAACACATGTATTCGATTAAAACGTGAGTATCAGTCAGGCATAAGATCTTCCTCGGTAGTTGTCCTGAACGTGAAGTTGGCTCAGCTGATTCGCTCACTGCCAGAGGTAAATATGTCCGTCACGTCAGCATGACTCTCCAGTCTGGATTCTCAAAGATATTTACGTTAAATTTCCTCCTTATGAGGGATCCGGAGCTTCATTTCACGGTTTATTAAAGCTTCAAATAAAAATTGGAGGCTTAAAAGGGCATGAAAATTACATTGAGATTTGATGGAACTAAAGACAATTTTTTATCACAGCGAGGAAGGAAAATTATAATAGGAACCTTCTAGGCGAGGCTCCACACACTATTATCTCGCCCGTCTATTTTTTTTTTGTTACTAGCGACATAAATAAAAAATTAAATAAAAAACCACATCGAATTGAAGTAAAGTTTCGACGTGTGGGTGCTAAGGTGGTGGCATCTTGACGCCCAAGCTGAAGTGAACTAGTTAGATACTTTTTCATGAATCCGTTTGTGGGGTAAAACTTATCAAAGGGGTGTCTGTGTGTGTGTGTGTGTGTCTTGCCAAGTTGCAGTACCATTAGGCCTTGTACGTCTCTCTTAACACCTGACTACTGGTTAACCCTCGGTCACCTTATTAACTAATCTAATCTATGAGAACAAAATGGTGGCTAATTTGCACCAAGACTATACCATAAATGATACGTTCTCTTATTCTCAATAATGTGTAAAATCTGTGAAAATCTGGTTCCTGCCATACCATCAGATTAGGCTTCAGTCGTGTTGGTTCCAGATTAACTTAAGTTCGTACGATGAAAATTCTTCGTAAGTAAATAACATAATATATCTTCCAGAGACCCTAGCTTACCTTACCTACATGTTAAGTCTTAATAGTGTCCCCTAAGGTAGAGTCTCAGTGTAATTTTGTTCCTTGAGACATGAACAACTAGGGTAAGAAAGTCTCTGCAGCCAGGCCTCATATGTCATCTTTATACCGTAGCATAAATCAGCTGTTAGATTGTATTGGTCAGTCGCCTGGAACAGTGATGGTTATTGATGTACTGAACCGAGACTGTGTCGTGGTGATAGTGGTGGTGATGGGGTGGTAGTAATGGTGGTAGTACTGGTGGTGGGGGTGGTGGTGGGGGTGGTAGTAATGGTGGTAGTACTGGTGATGGGGGTGGTAGTGGGGTGGTAGTAATGGTGATGGGGGTGGTGGTGGATGGCAACATATTTTCCCCCATCCAGGCGGGTGTCTGGTACGTTAAAAGTAAGTTATTTTCGAATAAATAATGAATACAACAGTACTGTGGGTAGAAGGAAGGTGGACCCTCTTTTCGCAGCAGCAGGAGACTGCAGTTGTTAGAGGTGGCTCTACGTGGCCTCCGAACTGCTTGAGAACACAGCCTCGTTGTAATTCGCCAGGCGATGTTGATTGCTCGTGCTGCCGCCGCACGGGTCCCAGAGCAGCCTGGGAACACTTCTTGTTGTAATTCCTTCCAGGCTCTCCCTTTTTTGACGCTTTTCACTTTTCTCGCGGAAATTGCCTGTCTCATGCGTTTTTTCCTGCCTGGAGCGTCGCCTGCCGCCAATAACTAAGACTTCCCCACCTGCTGCGTCCTGGGGCCTTCCGGTGCACAATCATCCTTACCTTTATATATGCATGTGTTCACGACCCACACGCACACACATACCCACACACAGACACATACACACACAGACATACACACACACAGACATACACACACACAGACATACACACACACAGACATACACACACACAGACATGCACACACACAGACATGCACACACACACACACACAGACATACACACACACACACACACACACACACACAGACATACACACACACCCACCCACCCACACACACACACACACACACACACACACACACACACACACACACACACACACAGGTAATATTCAAGGCGACAATATTTTCCAGGGACCCTTACATATTATCTCGTCACCCTCTCCCTCTTCATTATCATTTATCTCGCTCACTTCTCTCTCTCTCTCTCTCTCTCTCTCTCTCTCTCTCTCTCTCTCATCATCATTTGTTCTTGTCGCTGCCCTCTTAGTTTCTCATCCTAATGTGGCTGTTATCATTTCGTGGCCGTTCTCTCTACATCTCCTCTCTAGTCAGCAGAGAAAAGAAAAAACCCAGATAATTATAGAAGAAGAAGAAGAAGAAGGGAGGAATGAGAAATATATTAGAGGAGGTAATAAGACACACGTGAACGAAAAAGGATAAAAAGAGGGAGAGAGAAAGATGAGGCAAGAGACTAAAAGAGAGGAGGATAAATTGAGGAAAGAGGGAGGAAGCGAGGAGGAAAAGATAAACAGGTGATGGCAATAACCTGGAGTAAATGTCTCTACCTTCACCATACTAATATCCTTACCTACACCCATGACACTTACCTACTACACCCATGACACTTACCTACACCCATTATACCCTCCTACATCCACGACACCTCCCTACACCCACGACACCCCCACACTCTCCCTACACCCACCCGACACTCTCCTACACACCCCACACACCCCTACCACTCCCCACCCCACCCCTACACCCACCACCCCTACACCACCCCTACACCCCACCACCCCACCAACACCACCACACCATCTGTTTTCGAGAATGAGGCACACAGGACATGAAGGTGTAGTGGCCCATGTGACCCAGTGATGTGACCCAATAGCAATGATGTTGCTCTGATGTGACCTAGTGACAGTGATGTGACCCAGTGAGTGATGTGACCCAATAGCAATGATGTTACTCTGATGTGACCTAGTGACACTGATGTGACCTAGTGACAGTGATGTGACCCAGTGACAGTGATATGATCTAGTAACAATGATGTGACCCAGTGACAGTGATGTGACCTAGTGACAATGATGTGACCCAGTGACAATGAAGTGACAGTGATGTGACCCAGTGACAAGTGATGTAATCCAGTGACAGTGATGTGACCCAGTAGGTACAGTACTTGACCTGTGTAGAGGTAGTGTTGGGTAGGTTAATGACAGGTATAATGAGTGCCTTTACCTGGCGTACTTATATAACCTCACGCAGGGCACTGAATCGATAAAGTTCAATCCCTCTGTTTTCGCTCTTTCTTTCCTGGTGTCAACATGATGGTGTATCCTGCAGAGTATGTTATGGCCCATGAGAGTATTTGTTTTAATATTCTGTTTATTAGTATTAGTTTTACAAAGCGTCATCACTGGGAATTTGGAGGGAAATCAGTTTGGATTTTTTTTTTCCATGAAGCTGTTCTCCCTTTCAATTTCCCTCTTGATGTCAACCTGTAGTTCACATAATCTTCCTTAATGTGTTGGTATGTAAGTAATATAATCTGCTCACGTAGCATCATTGTCGTTTGTCCATGCTGTGGGTGGAGTTTCATTTGTGTTGATGATGTACAGTAGATAGCAAGGGGAAAACACACTGCTCGTAAGTGGAGAGGTTTCTACTACGCGTTGCCTTACTAAGTTTAACACCTCCAGAAAGTTGCACAGTATTTTTTTTTTTAGGTGTTGGCATGGGACCTAAGTGAAGGACTGGTGGGTGGGTGACGGGTGCAGGGGGACATGGTGGGTGACGGTGTGCAAGAGACTGGGGGTGGTGACTGAGTAAGGGGAGGGGCCGGTGGACTGCAGGAGGGAGAAGGGGGATATCGTGGGGGAGGAGGGGTAGTGGGTTAGGGTGAAAGGGGGAGGAGGGGCAGATTCGGTAAATCCCGTTTTCTGAGACAAGAAGGAAACTCCCCACAGGTGGTAGTGTGAAGACATCAGGTGGCGGGGTGCTGGAGGGGTAGTCTGTCCAGAACAACAGGTTAGGACGGAAGAGGGGCGTGGTAGGCTAGGGAGGCGTGGTAGACAGGGAGGCGTGGTAGACAGGGAGGCGTGGTATTGGAAAGGAGAGTGATTGTGAGAGGGAAGAGTGGTGAGCGGGAGGTAGGAGGGAACGAGTGGAAGGAGGAGGGCGTGGTAAGATGTAGGCGTGGTGGGATCTAGAGGACTTAACTGGCGCCTCCCCGACTCAAGCTGTTCAATAACACACGTCGCCACGCCCGCCATGCCATGACAGGTTGTCTCCCACGCCATGACAGGTCAACACGCCTCCCACGCAGGTATTAACATGACTCCCATCCCTTGAAATCAGATCAAAGGTTCATAAGTCAGGTCATAGGTTCATAGATCAGGTCACGGCTTAATAAGTCATGTCACGGGGTCATAAATTATTATCACGGGTTCATAAGTCAGGTCACAGGTTCATAGGTCAGGTCATGGGTTCATAAGTCAGGTCATGGGTTCTTATCTCCAGAGCAAGGGTTCATAGGTCAGGTCATGGGTTCATAGCTCCCGGGCAAAGGTCCATAGGTCAGGTCATGGGTTTATATGTCAGTTCATGGGTTCTTATCTCCAGAGCAAGGGTTCATAGGTCAGGTCATGGGTTCATAGCTCCAGGGCAAGGGTTCATAGGTCAGGTCATGGGTTTATATGTCAGTTCATGGGTTCATAGCTCTAGGGCAAGGGTTCGCAGATCAGGTAATGGGTTCATAAGTCAGGTCATGGGTTCTTATCTCCAGAGCAAGGGTTCATAGGTCAGGTCATGGGTTCATAGCTCCCGGGCAAAGGTCCATAGGTCAGGTCATGGGTTTATATGTCAGTTCATGGGTTCTTATCTCCAGAGCAAGGGTTCACAGGTCAGGTCATGGGTTCATAGCTCCAGGGCAAGGGTTCATAGGTCAGGTCATGGGTTTATATGTCAGTTCATGGGTTCATAGCCCCCAGGGCAAGGGTTCATAAGTCAGGTCATGGGTTCATAGCCCCAGGGCAAGGGTTTGTAAGTCTGGTCACGTGTACATAAGTTTGGTCACGTGTTCATAAGTCAAGTCACGGGTTCATAAGTCTGGTCACGGGTTCATAAGTCTGGTCACGGGTTCATTAGGCTGATCACTGGTTCATATGTCTGGTCATGAGTACATAAGTCTGGTCACGGGTTCATTAGTCAGGCCAACAGTATGTGCAGCAGTTAGGTAGTAGGCAGCTATCAAACAGGGAGGTACTACCGCCTGGGAAGATATTGGAAGCATAATGTGTTGCCAGGGTGGGCTAAGTCCCGTGAAAAAAGTGCAGCAGCAGGCATAAGTAGTTCAGTAGTAGGTGCAGCAAGCAGCAGTAGATGCAACAGCAAGCAGCAGTATGTGCAGCAGCAAGCAGCAGTAGATGCAGCAACAGGCAGCAGTAAGTGCAGCAGCAAGCAGCAGCAGCAGACGGCAGTAAATAAAGCAGCAGGCAGCAGTAGGTGCAGCAGCAGGCAGCAATAAGTACAGAAGCAGGCAACAGTAGGTGCAGCAGCAGGCAGCAATAAGTATAGAAGCAAGTAGCAGTAGGTGCAGCAGCAGGCAGCAGTTGGTGCAGCAGCAGGCAGCTGTGGGTGCAGAAGCAGGCAGCAGTAGGTGCAGCAGCAGACAGCGGTGGGTGTAGCAGCAGACAGCAGTGGGTTCAGCAGCAGGCAGTAGTGGGTGCAGCAGCAGGCAGCAGTGGGTTCAGAAGCAGGCAGCAGCGGGTTCAGAAGCAGGCAGCAGTGGGTGCAGCAGCAGGCAGCAGTGGGTGCAGAAGCAGGCAGCAGTGGGTGAAGGTTGTGGTGATATTTACACAGTGACGCAGCAGGTTAGGGTGACATTTATCTGGTGGTTACCACCTCATGAGCCACCCCTTCACCTAGATCCCTCACCTGCCCCCTCACCGTCCCTCTCTCACCTGAGGTACCTCACTTCACCGTCCTCCCTCACCTGAGGTACCTCACTTGACCGTCCCTCCCTCACCTGAGGTACCTCATTTCACCGTACCCCCTCACTAACTCCACCTCATTTTTGCTGATAGTGGTAGTTGTGGTGTTGGTGGTGGTGTTAGTTGTGTGGTATTGGTGGTGGTGGCAGATGTGGTAGTATTGGTGGTGGTGGTGGTGGTATTGATGACATTGGTGGTGGTGGTATTGATGACATTGGTCGTGGTGGTAGTAGTGATGGTATTGGTGGTAGTGGTGGTGTCAGGCTCGACACAGTGACTTACTTCCAGGTGTGTTGTGACTGATGGATCGTTATCCTCCTGTAGTCTGGAACCATCGCTCGCGCTTGTTCTATTTTGACATCAGTGGTCGATTTGGACGGCCGCTGCCCTCAGTTATCTCCGTCGGCGACACTTGTTGGCTATTTTTGAACAATTCGATCCAGTCGTACACGATTCGTTGTGGTGAAACTTATCCACCAGACTCTACTAGAAATTGTTTATAAACATTAGTCCTCTTATGCTCTCAGTCCACCAAAAACAATCGGCAGCTCGTTGCTTGAGAGAGGCGCGGCCATGTTTACAGCACGATTGTAACAGTGTCAAGGTGTGTTGAGTGATTGTGGCCCCGCCATCGGTCACTCGTGCAGACACTTCTGGAAAGAGAATTTAATTGTAGATACATTTTTACTTACCTTTGTTCACGTGTGTGCCGCCATTATTGCAGGGCAGAGTACACCAGTCTTCTGTTTCTTTATTGCTCAACGTCTCGGTAAGTACAGTACAAACACCAGCCTCTGGACATTCTGTGAAGTAAAACTTAACTGTTTAAAATTGAGCCAGAAATACGTAAACTGAATTAGATTTTTTTTTAAGTATGAGATTGGTTTGATTTTCATTTAAATATTTCTGTGTATTATTTAAAATATAATTCGACAACAGATAATTGAAATTCATTGACAAAATAAAGTGCAAACCTCACATATACAAGTGACACTTTTTACAATTAATGTGAATGACTGCTGGCAAATATTAAGAGCACCCGTCCAGAGTAAACTCCTCGAACTCTCACAACTTGTGTATAACTGACTGACTGACGAAGTGTTAACTAGACAAGTTGTGGAGGATTTTGGTTTAGTCTGTCCTGGCAGCTTGCTGTACCACACGCGCACACACACACACACACACACACACACACACACACACACACCCAAACATTACAGTTATGTCAGTCCAGATTTACACTATGACCACCTGACATTCAGACCACTCTCTTTGGTGTCGAAGTGTATAGGACACGTAATACACATTGTTAAAGGCAGCTGGTGGCAGGTCAAATGAGGTCGCAGACACGTATAAACCACAGTGAGCAGAACCAAGATCTAGGAGCCTCATGAGGGGGTGTGGGGGGGGGGCTATTCAAGGTTACCGCCCCTGTATATAAAGGTCACACGGCCACACTATGTAGTTCTGAGATTGACACTGGTGATGTGTTGGAGGAAAGACTGTGTGTACTGCAAGTCTCTGCTTTAACTGTAAACAATGAACCTGACTGGTGACTGTGATGAATTTATCTGGTAACTCCTTAATGAATCTAACTTGTGAGTGGTGACTGTGATGACTCGTATATGAACTGTAAATAATGATTGTAATTCTCCAGCCTATAAGACACTGTACAGGTAACTATAGTGTATCAGTTCCAGCGTTTTAATACAACTCCAGCTGTCTCATCCTCTTCACCACTGCACCTTATTAGCTGGTCCAGTGGTCGATAACTGCTTTATTGCATACTGTTGGCACTGTGTTGGTACTGTTGGCACTGTGTTGGCACTGTGTTGGTACTATGTTGATAATGTCTGTTATTATTTTGGAACTGTATTGGCACTGTTAGAACTACTATGTTGGCACTGCGTTGGCAATATGTTGGAACTATGATGGCAATATGTTGGAACTATGTTGGCACTTTGTTGGTACTGTTGGCACTGTGTTGGCACTGTGCTGGTACTGTTGACACTGTGTTTGTACTGTTGGCACTGTTTTGATACTGTTGGCACTGTTTTGGCACTGTTAACATTGTGATGGCACTGGTTTGTTCATATACAGCTGGTGAACCGGGTACTTATGTAACAAACCTGGACGTATCACTTCGTCTTCTGAGTGCTCCCGGTTTAATATTTATACACAGTTCACCTTGACATTTTACCATTCCAATCTGGGTTTGAACAGTAAAGTACATGAGGTGCGTCTGATCACGTGTTCATGGTGGACAGCAATTACAATTACATCAGAATCGAGAAGATGAAACACTGACTAGGAGAAACTGAAGAAGAGGAGAACGAGTTTTTTTTTCCTCAACAGAAGCTGGGTGAGAGAGTGAACAGCAGGGACTTAGGAATAAATGATGTAAAAGTGGTACAGATAAGGAGCACTCAAGTGGAGGCTGCCAGAAAACTGTGTAGGAGTGTTTTGAGATAAACTTGCAGGTCATCGCGTTGGGATGGAGGCATTGTGGCAACTGTGGGAAAAATTTAAACTTTTTATCCAGAGATCTGAATAAAACTTCTGGACAAGTGATAAACTCTTGTAGGAGATCAACAAACTCACCAGCGAGGGATGTATTTTGGGAGGTGTTTTGACGTGGAGGGAAGAGCCTGATAAGAGATAATCGGGAAGAGATGTTTGGAGTACTTTAAGAGATGATGAGAGTGATGAAGATGTAGATATACTAGAACTAGAAATTTAAAAGAGCATAGAAGAGGTAGAATGAAGCAGAGGTCAGTATGAAAGAGGAAACAAGGCAGGTGATAAAACAGTAAATAAGGGTAATTCAGAGGATATAGATGATCTTCTAACTGATATAATGAAAGAAAGAGAGACAGAATGAGAGATCACGACTGAAAAAACGTAAAAAACAAAATCTTTCTCTATCGTACGGTATACCAAAAGGCTCGAGGCAGGGTGTTATGGTCTACACACAAAAACAGATGTAAGAATGTAAACGTAACCAACCATTTAAGTGCGATGGAAGAATTTAGTGATAGGCTACTGACCCATCGCGTGAGAATCCTTGCAAGGTAATTCATTGTAAAGGTGGAAGGCGCCTCTAGGTCAAGATGATGATGTACAGTCACTCAAAAATACTATCTCTACTCGGGGTGATCGATGAATTTCAGAATGAACACTGCGACTCCTTTTGTCTCGGTAGGGTTGTCAAATTTCTTCGTCCGTTTTGTCATATTTTTTCAACTCAATTTTGTATAGATAGTTTTTTTAAGTGACTGTACTGTACTGTAGTGTAGTGTATTACCCAGGTACTTACACGAGAAGAGGTAATAAGAAGTATTATTTTTTATGAACTATGTAGGTCTTTACTGAAGGCTGTCGAAAGAGTGGGTGGGCGAGTGAGGATATCTGAACTATACCTGGGTAACTTTATCCGGGGTGTTTTAATGTATCCTGGGTGAAATAATATGGGAGAGAAGCTGGATATTTTGTCTATATTGGTTAGGTTAGGTTAGGTTAGGTTAGGTAGAGATAGAACAAGATTAGAGACCAATAACGATGATGAAAACCCAAAGAAAAAAATATTGGAAAACGGGAACTAAAATAACGAGAAATAAAGATGTAAATAAGAATGTGTTGGATAGTAAGCTGTGTGTATGTGTGTGTGTGTGTGTGTGTGTGTGTGTGTGGAGAGGCGAGTGGATGAGAGAAAACGGAGGTATTGTGAGAGACGGGAAGTGAGGCAGGAGAGAGTGGTGAGAGAAAGTATGGAAGTGACAGGAGATAAGAAAGTACTATGGGAATGGCAGAAAGAAAGTATGAAAGACACAAGAAAAAAGAAAGTATAGAAAGGAACCTCTTGAAGTATTGAAGATTCATTTTCTATAAATATTGTTTACACGTTGAGGGAAAGAGAAAGTGTGTGTGTGTGGAGTGTTTTTCTTTACTTTCTATGTCAATCCTTTCATTCTGTTATCTCTATACTTTTCTTACAGCTCTCCCTCTCTCCCTTTCCTTCCTTTTTGAGTGAGAATTTTGTTTCCCTTGATCCACCCCACCGAGCGAGAGCGGAGGAGAGATAACTGATAGATGGATAGATAGATAGATAGATAGATAGATAGATAGATAGAAAGAAAGATAGATAGACAGATAGATAGAGAGATCTTCTGTATATAGCATTAAATCTCGATCCAGTAGACATGCTTGAAAACCACTACAGTCTACATAATATATTTTACTTAACTAACATCTTAAACTTTATCATTCAGCGATGGGGATGTGATGCATAAATGACATGAAGCAAGAATACAACTATGACTACATGTATATATTGTATGTTTCTGTGTATTTATTTTAAAGGTTGCTCCCCCAGACGTCCTGCTTAAAATCAAATTCTTCCCCCCCACAAGTTATAGACGTAGAACATGCTTTGAAACGCGGCAAAGTTCACCCTTCTGTAGGTAATAAGTAAGGTCTTATATTACAAGGCTGATATAGGTTAATGATAAGTAGGCTAAGGTTTGAAACACTCTAACAACAGAAGCTTCGGTCCTTATTTTTACATTAATATTTAATATACTACATATCACTAATAAACTGTATTACAGAACATGGCAGGAGCTGTACCTGGTAACTCATGCATTCATTATCAAACAAGAAAAAAACTGTGCTGCTAATATGAGCTAGGAGTCGAGGCCACTTGTCAGAATTCTTGGTTCGGTGTTTTATATTGTTCGGCGGTGTAAAGGTGTGGATATTTTTTTTGCTGGGTCGACGGTGTAAAGATACTTTTTTTGCTGGGTCGACGGTGTAAATACTTTTTTTGCTGGGTCGACGGTGTAAAGGTCCGGATACTTTTTTTGCTGGGTCGACGGTGTAAAGGTCCGGATACTTTTTTTGCTGGGTCGACGGTGTAAAGGTCCGGGTACTTTTTTTCCTGGGTCGACGGTGTAAAGGTCCGGATACTTTTTTTGCTGGGTCGACAAACATATATTAATGATACTCTCTGATAATTCTCCCTGGTCATGGATTACTTTATCTGTGATGGTGAGTTTTTCAGTATGACCGGAAATGCCAATAAGAAACAATGCCCTTCAGCTCGTTGCGTGTTGTGTATTTTTTGTTAAGATTTTATATAAAAACACTTCTTGGTTGGTGGCGCCAAACACGACACTCACACAAACTAACCTAACCTAACCAAACCTAACCTGAAGTGTAGCTGTAGTAATAAAACTCCAGGTGTTTAATTGTTTCTATTAACTAAATACACGTCATTATACACACTTGTTGACGTGTAAGTAGTGGTGTGTGGGGAGGTTACGAGCCAGACTCACGTACTTGGTAACATAACTAAAATTGTATAAATGGTGCAACGTTCTCACCGACCCGAGGGACCAAGACGAATCTACATCAAATATTTAGAGTCGGGCGTGTAAGCTCATTTGTTGACTACAGCATGGTGCGGGGCCTTTCGTACCCTCGCCATTTCGTACTACGCTGTTTTGTATCTGCGTCATTTCGTATCGTAGATGTTTCTTACCGATGTCTTATTGACCTAACATAAACATAAGAAAATTGCTTAAGGCCTTCTGACCTATTCGAGACAGCAACTGTTTACACCCAACCATTTTATAAGCCTTTTCTAACTCGGTTATGACAGTTTAACAGAGTTTTATCTCATACTCTTTATATGTTGTTAGAATAGTTCAATTACTTCCCTTGTTACGCGCTTCAAGACCATCGTTGTTGGAGCCCAGCCATGACGTTAGAACAACAAAGACAGTTTAGCTATTAAAGACATGACTGAATATGTTGACTGCTGTTGATAGTTTGCTGTCGGGGAATGCAAGACTCCGACCTGTCATGCGGCCGTCTATAACCTGTTTTCTCAGTCACACAACAGCCTGAGACTGACGGAAAGACATATAGGCAACCATGCCCGTTCCTTGAATTACTGCCAAGTGCCAAGACATGGTGGCACATTGATGGAACCTTCAAAGTAACTCGCCATAATTTCACTTTACTACTCATTATCCATCCCTTTATTAGCCAAGGTAGTTTCCTCTAGCATTCTGTCTAATGTCAGGTTGCAAGAAGAAAGACCATCAAAAGAATCCCCTCATAAATCGAAATGGCTGTAACTGTCTTTGGAAAAGTATTATGGGACGGTTTACGAGGCGTGTTCAACGAAATAGTGATTCATGGCAGTTTTGTACTTGTGAAAACCATCTGGAGAAAACGACGTGGAACTGGGCTTTGTGTTGCCTACATAAAGGACCATTCCACTTACAGTTTGCTAAGACTGTCATTGTTGTCACATCAACATATTGAAGCGGCGTTCCACGAACTTCGTGCCAAGGTTGGCAGCGCAAAACTGCAGCAGATTATGATGACATGCATTACCGACACATCGATCAACAGCACTACTTGGTCTTTTAGCTCCTGGAATGTTTATCGTCACTGTTAGAACCAACACTGATACTGATGGATGGCACCACTGACTCAATTCAAGCAGGAAAAGCCAAACTACCAATCTGCTGCACTCTTATCAACATGCTGCAGGGAGAGTCTAGCCTTCTCGAAAGACACATTCGTCTTCTCGGTGATTTTTTTTTCAGACTCCAACAGAAGAACTATTGAAACATACAGAGGAAGATTTTCAGCGTGTAGGAATACTATGAATCCGGCAAGAAAACGACATCAGAGCCGCTGCGAACCTGTGGACGGTTATACAGACCAAGTGTAGAAGAAGACTGCAGGTGTACCAGACAGTAAAACGACACAATAAAATATTAAAGGTTTCATTACCTCTGTCTGCATAATGAGCTGAATGTAGTGATGTTATTACAGTATTTAAGGTAATTATGGTATTAATTCACTACAGTATATTGGCTTGTGTCTCATTTACAAGTAAACCTTTTTATATATTTTTTTCTACTGGTACCCGGCTTTCTGTAATCTGTGATGTGTCTCAGCATTAACTACGTCCTTTTGTTATTTTCTATAATATAAAGTGGCACGTTACAAGCACCTAGTTGCTTTCATAAGACATTCAGACCTGGAGCATTGGCGAGTAAGATGCGAGTACAGTAAACAGTCGGTGAAAACTCCCTGGCGAGTGACCAGTCCTTCCCCTAACACACGGAGCGGGAGAGAGAAACAGAAATTGTTGGCTGGTAACTGCTGCTCACCACATTACTTATCAGACGTTAAGCAAGACGTGTTTAATCTCTACTTAATATACAAGATCCACAGGTTCTTGATATTATTAACTCAACATAATAACACTTCAGACCAGACCATTTGTGGATATTACCGTACAGGTGTAGTCTAATAACATGTCGGTTAAGATATATCAAATTTATTTACAAATAATTGTAAATGGTCAGGTACACAGTAAAGGTACATTAACTTGTGCACACCTGGAGCTGCTAACCCACACACACACACACACCTGGAGAAAGTAGCTTAAGTGCGTGTGCGTGCGTGCGAGCCTCCGAGAGTCAACAAGCATGCAACACTACAAAAGGTGTATACAGTAAGCATACTGAAAACGGTTCTTGTACACAGTATATAAGGTTCATAGACACGTAATAAAACACTAAGGTTTTAGTTCAAGGAAAAACATAATTATGAAATCTCTGGTTGGTACCCAGATCAAAATACCAGTAACATGTAGTGCAGTGCAATAAAATTACTGAATGATCAATTAAAAACATACAAGACAATCAAGATTCTTTTCATTTTTATATTTATGTGAATGAAACGAGCAATATTTTTTTCTTAACGTAAGTATAAAAATGTAAAGAAATTTGTATCACCTGCGGAGAAGTACTTGAAAATGGAGGGAAGCCTCGGGTGGAGCGGCTGCCAGAGGTATGATCAATACGTGGCAAATATTTCACCTGAGAGAAGATCCCCTGAGGAGGGTTTGGCAGGAGGAGGAGGAGGAGCAGGGAGGGTAAGGCGGAGGGAGAAGGGCGAGGGAGTGAAGAGATGGAGGATTACGAGGAAGAGGACGAAGACGGAAAGAGAGATTGGCTGAGGAAATATAAAAGTAAAGAAAACAAAGTTTGTGTGTATATATAAAGGAAGTGAATAGAGAGCAGGTGAATAAGGCCACTGTTTACACTTCTCACCTGACCTTTATGAATCTCTCTCTCTCTCTCTCTCTCTCTCTCTCTCTCTCTCTCTCTCTCTCTCTCTCTCAAAAACATAAATGTTAAACATTTGGGAATATTCAGTAATGGATTATCATTATTTAGTAGTAGTACCTTAGTATAGAAACAGAAGTCTATCATAAATAACCTGTGTCGGGTCACAGCCAAGTGAGAGGCCAACTTGTAAATGAGTTCACGAGTGTCACCAAGATAAACAAAGCGACCTAACCAGTCCTGTGACTTCATGTAGTTGATGTGACCTGGTCTAACCTTGTCTTACCTTATTTAATGTTACCTAACCTAACTTAACCCAACTATCCTTACCTGACTTCTCTAACCTACCCTTCCTTAAGTTAACCCTGCCTAATATAACCACACCCAACCTAATTTTAACTAACCTTACCTGACCTAACCTTACCTTTCCTAATTAACCTGACCTAGAGTGCGGCGGCGGTCGAATGGATACAGCGCTCGCCTCCCACTCAGAGGTCGTTGGACTGCACGAGAGCGCATATAGTCCTCCAGACAGACTATGAACGAGTACCTGGCGTTATAGTTAATTATGTGAAACCTATTGACTCCAGTGCCGATCACAGTACCTATACATGTACGTTGAAAGTTTATAGTGTACATGTGTGTGAGCGTGTGTGTGTGTGTGTTCAGTAGACTTCAGTTAACATTTACTCACTTATCATAACTTGTTCACATAATTTAGCAATTTATTTATTTTTTTTACTCATTAGTTAATAAGTTTAGCCTTACTGAGAGATGTTCTATATCTTCCTCAGTTGGTCAGTTTAAGTCAGTACCTCAGCAGCAGGTTCACTGAGGAAGGAGCGGCTGCTTTACTTCGCTTTCACTGACCCAATTTACAACTCATTTGCATATTGAGTAGAGCTGGCCACTCTTAACACCCCCGCTTTGCTTGTTTTCTTTCTTTGTTTCTTGGTATTTACCTTCATCTTGTTTATCTTGTTTATGTTTCTTGTTTGTCAGTTTCTTTTTGTGTCTACTTCTTGTTTATTTTGTTTGTTTCTTTGTGTTTTTAGGTCCCATTCACTTCTCTTATTTATTTATTTGTTTATTTGACTTGTTTAGCTCCATTTTGCCTCTTATTTTATATCTCTTTCCTTCTCATGTTTGTATTTTCAGCTATGTCAGTCAAATCTATGAATACCATCATTACTTACTGACTGACTGACTGACTGTACCACTGACAGATTTTGCGACTCTATACCTTTTGTTATAATATAATTCTAAAACCAGAACAGAACTTGTGGAGACCCTGTGCATATATAATGGTTTAATGTTTAACAAAAAATAGTCATTCTTGTTCACTATTGTATGGTTTATTATTTAACTAAGTCACTACACTTTTATGGTCATTGATCTTCGGGTAATAATTTATCTTGGAACATATTAATTATCTTGAGGCTAAAAAAAAAATATATAAAAATCATGACAGACAACAATTTAGTTTTGCCGTGATTCGTTCCTCTTAACAGGTACAGCAGCTTAAACAACTATCTGTGCATACTCATGTAAAAATTTCGGAGCATATCGGCCCCCACCTGCACAGATAGTTGTTCTAGGTACTGTACAACAACGCGCTATTGTGTCGTCTATTACGTAAATCGTCTTAAAGTCAAGTACAAGTACGGTACCTTAATCTAACCTTCCAGGGTATTTCTAATTATTATGGTCAGTCCCTCGGTCGATATCTTGAGGGTCAAAGGTCACTTGGGTGCTAAGATTTGTTATCGCCTCTCCTCCACCACCAACGTCGCCATAGTTTAGTTTCTCATAAGTTACTAACATACTCTAGAGTGAGGTCAAGACATAAGGCACTCGGGGGTCATCGTTAATGCTTAGTATATCAGTATTTGGTTCTATTTACTTCAAATTTTGCATAAAGTTGTGTTGTTAGTTTGGTGATGAAGGTTTTAGAGTCACATATAGAGGGTTTTATTCTACGCTAGTGTAGACGTAGACTGGTTTGGAAATTGTGTTATCTCGACATTACAGAGGTCAAAGGTCGCAGATGATAGTAAAGTAAAACAGGTTATTATTTGCTGGCGAGTTATGGCATCTCTCGTGTTGGGTGTTGAAGAGCCTGAGTTGTGTACTGTAGACTTCGGGTTCACCTCTCTCAGACACACACGTTCATCAGTAAAAGAGACGATTCCATTTTTTTTTACGGGGATTAGCCCACCAGGGCACAGGTCACTGACCCACATCAGGGCCTGGGGGGTGGAGGAAATGTAATAATAATAATAATAATAATAATAATAATAATAAATAGTGAATAAAATTTATAATAAAAAAAAAACAATAAAAATAATAACACTAATAATAATAATAATAATAATAATAATAATAATAATAAAAATGAAAAAAAATATCAAAAGTGAGAAACAATATACTGTATGTATGTTGTGTTGTCAAAGTAAGAGAAACAATTGAGACCCTGCAATTGTGTGTAAATGAGGCAGAAAATCAGATCAGCAACCTGGGACTTGGTCACAATTCTTGTGATGCCATATGGCAGCAGGGTCTACCATTAGACAACACATTAATGAGGGCTCTTACCTTAGTCTGGCTGCTTAGAGAATTATGATCTTGAACTGTTATTATTATTATTATTATTATTATTATTATTATTATTATTATTATTATTATTATTATTATTATCCTCCATAGTGAACACCGACCACCACCTCCCTCATCAGCCTCTCGTGTTATGTAAAATTATGTTCACTGAGCTTAAATGTTATTATGAATTTGTGTATTGTTACTACTACATTGTTCTCCTGTAATGTTATATCCACCTGGTGGCAGCGTCTGATTATACCTGTGATAACTCATATAGGGTACACACTATAGACGTTGTATTATATTTGTGTTTTCCTATACGCCCCTTAATAAGTGTTTGCTGTATATAATTTAATTGATGGTGATTGTTTCTACGTCTTCTGGTCGCTGATAAAGTTTGTAAAGAAAGTGCTTGTGTTTACTTCTTAATATAACCTTGTAATTTGTAACTTGTTTTTTTCTATTTGTTGGTTTTTCTCACACTACCCCTCCCCCCCTCCCCCAAGTAATATATTCATCCCTTATGAATATCAATTAATACTTTGATGGTCTTGGACAGGGTGTTAGTTGTGTGTGTGTGTGTTAGGGCTCAGTTCCGGTGGGACCCTCGGAGGTAGTGGTTATGGGGTTCCTCATTTTTCCTTCCTGTTACTGTATCCTGCACCCACACACATTAGCTGTTCCTTGACTGTTTCCACTCTTTATCACCCCCTCCCCCACTTCGTTTTCTTCTTTTCATACCCTCCCCTTCCCCTTTACGTACAGTGAGAGAATTGAGTATCTACCCAACTTTGGCTAAAGTATAATGAAACCTGACTACCCAACACAGTAAATAGGCCTGCCAACTGTTTAGGGGGTCCACAGATGCTTGTGTCAAATGGCTTTTATTAGTGAAGAGAGGAAGGGGAACAATTTAACAACATTGGCAACTGTATAAATAATTCTGTATTTCTTCCACAGATGGGTCTGTGACGCTGACGGCAAGCGGTGTGATGATCATGTATACACCGTGGGCGTTGTGGCAGTAAAGTGTGACAGCGTATAGTGTGTACAACCGTGTAGTGAGGACGTGTTTGTCAGTGTTTGTTTTGAACGAGCACTGCGGCATCCAAGTCACTTAAGATGAGTCGCCGACGCCATCGGACTATGAGCTTCTCGTACCCCCACACGCAGATCGAGCGCCAGATCGACTCCTTCTTGGAGACGTTCAAACGGCGCAGTGCAGCGGCCATGGAGAGAGCTCAGAGTCTGCAGGGGGGTCCTGGGGGGCTGCTCTCGCCCTACATGAACGACTCGCCCACCCCAGACGGCTCCCCAGCACCCAAGATCCGGTCACCCCGCCGGTGCCCCAGGGTCAAGTTCCACATCCCTGGACGGAGGTCACGGTGGGGGTGGGGGGGTCGGCCGGGGCCCACTGGCGTACCCCGGAGTAGGTCCGGCGTCAGCGTCGCCTCCTCCGAAACCGACTCCGGCAGCGACTCTATGGAGGGAGTGACTCGCTCCCTCCCACACTCACTCCACACCTGGGCCTCCACCGACAGCATACCAGGTGAGAACAACCAGTTAATATCATGTATGGTTTACTTCTTTCATCAATGTCTCCGCCATGCTGCTGATTTGCCCCCTGTGGTAGTGTTGATATTGTGCCAGGCCTCTCCTACAAGAAGGTCCGCCGTATGGGGGGCGATGTTACCTGTCGTGTGTAATTTGCATAAAGTAGTCAGCTTGTGGTACAGTGACAAGACTCTATAAAGAATTACAGATTTTTTTCTCTCGACTCATATGTTCACGTATTTATACTTCTCCGAGAATCTGGTGAAGAAGTTTTGAAGGTGATAGTATCAGTAAATATCCTTTAGCTAACTCATCGGGGATCATTATCAGCCGAAGTGATCAGTAGCTAGATAAGTCGAGATGCTACTCCACATAAATCTGTGTTGGAGAGACAATTTTAAGATAAATATCCTTCCTGTACACATGAAACTTATAATTATATCTAGTAATCACATTAGACCGTGACTGTGTCTAGTGAGGGGCCCTCCTTCATCACCCCACACCTTCTCATTTGGTGTAGTGTGAGTGGTTGGATCACCTGAGTGGCAAGGATCGCGTGCCTCCTCTAACACACACTTACCACTCCGCGCCACTGAAATTTGTGACAAGGTCCATTGTTTGTGCATTGTCGTGAGGAATTTTTTTTCACTGAATTCCATGTTAGAGTACGTTAGAAGTGGGGGTGTTGTGTAGACAGTTTATAATCAAGATGTACGACAGGAAATTGCTAGTGTTCGGTCTCGGGTTTGTGTTTAGGCAGGAACCTGATGTAACACAGCAGTGGCTCCACAAGCTGACTCAGCCAACGCTGTTCCTCAACTCCCACATAACACTTTATTATTAGCTGAAGGAAATTGCAAGAAAAATCTCTTTGTCTACACTAAAAATTGTAGGGTATTAAAAGGGTATTTTAGGTGAAGAATGGTATATTTACTGCAAAATACCCCTTGATAAGTAAGGGTACAACTGAATAAAGATGCCAACTTTTATTTTTTTTATTTATTTATTTTATTTTTTTAATATTTAGTTGTAATTTTTGTGTGAAATATACGGTAACCTATTTTGAATTTTGGGAGAATGGGTTAGAAATGCAAATAGAACTCTTACTAAAGAAATACCAGTTTCTTGCTAAACAATATACTGTATAAGGAAATATATTGATCATTGTTGGTGAACTTTCAATAAACTTCACCAGCACCTCTTGGTACTCCAGCCACAACATTCACCGCACCTAAAATTGAGTCTTAACCATTATTTTTCACTTTGGCGGTGTTTTGTTTATCCAATTTTCCCGGAATAACATCCTTCTATTTTTTCCCCACCTTTCCAGCATGGCTAAAACCTCTAAATCTAAAAATCCCTGACGTCTTCTTCTGGGAGCTGGGTTTTCCATCTTCAGGTTCACTGTTTGTTTGTAAATCTCGTACCCTGAAGCTAGCTGACATCCTTAGCTTGTAAATGATTGGTGTATTTTGAAAGGATGACTGTGATTGGCCAACTACAATATTTACATTCGAGTTACAATATCCTTACAACTTCGGGAGATAGTTTTGAGTATGGGTGATTATTTACAATGTTGTCAGTTGTGTTATTGTAAGTTGGTTACATGGTCGCTAACATTGTACCTTATACATGGTGTTTTAAGTATCCGGCCCCGGACATGTGAGTATTGACGCCTCCCTCCGCTGACGTCAAGCCCAGCGCTGAACCGTGGGAAAGATCACAAGGCGTTATTCTTTAAAGAGTGTTTCACCATAACTATGCTACTCTTATTTTTTTTCAAGTGTTCATTATTTTGCTGGCGTTATATTGCGTATTATGAAAACTTTTGGCTTAGCATACTGTCTAGCCGCTAGTGAGTGTCAGTTGTGGATATATATTCACTGGTGGACGGACAATTCGCCACCGGACAATTTAGAAAATAATGTCTACTTTGGAGGTGATGGAGCCACGGTTAAGTTAGGTTAGGTTAGGTTTATCCTGATTTGAATTGTTTGTAAATAAACACACAAAACTAACAACGCTATTGAAGGTTGAGATTGACGCAGTAATGGAGCTTAAGTCTTTATAGTAACCAGCACCAACCACAAACTACAAATTTATACATATACCGGAGATGAAATGACATGTGTTGAATTGTCCTGGAACCATTTTCACTGTTTATATTTTTTTGTGTGTGTTAGGGAGCTTAAAAGTGGGTCCCAAAATTATGTCTGATGACCCGTTAGAGGCCGTACGAGGAAGGTGACTGAATACTGAACATCGTTATTGTAAAGAGGCAGTGTTGCCGGCATTGATTCCGACTTTCACTGCCATAAGTAAAATCACGTACTGTACCCATTCATAGTGGGGTCGACTGGCGGTAACTAACGACCTCTTGGGCAGGAGACAAGCTCTACAGTATGTTCTTCACAGGTCATCTTTGTGGATATTCAAGAAAATGCTATGTCGTCTTTGTTGGTTTTAGAGAAAACGCCGAGTCATCTTTATCATTCGAAATATCGTTGAGTCATCTTTGTTGGCATTCAAGAAGACCTTGACCTACCTCACACACCTCCCCTGATGCCTCTTGCTCCCGTAATAACTTCACAAGCCAACTTTGTTGATATACGAGGAAACGCTGAGTCATTGACTACGACCCCTCCCCTCTCACGATCTCTCACCGTCCTCTTCTTGTATACTGTGATGGGTCCGTTTGTTGACACTGTGGGCGGTGCTGGAGCAGGTGTGTGGATCCCTGAACGCCAGGCCCGCTGGAAGATCAGGGTCCATGATTATGCTTCCTCCACTGACACAGAGCATAGCCATCCTTCCGGGCGTCCATAAGGACGCTACTTACGCCCGCACTGAAAGACAGAATGTCATCATCAGTGACAGAATTTCCGCGCCAGCGAGGCTCTAATCCCCGTCCCTCCTCCCCTGCCGCTCAACACACCTTCGCCGCCATCGCTGTGTTTGTATTGACGAAACTGATAACATATAAGCCACCCTTGGATACGTGAGACCTACGGACACTGGAAAATCTGAAACATATAAGAAGCGATACAATACACCACTATGAAGCAGTAACCGAAGATGGCAACAGATGGTGATGCACGAAACAAAGCCTGGGCTAAACTCTGTTGGCGACCCGACTCTCATATCCTCGTATATCTTGAGACCTCCGCTTACAGATTCCCCAGGCGTCAACAACACCTCGTCTTCCCCTGACCAAATATCCCTTCTCTTAGAGGCCGGACTGACACTTGACATTATCAGGGACCTGCCACGCTTTGTCATAAACAAATGAATTGTGTCGGTAATTCTCCTGCCATACAGTGACACTAAATGTAACTTGCCCTTTAGGCACTCGCGTCCTGAATCACATGAGTCAAAGAAGAAAAGCATGATCGCATGCTTCACTGTTGGACGATGTAAACGCTTTGACACTTCACCTTGCAGTGGATGCCCAGTAAACTAATCCCGGCGCGGGGCAAAACTGAATCTTTGTTGACATTCAAATAAACGTGACTTTTTTTTTTTTTAATTCTAGAAAATATTGACCTACCTCATATACCACCCCATGACACACTCCTGTTCTCGTCAGTATCACACACACGTTATCTTCGACAAAACGCTTAGTCATCTTTGTTGACATAAGAGAAAACGCTGAATTACCTCGAATGTCAAGAGAATCTACCCAGCTCAAGGACGACTTGGCAGTGAACAGTGACATCACCCACATGAATCTGACCTATATATACTGTTTATGAATATGATGTATTTCCTTGTGTATGAACCTCTGTCCTGCGAGACAGTGAGAAGTGATACCACCCTCAGTGTCAAGACCTGACTGAATTACTCAGAATAGGCAAACTGTACTCCAAGCTTTGTCAGCAAATTTTTTCAACTAAAAACTCAAGGACGACTACAGTGATCTCATTGATGATCACAGATGGCCTCGACCGCCTTCAGGGTCAGTGTTACCCCCGAGGCATCACGGACGCTGAGACTTAACAACCATGACTAACATTCTCAATAGATGAATGTGAAGAAAGAATATATTCACGTTTCATGAATAAAACCCTATTTACAGTATACATGGAGAGACATTATGGACCAGACCAGATGGCATGAGTCACAACATGGGTGGCGAGGAACAGAGAGGAAGACCCCAAAGGACACAACAGCTGACACCTCCTCTTACAAGTTTAGAGGGGAGGGGTGAAGGTGCTGAGTAACTTGGGGATAACAAAGAAATGTGATATCGGTCTGGAGTGACTTTTATTGTCACCAGAGTAAGACTGTGTGGCTGTGCTGTGAGGACTAAATAAATGCTAGTATGTATCTTTCTTTATCTGGACTGACGTAGCCGCAGGAGGGTCTTCTCCGAGTCTTCTGCGTCGGTGTCTTACTATGTTAAAGTGTCTTAATGATACAACCAACCAGATACACTCTTGGTATGATCCATTATTGTCTTTATTGTAATGTAAATCTCACGGCTGCACAGATTACCAGGTCATCACATATAACATTTACTCTCTACCATCACAAATTTATATCTATCGTTAATTCCCACTCAGGTAAATTAGTGAGGTAAAAACACGAAAATTTCCAGTTAATATAATGGTATCCAGACATGACAGAACTAGCGGTATGTACAGTTACCGGCAAAAGTCCTCCCACAAACTTGCTACACAGGGCTGTGGGAGAACTTTTGCTGGCAACTGTACAAATAAAGCCTTAGTTAATAATATAGAGTTTGTGCAATGCTTAATGTAAATATTAATGAATACACGAAGCAAAATTCCAGGTACACAAAAAAAGTATTCTAAGGGAAGAATTAAAGTAAAAATAGTGTAGGATCTCCCCTCGGCACCACAGCCACTTATGAACCCAAACCCAGGTAAGTGTGGGTTAATTAAGAGACAACCTGGTGGGGGGTGGCAGGGCAGAGACGGGGACAGGTACATCCTCTTAACGCACACTGTTGGAGAATGTATGTATGTACGTAGACAACCTGAACCATTATCTTCAACACTATCAGGATCATTCTTCTTCTCTTCTTCTTCTCCTCTCTTCTCTTTTCCTCCTCTCTCCTCTTCTTCCCACTACTCCCCGCCACCTACCTCGTCCTCCAAAATAACTTCCTGAACACTTGGTTAACATTTTGTCTAACAGGAAGAATATTTTTGCTCCTCACTTCAAAAATAAATAATATAAATTAGTTGTCAAAATACTTTAGATCATATAAGTTACTGAATTTGATTTTGACAGTCTCGTAGCTCTCAAATAGTTACCTCGTTGCAATTATCTCCACAGAGTTATAATTATTTCTTGTGATTTTTAATTCTCGGTTGGGACTTGGAATAGTGTAATTAACCCTTTTTGTTACTGTGCTTAAAGGCTTGTGATGTTGAAGCAGAGTTGTAATATTTTAACGTCATTTGTCTCCTCTCGAGTCTGTAGTGTTTGTACTTTTAGGGAAGTAAAGGAAAAGTTAAACAAGGATGATGTGTTGCCATGATTACGAGATCTTTTGTTAATGTTGTTTGATGCTGATTAAATATACCTCTTAGTTATACGGCAGTGTAGGGAGAGGAGGTGTGTAGGGCCTGGGGGAGGGGAGGGGTGGGGTGCTTGTAGAGGTGGATTAAAGCGATGGGCGAGAAGGACGAGGGGGTAGGGTAGAGGGGGTGTGGGGATGTTTTTGGCCGGGAGGTGTAGGGATATGGGGTCGGGGCTTGGTAGGAAGTGGTGTATGGGGTGAGGTTACTTGTGTCCCTCTCCTCTGTGTGTGTGTGTGTGTGTGTGTGTGTGTGTGTGTGTGTGTAATAGTTTTATTTGTTTCAGCCCTGATCTGTCACAACCTCTGTCACGCATCTCTCCCTTACTAGTTCCCTGTTTTCTGGAGGTTTCTATCGTCACCAATATTACACACAGTTCAAGATTAATTAAACCCCGGAAGCAAAAAAGTAATAACTGGTATATATATATCTCTCTTCTCACCTTCAATCATCCTCTACTGATTCGTTTCCTATTGGAGTTTCCTTTGGTGAATTGCCAACCAAGTTATCGAGCTCTACCTGCCCGGGTTGGTGTTCTTGATTTTTTCTCCTCCTCGGCTGACTGCCAACCATGGGTACTGAACTCTACCTGTCTACTGAACTCTACCTGTCCTCGTTGGATTGATGAATGAATGCCAGGGACTATCCACACGTCGGGTTCCTCCTCAGATTTAGCCTGAGTATGAAAAGGCCCAGTTACTGTGCTGTACTAGGAGGCGGCGCTGTAGGAGTCTAGCCTGTAGGGAGACAGTATAATGACAGGAAGGATTAAGAATCTAGGCTTGCTCTTCCCTCATAGAGCTGTCTGGGGGCTGTAGCTGAGGGTAAGAAACCGGCGAGCCATATATTCCATCCCACCACAGCACCCCACCACAGCACGTCACCACAGCTCCCCACCACAGTAACTCCACGATTATTCAAAGAAACTTAACGATAATGAATCTAAAATTTATCTTACCTTCCAAAGATTTCCTGCTGTACACAAGAGAATATATATTAAAAAAACTGTTTCTTCATTAACTTCTTCCAGCCCTTATATAACTATTACGTTTTACATTAAAGGGAATAACATGTGATTGTGATAAATAAACTTGATGACGGTAAGCTATAAATTAAGCCTCGTCCTTATGATCAATTTCTTTCAACTGCGGTGTTTGTTATAATAAAAATTCCTCTATGTATGTTAGAAACAGAATGTCTCTTGATTGTGCTCTTCTGCGACAAATTTATGGCACCAACTCGCTCAAGGTTTATGGTAGCTAGGGAACAATAAACTGAAGACGATTTAATGGTGCTGGACGATATAATGATCCGTGAAACCATTAATAATTTATTTCACCCCATGAAACACCCTAACGCTAGCTTAACCTTATCTAACCCCCTCCAGGGAGTGTTGGAGTGTTTATCTTAAGTAAAAATAAGTTAGGCTGCCAAATATTCATGTGAATCAGTAATAATAAACTTGTCCTTTACTGCACATCTTAGTATGATCTCTTTCAGGAGTGAGTTGTGTTCCTTAGTTTATAAGAGTTAAAGAGGACATTTTCCAGCAAGAGAATACCTCATTAGCATATATAAATTAATGATACTTCTCGTTTTCAAATACGAACATGGTACGAATAAGCCACTGAAATGGTTTGTGTCATGTAAGGCGTAAGTGAGAAATTTACCAGTGTTCCATCCTTCATTCCTCGTTTTCTCTTAACTTTCAACATAGAAAAATTCATATCCTCTTACAGCTCGATGTACACCAAGGGGAAAAAGTGCATATTGAACACAAGAGTAATACAGTAAAGTCCTTTTTCTTCACAACACGATCAGGAAGGAGTACACCTAAATTATGAACAGTGATGATAACTTCCCCTCACACCAGCCCACACCATATTAATCTGAAGCTCTATCAAATGAATCTTATTAGACTGCATTAAGGAGTTTGTTGTCACTGGGAATGGTGGCCTGATAGGGGGAGGGTGATGTATGTTTATTTATCTAAGTATAAATTTACTTACTGTATAGCGGGGTAGAATGTTATCTCTGTTTGCTTATCTAGATACACCCCTTGTATGATTACGTATGACAGATTTAGTAAGTGTTTAAAGAATGGTGAGAACTGTTGAGTGTACGATATTTAGCGGCAGGTCCCGGATTTATTGAGCGAAGGTTCCAAACTTAATGAATTATTTGTTGTGGTAGAGATGACGAGGAGGGTTGGGTTAAATTGGGATTGGAAAGTCAATATCCTAATTTATCTTTAAAAAATAGCACATTGGGTAATTATTGATGTCGCAGCTGAAGACAAGTGTTCAATAACCATACAATAAAATTATCAAAACTAATAACAGCAAAGAGTAACTCAGATAAATATCATGGATAGATAACTGAGACGTGTGGTTGGTGGGAAATGTTTTGCTCCTTGACCAACACCTGTTATGTGTTTATTCGCGTGACGTCATGGAATGTATTATTATTTTGTTATACGGGAGTAACCCACCAGGGCACAGGTCAACGGCCCACATCAGGGCCTGGAGGCGAAAATAATAATATTAATAATAATAATTATTATATTTATTATTAATTAATATAAATTAAAAATATATTAACTAAAATATAATAATAATAATAATAATAATAATAATAATAATAATAATAATAATGATAATAATGATAAGGGACCATAAATACAAAAAATAATAGTGATAAACGATATACGTTTGTTGTGTCCTCAAAGTAAGAGAAACAATTGAGACCCTGCAATTGTGTGTAAATGAGGCAGAAAGTCAGATCAGCAACCTGGGACTTGGTCACAATTTTCGTGATGCCATATAGCAGCAGGGTCTACCATTAGACAACACATTATGCTTCCAATATCTTCCCAGGCGGTAGTACCTCCCTGTTTGATAGTTGCCTCGTGGTATGCCCCCCCCAAAAAAAAGAAACTGGACTGGATGATTGGCCGTGGGTAACACAGACTTGAAGATGGCTGATATACTGTACACATTACAAAATTAATTTCAAAGTACAGTCGTATTTTCACTTCCATTGAAAATAAATTGCCAAGAAAAGTTTAATTATTTGGAAGATAAAAAAGGAAGTAACTCTGATATTAAATGCAAGAAAAAGCACTGTGCGCAAATTAGGTAAGTTACGCCTGTATGGTACCTTGGGTAAACGTTTTCTGTGAAAGATCTATTTATAAAAAATGGTTTTCTATTCTCTCGGTAGGGCAATCATCAATATTTTTGTCTGTGTGGAGCAGTAATTTATGTACTTAAAACTACTGTCTCAGAATTTTGTAACAATGTAACTAACTGAGCGTGATAAATATTCCCAAGATACTTGTTAAAATAAATTATGGTATTTTTTCCACAAGCACTGGCATGTGATTTAGACTCGTTTGTCGGTGTTTCTGGAATATTAGCCAAAATTATAAGTGTCGATACTACTATAGTGTGTAATGTTGACGTTGTGTTTAACTGGCATAAAAACTCACGCCTCCTTTACATCGTCTTAGATGGTGACTGACGTGTTATTATCGCTTCTGGAGATCATATCAGCTTGGTATTCACGTGTTGAGACAGTCAGTTTTGCTATAAATGTATAGTAGGCCTTTGTTGATTACTTGATTACCCTTGATTACTCATTTATTAAGTAAACGTTTTGAACAGGTCGCGATTACGCAGTTTATAGTTAATTATTAGTCATGGTTGATTAATGTGTACCCACCAATTAATTATCAGACAAACGAAAACACTCAACAAAATTTGTCAAGAGGAGAAAATGAGCTCGTCCCTCCACCACTCTGAGATAGATTCGTTTACACTAAATCCTTCCTTCCTCCACTAGAAACTTCAGTCAGAGTAGAAGGAGAATTTGTTCAGATTCTACAGTATACAGTAAGATTAAGGAATTATTTCAGGATTTCAAAGTTTTTTTTGTTTTTTTTAAAGACGATGATAAAAGATAATTAGTACAACGAGCGCGTAACAAGATTAGTAATTACACTACTTGTCCAACAATAAAAAAATTATGAAAGATGGGACTCTATATACGAACACAGTCACAGCCGTTATGTAAACTCGAGACGGAAATATGTGGAAAAATGGATTAAGTACTTATATGTTTGTGTACTCGTATAGTTCATTTAATTAGACCTCAAGACCGGAACCAAACAGACAAAACCTTACCTGAAATTATTTGCCCCAAAAGATAAACCTTCATTAAATCATAAACAGATTCGATATCTCTAAAATTATCCTAATTACTCGTATCCATACAAACGAATATGTACAATCAACAAAAAAGCTCTTCCTCTGAAAATGAAAGACGGGTTTTTTCTCCACATATCCAATGGAACAAAAGTTTGGTGTAATGTATCGTTAATTACACACCTGCAGGATATCACAAGTGTAGGATAACGTAGATACATAAACCCTGAGAACAACTAATGACTACACTACACACACACACACACATGCCTGGCGGGTCACTGCAGGTCTTCTCTCCCTGCATTGCAGTTGTGGGCTAGTTGCATTTTAATTCATGTTTGAAGCATTTGCATCCGACCAGCGCCACACTTTACTCAGCATCCACGTTTTTTGGGGGTCAATTAATTATTCAGCAATCGCAAGTAGAGCTGGCCAGACCACCTTTAAACCATATGGCCCTTGTTTTGGCCAGCTGTGTTCCATGTAGTGTTGTTGTTTGTCAGATTATAGTGTGGTAGATGACAGGTGGGATTTGTTTGTCAGGTTATAGTGTGGTAAATGATAGGTGGTTGTTGAAGGTTAAAAGTGTTCCCTGAAGAAGGCAGTGATGGGTAGGGAAACACCGGGTGACACTGAAGTCCATTTATTAACGGATTGGAGAAATACAAGTGGTGACTAGCGTGTGCCATGCACGGCCCACAGAGTCAGACTGAGACTGCCTTGCCATATGGCAGCCTCGGGGCAATGTTGCCACATAACACGTGCACTGTTGCCACGTAATTACATATATAAATGCTACTTGGCATAGTAGCTTAGATACAGGGTTGCTACTCGGCACAGTAGCTTATATACAGGGTTGCTACTCGGCACAGTAGCTTATATACAGGGTTGCTACTCGGCACAGTAGCTTAGATACATAACCTACATCTCCCTCCCCCCCTCACGCTCATAGTCTTTGTCTTGAGCGGACTTCTTAGTCCTAAGTCACTGCGAGCGTCGAGGTGCACTGTGGGGCGGATCCTCGTGAGGTGTAGGGGACTCGTCCTCGGTCAGGGGGCCAGCAGCAAGGGGTGGGACTGGCTGGAGGAAGCGGCGGTTCCTCCACCAGACGCGGCCGCTCGGCATCCTGACCTTGTAGTCCCGCGACCGGCCGACGCCCATCACTATGCCCACCTTGTCCCAACGTGTCGTCGCCGGGTCCTGGACGCGGACAAGGGCACCAATCTCCAGCGGCTGAAGGGGGTGGGCACGGTCGTCATACCAAGCCTTGGCGTCCTGGGCACGTGTAGCGCCGCAGCTCTCGGCTCTGGTCTGCCAGTCCTTCGCAAAGGCCTTGGCGTGTGCAGGAACGCAAGAGCGGAGAGGGTGACCATACAGGATCTGGGCAGGGGAGCGCCCTGTGTGGGTGGGAGTGGACGCGGGTTCTGGGCAGCTCTGTACAGCAGCGCCAGGCCCGTCGCTCGTTGATTCACGCACCCTGCTGGTGGTCTACCGAGCAGCTGGGATCTGCTCGGGAAAGTCTCTGGGCACCACGCCTAACTCCTTGCAGTGCTCCCACGACAACAAGGGTGTAGCGAGAGTAGGCTGCACGTCGATCCATCCGTGACACGACCTGTCGCCGTAAGTGATCTCCGCTTGAAAGGAGCCCACAGCGTCCGGCATCTTGGAACCATCCGCATTGTAGTACTGCAGCTGCAGCGGTGGTCCCAGGCCGCGTTTGGTGAGGCCCAGTTTCTGGAGGTGCTTCAGGCCTATCACCGTAGTATCAGCGCCGGTGTCCGGTATCACCTCGATGTGACCCGACACATCACCGTGTGTGACGGCGACGCGGATGGTAGGGGAAGGGGTAGCCCTGGGGCGTGTGGTCGATTCCACCCTCCTGATGTGACTCAGCTGCTGCTTGGGGCTGTGTGGGCCATCTGAAGGGGGCTGCGTACGAACCACCCCGAGGGAAGTGCGCTGCTTTCCTCCTCGTCTCGGGCTTTTGGGCTTGGGTTGGCGGCAGCACTTGTCGTAGTGTCCATAGCAACCGCAGGCCTGACACTTGTGGCCTCGTGCAGGAAGCACTAGGCGGAGGCGTGGAAGAACGTGCGGCAGCCTTCATGTTGTTGGCCACCTTCTTACCCTTCTTGCATTGTGAGATAGCTCTCACAGCAGGTGGGGCCCGTAAGGCAGAGGTGGCGGACTTGGTGGCCTCATATGACCGACATTCAGTCACTACCACCTGGAGTGTGGAGGAAGCGTCCAGGGGGATGAGTTGCTGCACCAACTCTTCTTGCCTGACACCTGTCAAGATCCCGTGCTTGATCCAGGCTTCCTCACATTCCTGGCTGTGCGCCTTGCAGACGTCGATCTCCTCCGACAAACTCTTCAAACGTACAAAAAAGTCGTCAAAGGATTCATTCTCCGCCTGCTTGCAGCTGGTGAAGGAGCGGCGACGCAAGGCCTCGTTATTCCGACCTTTAACGTGCTCCTGTAAAAGGTCGAGCACATCCGTCACTGAAGATGTAGAATCGGGAGGCACTTGCAACGTGTGCTCCAAAACTCTCTGGGTCTCCAGCGACAAACACATCCGCAGTTGGATGAGCTGTTTGTTTGGAGGCATGCTGTCAAGGTCCACCATCGTGGAGTAATGTGTCCACCGCCGCCTCCACTCACGAAAAAGCTGAAACGTGACGTATGGTGAGAGGGCGGGTGGGGGTTGAACAGATGCCTTGGGAGCTGTTGGAGTAGCAAGAGTGCCTGGAGGACGCTGGTGTGGTGGAGGAGGGAGGGTATTGGCGCCTTGGTGCGCGAAACCTGCGAGTGAGGGAGGGTGGGTTAGCGCCACGGTCGCCAATAGTGCATCAAAACGCGACTTTTCCTCCTCTCTTCGTGTCTCCTCCCTCTGAAGTTCCATCTCTCTGCGTCTCTCGTCCCTGTCGTCCATCCACCTCAGAATTGTGGCAATGTCCGTCGCTGGAGGTGGAGGATGAGAGTCTGTGCCCGGTGGAGGAGAAGGTGGTGGGGAGTCGTGTCTCCCATCTTGACGTTGTCCCTTCTTACCGCCCATCTTAGTATGCTTGAACTGCGCTGTTTAGTATATAAAGTGGCGCCTCATCAGCTCGAACCACATATATATGACATAAACAGCGCAGAAATAACGCATAGAGTCCACTGTTCTGTCCGTGAGTGCGTGCGTGCGTGCGTGTGTGTGTGTGTGTGTGTGTGTGTGTGTGTGTGTCTCAGAGAGCATCCTGGTGGCCGCCGCGGAGGCAAGAACGTCAGTGTCTCCCCGGATGTCACACGAGAAGGGTGTACGCCTGCGTGCTCCGTGGGTACCACAAAAGACAGGCCAATGCTCAACTCTCAGCTCTAGACACACTAATACACTGACACTAACACTACCACCGTCACTAAAACGCACTGTGACGGCGCAACACTGCACGTCGCGGCGAAACACAACGCAACACAACACAACACACTAAGAGTCGACGCGCACATCGTCAGCAGTCGCACATCACCGGCTAACTGTCCATTGTTCACACACTTGTAAGTCCACAGATCCTACTCACAGCGCCATGAAGGTTCCAAGTGTTCCCTGAAGAAGGCAGTGATGGGTAGGGAAACACCGGGTGACACTGAAGTCCATTTATTAATGGATAGGAGAAATACAAGTAGTGACTAGCGTGTGCCATGCACGGCCCACAGAGTCAGACTGAGACTGCCTTGCCATATGGCAGCCTCGGGGCAATGTTGCCACATAACACGTGCACTGTTGCCACGTAATTACATATATAAATGCTAGTCGGCACAGTAGCATAGATACATAACCTACAGTTGTTGTTTGTCAGGTTATAATGTGGTAGATGACATGAGATTTGAAACTACCAAACAAGGATTCTGTATTGATATCATTACCATTGAAAGATTCTCTTCAAGTTGACGTCATCATCATCTCTCTCAGCTTCCTTATACTCTAGAGCTCTGACGTCATCATCATCATCTCTCAGCTTCCTTATACTCTAGAGCTCTGACGTCATCATTATCTCTCTCAGCTTCCTTATACTCCAGTGCTCTGACGTCATCATCATCATCTTTCAGCTTCCTTATACTCTAGAGCTCTGACGTCATCATTATCATCGCTCAGCTTCCTTATACTCTAGAGCTCTGACGTCATCATTATCTCTCTCAGCTTCCTTATACTCTAGAGCTCTGACGTCATCATCATCTCTCTCAGCTTCCTTATACTCTAGAGCTCTGACGTCATCACCATCTCTCTCAGCTTCCTTATACTCTAGAGCTCTGACGTCATCATCATCTCTCTCAGCTTCCTTATACTCTAGAGCTCTGACGTCATCATCATCTCTCTCAGCTTCCTTAAACTCTAGAGCTCTGACGTCATCATCATCTCTCTCAGCTTCCTTATACTCTAGAGCTCTGACGTCATCATCATCTCTCTCAGCTTCCTTATACTCTAGAGCTCTGACGTCATCATCATCTCTCTCAGCTTCCTTATACTCTAGAGCTCTGACGTCATCATCATCTCTCTCAGCTTCCTTATACTCTAGAGCTCTGACGTCATCATCATCTCTCTCAGCTTCCTTATACTCTAGAGCTCTGATATAGTCGATAATTCCCAACACCTGATTGTGCTTTCCTCTGTTCCCTATAATATTATTGGCCCCTATTGTCTGTCTTCCTATACTCTTAACTGATAAAACTATACTGATAAAACTATAGTCGCTTTATTACTCTATTCTGAATCCCTTTAAATACCTCGTCATAAATTACAGGTGTTTTGCGTAGAGGTATTTTAATTTGAAGTTTATTAATGTTTACTATCATACCATAATTTTTTTTTTTTTTTTTTTTTGGGTGCAGGGGGGCAATCTAAAGTTGAAAAGGGATATACAAGGTGTCCATAAATGATTACCCTAAAAACAATATGCTCACATGCTTTAATCGAGGTAATCATTTATGGACACCCTGTAATATTAATCATTGAAAACGGAGGAAAATTAAAAATGGAGGAGAAACTGTAACAAATCACACATGGATGACATAGACAAGCCATCCTCTCCCGCGTCAGTGTGTTAAGAGGTTGTCGCGGTGATTCTGTCAACATCTTTAATTTGGGGGAATGTAGTAACAAATATTTTCCTTACCCGTCTCCGCTACCTACCATTCCCCACTACCTTCCCCACCCCGTCACCTCTAAGACCTTCTCCCCTTCCTTACTACCCTTCTTACTACCACTCCCTATCACCTTACCCCCCTATCACTCTCCACCACCTTACCCCCCCTGCTACTCTCCGCCACCTTACCCCCCTATCACTCCCCACTGCCCTCCCCACTACTTCTCCGGCCCAGGTTTCATAAGGAGTCAGTGGCAGTGTTGACAGCGACCCTCAGATGCTGAACAAACACGTAGAGGCTTTCCACCCACTCTTTCCTCCCCTCCACCCACTCGTCTTTCTCCTCCACCCACTCCTCCCTCCCCTCCACCCACTCGTCTTTCCCCTCCACCCTCCTCCTCCCCTCCACCACTCGTCTTTCCCCTCCACCCACTCGTCCCTCCCCTCCACCCACTCGTCCATCTTCTCCACCCACTCGTCCACCCCTCCAACCACTCGTTCACCCTTCCACCCATTCGTCTCTCCCTCCACTCACTCGTCTCTCCCCTGCACCTACGCGCTTCTCCTCTCCACCCATTCCTCCCTTTCCTGGCACCCACTGTGTCACTCGACCTATCTCTGCCACCCACTGAGCCACTTCATCTATATCTGACACCCACTGTGCTACGGCACCTATCTCTCTCTCTGCCACCCACTGGATCAGTCCACCCAGCTTATTCATTCACTCGTCAACTTTGTGTGTATTAATTGACCCTCCAGCCCCTTCCCGACCTCCACACTGTCCTCCTCTTCAGCCTCTAGCTCGCCCCTCCACTATATTATGCAACCTCCACTTTTCCGCTGATCTGCTACACTTCCTTCACTCACGTCCGAGTACCCATGTTCAAGTAACGACACTCGGGTGCTGACGTACACATAGCGACACCTGAGTATACCTTTATCGCGATTCCCACGTCCAATTATGCCTGGGTGACTTCAAGGTACAAATTAGTTGCATATCGCTACGGCACAGTGAAGTAAGGCGAGTGAGCGTGTGGTGCCCTTCACGCGAGGTTTGCATCACCTGCGTGAGGTGTGCTTGAGGTGAGAGTGCGACACCTGCGTGTGGCAGGGGGGGGTGGGGGGAGGAGGGGGGCGTAAGCGCCTCCAGTACCTCGGCCACACTCGTCCCCCTCAGAGGTGGAGGAGCTCCGTCTTGTCGCTTCAGCTGCTCCTGGCGCCACCACCACTTCTCTCACTCTCTCCCACACAACGCCTCACTCCCTCAGGCTCTCTCTCCCGTACTCTCTCACTCGCGCTGCTTCTCACTCACTCTTACCTCAAGGGATCCTCTCCCTCTCATTACCCCGCACTCCGCCGACCACAAGGGTTTACAAGTCTCCATTTCATCACCCGGGACTTTTAATTTTTACCTCGATGGCTTCCGGGCTCATTAGCTTTACCACCGCTTTTGAGGCAAACATTTTCATCTGTTGCTCGTAGCTTCGACGAGTCCCTTCAGGTTATGATATACTGTGGTCAGTGACGCGACTAATACTACAACAGTTCGTTCAGAAAAAAGTCTTTAAACCTACCTAGTAACCGAGGAAATCTGCCAATAAAACAATCACTGAACTAAATGCAGTGATTCAAACAGTGACATCTACAGAACAGTATTTAAACCAATCCTGACCCCAAAAAAGAAGAAGACTTATAAGCGGTGTGTTATTAGGGACAGATCAAAAGGTCCCCATCTAAGCAGTGTTACCAGAGTCTGCGTCAAAAGAGGACCTTGTCAATTGCCTTCTTGACGACCCCTGAGCGCTTGGCAACACTGATACTCTCGAGCTGTAAGTACTATTACTAAAGTTGAAATGACCAGCGTCTTGGCGTCTCTCTCTTCTCTTCACCACTAACAGGTTGCCCTTGACAACCTTGACTTATCAGGTGTTTATAAACAAAATCTTATGTAAATACTGCGTCACTGAATAAATCTAGATGTGTATAATGCAGTCTCTCCTCTCCACCCACTCGTCCCTCCCGTCTACCCACTCGTCCCTCCACTCTACCCACTCGTCCCTCCACTCTACCCATTCGTCCCTTCCCTCCACCTACTCGTCCTACCCCTACCTCCACACACAGGCGTTTAAAGTCTTAACTCCCTTTATGAGCCAAATGTAAGTCTTTCATTTCAGTCTTTGTTGTGACTTCGTTAGTTATTCATGACTTGACACGCGGCGGTGACTAAAGGTTTGGGTCATCACATCATCATCACACGCTAATTTCCCTCGTAAATAGTAATGCGAGAAACCCTATTGACTCGTTCAGGTAAACAACGAGAGGTAAATGGTGCACTAGATAACGTCATGGTGCCTTGCATGACGTCAGAAGCTACAGTTAAGTGGATTCCCTCATCCCAGTCAAAAGGTAAAAAAAAAAAATATTCCGAAACACTGAGAACTCAAACACTAAAGCCCCAAATATTACAAAGATCCACACAGTAAATTTTTTCTCTTAACTAGGGACGAGAGAACGTATCTAGCCAACCCTTCAGCTATAACAAAGATGGTGACCTATAATTACCGTATAATTGAACTAAGTCTCTACCGTGTGTATGATTCTTTCTCTCTTATCTCCTTAAGGGGGAAATTTACCGTTTGAAATGCTATGAAAAATCCAGACCAGGAGCTTGTGGGGGCCCGAGCTGCCTCCCGCCACTCCTTGCATCACACACCTGCATCACACACCTGCTTCACACACCTGCATCACACACCTGCATCACACACCTGTTTCACACTCCTTGCATCACACACCTGTTTAAAGTTTATTGAGGTGTGTAAAGCTCAAGATGTTAATACTTAAAGCAGTAGTAGGATTGTATATTCGTATTTCTCGTGTGTGTGTGTGTGTGTGTGTGTGTGTGTGTGTGTGTGTGAGGAGGAGGAGTATACAGTAGAGGCAAAATAAAGTTATTACAAGTCTCCTCATGACTACATTCCCTCCACACACACACACATACACACACACAAATAACAACTACAACAACATATACAACACAAACAACATATCCAACAACACAAACAACCTAACATAACCTTTAACTATGAGTGACACATCAAACGAACATCAATTAAAAGATGATAAACAAATTACCCTCAATCAGTAGATAACCATTTAATAACCCAACAGTAACACTAACTACATCACTAAGTAGAAATTAGAGCGCTAAGTACCGGTGGTGATGTGGAAATAACATATTTAAATTGTGAAATGCAGCACACTGGTTCGACTCCCCCTGTCCTCCACCACCAGGGCGGCCTCACGAAGTCAAGCGTATCAGTTGCCAACTAGTGATAAGAGACGTATTTCCCATTTAGGTCTGGGTGTATTAAAGGTGACTTGGACGCTGCACACGCCTCCCTCTCTCCTGCCTGCCTACCTTCTTCACTCTCCTCCCTCGTTGTCGCATCTAAATCACACCACAGCGCAGTAACTACACTTCTATAGTAACAAATGTTGACCATAATTACTCGTATGTGATATATTTATCTGCTTGCCAGTTTTATCTCGGAATCGAGTATGACGATCATCCAGCTATGATACTCGTACAATGGTATGCGAAGGATGTCACTTACGTTGGTGAGTTCTGAGGTGACTAAAGAGGTCGATACGGGACCAGCAGGGTCGTTCAAGGATGTTGCACCTGTGGAGGGCTTCATCTAGTGCGGGAGGGGCGGCGGCAGCGTCTTTCCGGCGTTGGCTTGTCTGTCTCGTTTTGCAGTTTAGCTAACTCGACAGTATTGACACCTTCTTGTATGGTGCTCCTCCAAGCGTTATGGTATGAAGTAACCGTCTCCCAGGTGAGGGGATCGATTTGGCACTTTTTCAGGTTTGTCTCAAGACTATCCCTATACCTTTTCAGTTGCCCGCCAGCGTTACGTTTACTATTCGTTAGGTGACTGTAAAGTAGCTGCTTTTGCAGTCTACTGTCGTCCAAGTGGGTAACATAGCCAGTCCATCGTAGTTGTTCATGGATAATGGTAGCCTCGATGCTCTTACAGTTGGTGTCAGCAAGAATATTGGCATTTATTCTCTTGTCCTCCCAGCGATCTCGGAGGATGGAACGTAGACTACGTTGATGAAAGTTTTCAAGTGCATTGAAGTCCCTCCTGTATGTGACCCATGTCTCGCTGCCATATAGCAGGGTGGGGAGGACCACTGCTCGATATACGTTTAACTTTGTAGATAATTTCAGCTCCCTACAGCTGAAGACACGGTTTCGGAGTCTGCCAAAGGCTTAAGATGCACATCTGATCCGATGTTGAATCTCTTCATCGATGTCCACAGTGGTGGACAGGTGGGAGACGAGATACTGAAATTGGGTAACATTAGAGGGTAGTACCATTAAGCTGGATGGATGGTGGAGGTGTGGCTGAACCAGGGGCAGGTTGAAAGAGAGTCTGAGTCTTACGTACATTCACCTCAAGGCCGAAGTGCGCATACGCATCTGCGTAGGTGTTCAGGATCTCCTGTAGGTCGCTTTTGAGCGACAAGGGCGAAGTTGTCTGCATACTGAAGTTCAATAATGGGAGCTGCCGACACCATTGTTCCTGCTTGGAGTCGTCTTATGTTGAAAAGACCCTTCCTCCGGTACTCGATGTCCACCCCGCCGGCTAAATTGGCACTGGCACGAGTAAGGAAGGCAGCCAAGAAAATGGAAGAGAGAGTTGGTGCCAGTACACACCATTGTTTAATCCCGGTTTGGATGGGGAAGACCTCAGATTGGGTGCCATTGTGCAGGACACTGTCGTTCGTGCCATCGTGGAGTTGCCTCACAAAGGTGATGAAATTTGGTGGGCAGCTTCCCTGTTGACTGTGTCGAAGGCCTTGGTTAGGCCGATGAAGGCAATGTACAGATCACGACGCTGTTCTCTGCACTTTTTCTGTATCTGGCGGGCAGCAAAAATCATGTTACTGGTGCCACATAATGGTCTAAAGCCACAATGAGATTCTGAGAGGAAGTTTTCTGCCTCAAGAAATCTGTTTAGGAAGACTCGGGTGATAATCTTGCCAGCTATGGACAGTAGCAAGATCCCGTGGTAGTTACCACAGTCTGACCGGTCTCCCTTGTTCTTATAAATATTGACGATGGAGGCGTCTTTAAGAGCTGGGGGGGGGTTCTTCCCTTTTTTTTCATATATTATCCAGGAGAGACGAGATTGCTGGTAAGCAGAGGTCCTCCTGCTTTATACACCTCGGCTGGGATTCCATCAGGCCCAGAGGCTTTGTTATTTTTAATTTGTTTGATGGCAGTAGTTACCTTATCCAGGAATGGAGGATAGCTGAGGTGGGTCAGCTCTGGATGCTGAAGGACCTGTTGGGTAGTCAGGACATCCACATCGGTGTTTCAGTTGAGCAACGAATGGCAATGCTCTTTCCAGCTCTGAAGGATGCCTTTATTGTCTTTAATTATGTAGTTACACCCCCCCACCCACGTATATATGGGGGAAAGGGAGAAAAACACACAGTGAGAGTGATGGTGGTGGCAAACTACTGTGGTAGAGGGTGAGACACACACCAAGTGTTGACAACGGACTGAGGAGTTTGTGAACTAATCGGGTTAAAGGCTTCGGGAAACCTCATCAAGATATTCTCATTAAAAAATTATGACATAATTTTCTAGTGACGGTGTTCTTAAAAAGCCCAGTACATACACCTGACCCATCCATACACCTGAACCCATCCATACACCTGACCCCATCCATGACCCATCCATACACCTGACCCATCCATACACCTGACCCATCCATACACCTGACCCCATCCATACACCTGACCCCCATCCATACACCTGACCCCATCCATACACCTGTCCCCATCCATACACCTGAACCCATCCATACACCTGTCCCCACCCATACACCTGTCCCCATTCATACACCTGTCCCCATTCATACACCTGTCCCCATCCATACACCTGAACCCATCCATACATCTGTCCCCATTCATACACCTGTCCCCATTCATACACCTGACCCCATCCACACACCTGACCCGTCCACACAACGGGTTATGGTCAGGGTGTATTTTTAGGTCAGTGAACGAATTCGGTCTCTGAGCCTAACATATACAATATTGTATAAGCGTGTATGTATGCATGAATTTATATACAAATAGATATAAAGCCATTTTAATCTTGTTTCCGTATCGTCGTCTGAATGTTGTCGGGAGTTCTGTCATGACGTCACTGTTTGTTTACCATCTGCTGTCATGGGTAGGGTGTTTCTCGTGTTGGAAAAGTACTACGAACAGTATCACTAAAATCTTTTTTTTTCCAGACAACACAAACTACCTAAATGTAATCAAAATTAAACCAACATTCTTGGGATAAATTATTTAGGTTATCTTTGGTTGGTTTGTGGTAGCCACTTTTAATAAATATGCAAATTAAGTAATTGGTTTAACGTTCTTTTTGCTGTGCTTTTCCAACATTGCAAATTTTGTATCTCGAGTCACGTAGCTGAGTGCGGCGTTAAAGTGAATATAAGATGAATAACAAGATACCATTAAATGAAGATGGATGATCTATTTCACACTTATACAGTATATTTATCTTGTGAAGTATATCTTACTATATAACGAACATAACTTAAAGAATATAGCATGTATCCCCTCACACTTCAGGAGCCTCAACTTGACCTCTCTCTCTCTCTCTCTCTCGCCATCAATTTTCCTCGTCTAACGTCGTTCGTCTCCACTTCTCGTTCACTTAAGGGGTTCGGCTTTATGAGTGTGTCCGATGTAAGTGCATGTTACCTCTCTAAGTAGGTGATATAACTTACTATTAGAAAATATAAGTGATTTAGAGTGATATATCTATACACGGGTCTTATAAGTGATGCTGTGGAATTGTGTTCACGTGAAAACATCCTATAACACTGCCTGGTATGGGGGTTAGGTTAGGTTAGGTTAGGTTAGGTTAGGTTAAGTAAGGTTAGGTTCGGTTAGGTTTAGTTAGGTTAAGTGAAATAATCTGAGGAGTCTAATCTTCACCTGATCCGTAGGTTATGTAATTATCCCCGTGTTACCTGACAGGGGGGTGGGGGGAGGGTGGGGGTGTACCTGATGTTTGGAACGTAATCTGATTTTCTTCATCTTGTTTGCTCTAATTCCTCGACTGTCACATCGTCAGACGGTTTATTTGTCACCTGTCCCATAAACTGTCTGATAAGAGTGTCATTCTCTCTCACTCTGACGAACATATTGAAGATAACTGATAATTTTTTTCAGTATGTTATTTTATCATCAGAGTTCACTAATTGATCTGTTTTTAAGTTCAATTAAGATTTTACTTTTAATTACGTTCATATGAGAAATTACAGGTAAGAGAGACCAGTGTGACTGTACCTGGCGTGCTAATGACACTTTAAGGTAATTAGGAACTCGTCATGAGGTGTGATGTAGTCATTAGTGACGTTAATGAGGGCGGCGGTGTTAGTGACCATTTTGTCTCCTGGCCCGACGTGCTGGTGACATGTTGATGACGTGTCCGTGATGGGTTAATGATGTGTTGGTGACATGTTGACGTCGTGTGTGAGACATGTTCGTGACAAGTGATTGATGTGTTGATGACGTGAAGTTGACGTGTATGTAACGTACTGACAACATAACATGTCCACAACGTGTGTGTGTGTGTGTGTGTGTGTGTGTGTGTGTGTGTGTGTGTGTGTGTGAACTGATAGAATTTAGTTAGAACAATACTAATCACGTGAAATAAACATACTATTATTTACTTGTTTATTTACTCGTGTCTGTAGAACATTATGGACAGTGTATAATATTAGTAGTAGTGAATAATAACAACACCTGCTCTTAACCTATATCATATACTGTACACTAAGCATTTTCTGGTAGAGTTTACTCACGCCCACTTGTATAATTATGGTATACCACTTAAGTTATCTTTATATGCCAAGATGTTCTCATAATACAGTGAGAATTAAACTTGGTAAAGAAAAAAAGAAAACGAAATATTCTCTTTAAACACTAATTAGTGGATGTGCCCCTCGTGTAACAAGGGCCACCGAGGCGTAAATTTGTTTAAGGTGTAGAAGCTGTTGCCAACACAACAACCATACCCTGAGTTAACGAGCTGCATGACCCAGTGTCAATGAATAGTCCGAGAAGACCGGACAACTCGCCAACTGCACTGGCTAACCATTACCCCGGAATACGATCCGCAAATCAATTAAAATCCAGGTTCCCAATTACTGCTGGGTAGACATAGGCAAATGGCATAAAGAAACTTGCCCATAATTTCACCCTGCCCTGGGTTCGAACCCGGGTCCACTCGCTTGCGAGGCGAGCATGCTGACCATTGCACCACAGGTCGCCACTCAGAAATTAATATAATATATCACACTATATTAACACACCATTACAGACATAACATATATGCCATAATCATATACAAAGTAATATATGAGACGCAATACACCTGAATACAAATTACAAAATAACACTTAGTATTATATAACATTTACTGTACTCTGTGAAAATTCTATTAAAGAAAACGTGTCAGAGTATAGGGGAGACTCCTGTAATGATGTTTAGTAGTGTACTTGTGTGTTGGAATAAGTGGTGGTTGCAGTGAGTGGTGCTGGTGGTGGTCGTGGTAATAGTAGTGGCTGCAGTAAGTGGTAGTGGAGGTGGTGGTGGTGACAGTGGTGGCTACACTAAGTGGTGCTGGTGGTGGTCGTGGTAATAGTAGTGGCTGCAGTAAGTGGTAGTGGAGGTGGTGGTGGTGACAGTGGTGGCTACACTAAGTGGTGCTGGTGGTGGTCGTGGTAATAGTAGTGGCTGCAGTAGTGGAGGTGGTGGTGGTGACAGTGGTGGCTACACTAAGGGCTGGTGGTGGTCAGGGCTGCAGGTGGTGGTGGTGGCTAAGTGGTGTGGTGGTCGTGGTAATAGTAGTGGCTGCAGTAAGTGGTAGTGGAGGTGGTGGTGGTGACAGTGGTGGTGGTGCTGGTGGTGGTCGTGGTAATAGTAGTGGCTGCAGTAAGTGGTAGTGGAGGTGGTGGTGGTGACAGTGGTGGCTACACTAAGTGGTGCTGGTGGTGGTCGTGGTAATAGTAGTGGCTGCAGTAAGTGGTAGTGGAGGTGGTGGTGGTGACAGTGGTGGCTACACTAAGTGGTGCTGGTGGTGGTCGTGGTAATAGTAGTGGCTGCAGTAAGTGGTAGTGGAGGTGGTGGTGGTGACAGTGGTGGCTACACTAAGTGGTGCTGGTGGTGGTCGTGGTAATAGTAGTGGCTGCAGTAAGTGGTAGTGGAGGTGGTGGTGGTGACAGTGGTGGCTACACTAAGTGGTGCTGGTGGTGGTCGTGGTAATAGTAGTGGCTGCAGTAAGTGGTAGTGGAGGTGGTGGTGGTGACAGTGGTGGCTACACTAAGTGGTGCTGGTGGTGGTCGTGGAGATAGTGGTGGTCGTGGTGATAGTGGTGGTGATAGTGGTGGTCGTGGTGGTCGTGGTGGTGGTCGTGGTGGTCGTGGTGATAGTGGTGGTGATAGTGGTGGTCGTGGTGATAGTGGGTTCCTGTAATGTGGAAATTTATGGGTGGACGTGTGGACCGCCGCCTCTGTAAATCACCTACGCGAGTCAGTGAGAAGGTCAATACTCACCCCACAGTGGTCAATGCTCACCCCACAGTGGTCAACACTCACCCCACAGTGGTCAATATTCACCCCACAGTGGCCAATACTCCTCTCTCTCTCTCTCTCTCTCTCTCTCTCTCTCTCATTTATTTATTTATTTAGGCATTTCTCGATTGATTTATTTAGTACCCAAATAGTGACTATCTGTTAATTACCTGTTAGAGACAGTGACTACCTGTTAATTACCTGTTAGAGACGGTGACTACCTGTTGAAAAAGCATTGACTATCTATTAATTACCTGTTAAAGAGCAATGACTATCTTTAAATTACCTGTTGAAAAAGCATTGACTATCTTTTAATTACCTGTTAAAGAGCAGTGACTATCTTTTAATTACCTGTTGAAAAAGCATTGACTATCTGTTAATTACCTGTTAATAGACAGTGAATATGCGTTGACTACCTGTTGGCATTAATTAATTACCTGTTGGCGCGTGTGGCCAAGTTAAAGTTGTGTGCGCGTCACTTTCTCGACCACACCTGGCAGTCATGCTAGCTCTGGCGCCTAACTTAAGAGTCATACTGATACATAGTAGGAATATTCAGTGATACATAGTCGGAATATTCAGTGATACATAGTAGGAATATTCAGTGATACATAGTAGGAATATTCATATGTCTCCCGCCGTCAGTTTTGGTCCGTCCGTCCGTCCGTCCTTTTGTCTATGTATGTATGTATGTATGTATGTATGTATGTATGTATGTATGTATGTATGTCCTTCTCACTGTGTGTGTTTCTCATTAACTAATCACGATATGGGCTGCAGTTCGATAATTTTCTGACCTGTAAAATGTTTCTCCTCATAGTACAATATTTTATAACCCCCCCAGAGCCGTAGATGGTACTGTTAAAAGCTATTGTTTGTATCTGTCTGTCTGTCCGTTAACCGTTTTGTTTGCTTGGGTTCTATAAAATAATTATAAACAACTATAGGAAATGATATATCGGGTGGGTGAGAAATAACTGAGACATGACGCAACAATCTTGGTATGAACAATATGTATATCTCTATTGTTGATGTGTGTGTATGTTTTTTATGTGTTATGTATGAAGTATGTTGTGTATGATATATTACGTATTATATATGTTATGTATGATGTATGCTGTGTATGGTGTATGATAATAATGGTAGAATTTTCCATTTTAAACCGCGTCATTATTTCTCGCCAGGGGCCATAAATATGCCCTTTCGACTATGAGATATATAGTGAAGTCTCCTATTGTCTGCTCAGTGTTTACACCCTCGGCACTAAATGGGTCGTCGTGGGTGCTCGTGTGGGTAGTTGGGGAAGAGGGGGGGGGGAATGGGCACTGAGGTTTTATTTTTTTTTTTAACTTAAGAATTAATCTTTTAAGTTTAGTTTAAGTAATGTTAATATAGGTATATCTGATGATAGAGTATTACAGGTAACTGAAAATATATCTTTTGAAGCTAAATATTTTCGTCTTTGATCAAGGGAATGTCACCAAATTTCATGCAGCTGCCAGTAGGTTTTGGAGTCAAAGGTCACGAGGTCACTTGGTTAAGCTGTGTGTGTGTGTGTGTGTGTGTGTGTGTGTGTGTGTGTGATGCAGAACTACGCAGTCAGTCGGCGATACACAGCTATACAACCGTTCTTGGAAATCATCGTTGAGATCGGCTTGGAGGCTTATGAATATGTTGTGTATGATATATTACTTATATGATGTTATGTATGATGTATGCTGTGTATGGTGTATGATAATAATGGTAGAATTTTCCATTTTAAACCGCGTCATTATTTCTCGCCAGGGGCCATAAATATGCCCTTTCGACTATGAGATATATAGTGAAGTCTCCTATTGTCTGCTCAGTGTTTACACCCTCGGCACTAAATGGGTCGTCGTGGGTGCTCGTGTGGGTAGTTGGGGAAGAGGGGGGGGGGAATGGGCACTGAGGTTTTATTTTTTTTTTTAACTTAAGAATTAATCTTTTAAGTTTAGTTTAAGTAATGTTAATATAGGTATATCTGATGATAGAGTATTACAGGTAACTGAAAATATATCTTTTGAAGCTAAATATTTTCGTCTTTGATCAAGGGAATGTCACCAAATTTCATGCAGCTGCCAGTAGGTTTTGGAGTCAAAGGTCACGAGGTCACTTGGTTAAGCTGTGTGTGTGTGTGTGTGTGTGTGTGTGTGTGTGTGTGTGATGCAGAACTACGCAGTCAGTCGGCGATACACAGCTATACAACCGTTCTTGGAAATCATCGTTGAGATCGGCTTGGAGGCTTATGAAAAACTGCTCACGGAAATGAAACAAGAGCTTAAAAAGTGACTCACTACTGCACAGGAAACACTTGTTGTTCTGTTCTGCTGGAGCATAATGGTAGGGCTGAGGGGAGGGTGAGGGGAGGTAGAGGGGAGGTATAGGTGAGGGTTAGGAGAGAATAGGTAAGGTTGAGGGGTTAGAGAAAAGGGGCGATAATAATGAGTAGTGAGAGCAGAGGGGAGGTGAGGAGGAGGTAGGGGTGAGGAGGTGAGGAGGGGGAGGTAGGGTGAGGGAGGTAGAGGTGAGGGGAGGGAGGGGGGAGGGGAGGGGTGAGGGAGGGGGGTGAGGGGAGGTAGGGTGAGGGGAGGTGGGAGTGAGGGGAGGTGGGGGGAGGGGGGGGGGGAGAGGAGGTGGGGGGAGGGGAGGAGTGGGGGAGGCAGGGGGGAGGGGAGGTAGGTGGGGGTGGGGTTGGGGGAGGGTGGGGGGGGGTAGGGGGTGAGGAGGTAGGGAGGAGGGGGTGGGTGAGGGGTGGGGGGAGGTGAGGGGGGTGGGGAGGTAGGTGGGGGTGAGGGGGAGTAGGGAGTTGAGGTGCAGGGGTGAGGTAGGGTGGGGAGGTGGGGGTGAGGGAGGTGGGGTGGGGTGGGGGAAGGAGGGGGGAGGGGGAGAGAAGAGAAAGGAGGAGGAGGAGAGGTAGGGATGAGGGGTAAGATGAAATGGTAAGTGGTGATGAGGGGTAAGAGGGAAAGGGTTGTAATGGTGTGGGGTGAGAGGGGAAATAGCGGTGATCTGTGAGAGGGCAAGGGAGGTAGTAGTGGGGAGAGATGTGGAGGAGAGGGGAGAAGGAAAGAAGGAAGGAAGGGAGGGAGGAGGAGAAATTGTAAGGTAGGTGTGAGACAACCCATTAATTTCTTATTGTTACTCCCCTCTCTCACCCCACTCATCCCTCTCTCTCACCTTACTCATCCCTCTCTCTCACCTTACTCATCCCTCTCTGTCACCTTACTCACCCCTCTCTCTCACCCCACTCATCCCTCTTCCCGCCTCATTCACCCCTGTGTATTCTCGTAAGGAAGTGGGGAGAAACATATAATGCTAAGTGCCCCTCGTATGGTTGTTTAAGTGAAGTGCCCCACGTATGGTTAAATGAAGTGCCCCTCGTATGGTTAAGTGCCCCCACGTATGGGAGGTTGGGCATATTAGTTTATTTGGGTGGAAACTTCCCTATAGGTTTGTTTACATGGGTTTACATATATTTACATAGGTTTGTTTACATAGGTTTACATAGGTGGAATACCTGACACACATTAGTGATTGAAGGTTCCCACTTAAGGAATTTATTAGTGGAAAACTCACATTTCTTTCCCCGAGTGGAACACCATATATGAATCAGTGGAACATCCCTACGTTTATTGTTTTAATGGAGGGTTCCACATATGGTTGCTTGCTTGCTTGCTTAATTGAAGGTTCCACATATGTGCTTTATGTAAGGTTCCACATATGTTTGCTTAATGAAAGGTTCCACATATGTTTACTTAATGAAAGGTTCCACATATTGTTGTTTGATGGAAGGTTCCACATATTGTTGTTTGTGTAGGAAGACGTCAACATAAGTTTTAGTAAAGGAATAAAAAAATTGACAATTATAAATAATGTTTGCACTCTGCAGTGCTGACTCGCCTTCAACTCATATTTAACCAGTAAATAAAAATGAGCCAATTTGCAAATATTTCCCGGCAACATTGCAATACTTTAAGTGGTGTAGGCGGCGGTGGGTACGAGCGATAAAACGAGACCTACTGTGTGTGTTCCACGACCAGTATTTTGTTGGTGGTGTTCTGCGTATGAAGTAAACATATACGTCCTTAATACACTCGGGGATTTAGTGCTTTTGTAAATAACTGGTAATGGAAAGTTGTTTTGGCCCTGGGCAGTCTGGAGGCCAGGAGAGCCTGTGTTTTTTTTTTTTCATTGCTTATACAGTATATATATATATATATATATATATATATATATATATATATATATATATATATATATATATATATATATATATATATATATATATATATATATATATATATATATATATATATATATATATCCCGTTTATGCAGTAAATAAAAAATTCACTGCCGTAAATTATCTTGGGAAAAATGCAGGAAATTCATCTTCCAAAATGTGTTTGTTGATTGCACCTTTAAAGGTGTAGCCCGGGAAGGTTGACCTAGTTAATGGTACTGTAGGTGTACATGAGGTGTGAGGCTGTTGCTGCCCACGCTCCTCCCTCACACACCTTCACCTGGGTGAGTAACTGGGATCTTATACAAGTACCTGAGTGTCCATCACGAGTCTTGACTGTTACTGAACACCCTTAAACGTGAACGCCTCCACTTTGTGGTTACAGACTTTTAGATCGGGTTACTGAGGACAACCTTTGATATCTTCTATCTGTCGTCAAGTTCGAGGTCATGCACAGAGTGATTCTTGACCACCAAGATCAGTTTACCTCCCGGTACTGGACACTCTCGCTCCCACAACACTTTATATTGACTGCATTGTTGAGGTGATTTTTATGGCCAAGGTTAGTCAATTAAAGGTCAGGGTCACCGGGTCACTGAGTACTATACCAAATATAATTTATTTCATGAAAACTCTGATTAAATTCCTGAGTTGATCTGATCTTTTCTCTTGAAGAGATTTTGTCATTTCTCGTCAAGTACCGCCCGAGACATGCTGCCAGTCTCAGTCACTCACCTCTGTGTACTCACTCACTCACTCACTCAGAGAACTTTAGTAAAATAAACAATATAACTACCAGGAGGGAATTGCTGCTATCAGACAATCATTTTCCGAGTTTCTATTACAAACATCAACAAACACAATTAAAAGAATCAAATTGCCTAAGATTGTTTTCATTATCTATAACAATAAGCGAGAAAGATTCAAATAGTGTAATATCTCAATAGTTGTTTTGTTTCGTGTTGCCTGGCCAGTGAGTGAGGTAACGCACCAGGTATCCCACACTAACGCTACTTACGATCACTTCTCACCCACTCTGGTAAATCTTGGTACTGATGCTGGTACGTAGCTCACTGATACTTTGATACTTGATTCTCAGATAAATAATTAAGATACATTCCAATTTAATCATAGTGTTTAATTAGTTACTCTCACCTTATCATACCAATTCAATTAGTGAAATACCAGGTACTGTTATTGTATAAGGAACGAAAGTGGATAAATAAATTAGACTTATATTCTGTGGTCGATCACTGGTATAAAGTTAGGGTAAAATCACACTTACTTCACTTAAAGCTATAGTTTGTGTTGTAGTGTTTATTTAAGCTGTTACTCTACGACAATTTGAGAGCCATAACTACCTACGTCATCTCTGCCTTTAGCTGGTCATGTTGTAGGGGAAGGGGTCACTGAGGGCGGGAGTCATGGGGGAAGGGTCATGTGGGAGGAGGTCACGGGGGCAGGGTCATGTGGGAAGCGGGTTACGGGGGGAGGGATTCACGGTGGGAGGAGGTCACGGGGAAGGGGTCACAGGCGGGTCATGGGAGGCGGTCACGGGGAAGGGGTCACAACGGGTCACGGTGGGGGGAGGTCACGGGGAAGGGGTCACAGCGGGTCATGGGGGGGGGGGTCACGGGGAAGAGAGGTACACAACAGAGTAATTGGAAAAAGTTGAGCGGCTCTTGGATCGAACGCCACCCAAAATTTGCTTCCCAGTGTTGTATGATGGTGTCTTCTCCTCCTCTTCCTTCTACTCTACCTTTTCTTCCTCCTCCTCTTCCTTTTCTTCCTCCTCCTCTTCCTAGTCGTCTTCCCATTCCTCCATTTCTTCTTCCTACAATTGTTTTACCTTCTCCTCCTCCTCCTCTTCATCGTCCTAATCCTTCTCCTCTTCCTCCTCTTCCTCCGACTCCTTCTCTTCCTACTCCTCCTTTCCTTCCTTCTCCTACTCCCCGTCTCCCTTTGCTTCCACCTCCTATTTTCCTTTTCCAGGCATTAAAAATTTGGATCTTCAATATAATACGTACACATGCTGTTTACACTCTCTCTCTCTCTCTCTCCACCCGTCTACCACTCAGTCGACTTGTTACTCATACAGTGTTATCGAGTAGTTTCTGTGTGTAACTTATTTTCTGTCTGGGTGGACGGGTTTGAGTTTTAATATCCTCTCTTATCTTGTCCCACCTTCACCAATATCACCACCTTCTTCTTCTTCTTCTTCTTCTTATTCTTCTTTTTCTTCTTTTTCTTGTTTGTGTTTGGCCCTTTTTTGTTCTTATATTGTATTATGATCTTTGTTTTTTCTGCTAGTTTTACCTTCTCTTTCTCTTCCCACTCTTCGTCCTCTTCATGGTCCTCTTTCTTTTAGTCCTTCTCTTCGTCCTCCTCCTCCTCCTCCTCTTCCCCCTCCGTGTCCTTTTCTGTTGTTCGTACTGTTGAGAGACAATCCATGACCCTGTTGCTCTCCGAATGATTTTCTGATTATTATTGTAGAATTTTTTCCGTCTGTCAGTCGTATCAGCAATATCTATCCAGAGTGATTTGATCGTCAATAAAGGTCACTAGATGTTTTCTGGGAGGAAGAGGCTGAGAAATACACCTGTTGGTCATTATATCGAACTGTTGAGCCGGTATCACACGGGTATTATTTCCGGCAACTTTCATCCGGCAACTTTCATCCGGCAACTCATTATCGGTAATTTCATATCGACTTAAATGAAAGAATTGTTGTCATAAGAGCTGAAGACACAATGTTGCTGATTTTGGCAGCATCGCACATCAAAACAACCAAGATTGATGCCAGAGACTCTAGTGATTCTTGCTGTTATGAGTGTATTATTGTACGCTATGAGGCTGAGGAGACGAATGTTGTAGTCCATGATCCATGTAAAATTGGCTGGAGTCATCATAAGGTACTGGAGGTGTAGGCGTGTGTGAGTCGAGCAGCCACAGGATGTAAACAACAAAATTACGATGTCCAATCAGTTTTTTTTTTCAGAATACATATAAAACTAGTTCCCCTTTTTAACATGCTCAGACACAGCAGCCTTGTGATGCCGTGAAACGATTTGGTTGGAACTTCTGCTGGAATATATCGCCAGCTATGCCAAATCTGCTGCCGCTATTGAGTTGCCGGGAAAAAAAAACGTTCGTGTGAGTCTTCCTTTAAGATTCAAGACCGTGACTCATAGCATACGTCATACAGTCGGCAGTGAAGTCGGCAGCACAAGAGAGATCAGGCGTCTGCTGTTAACTTGCTTTCACTGTTTCTCTTGTGTAACTTTTTTAATATTTTCCCAGTGTCTATGTCCCACTTACTCTTAGGTGGAATTCAGCTGGGTCTATTTACTGTCTTAGAAAATATACAATGATATATTCGTTTATTGGCTGCGGCGGGTGAGTACATACAACCCTCAGTCGCTAGTTCCATTCCGGGGCATACTGATCCACCCAGCTGTAAATGGGTACATAATATTACAGCTTGGTGAATGAAGGAGGTAGATTGTATAGTGCCACGCTGCCCCCTTGTGTATCGAAGGTTTAGTACACAGTGTCTAAGAGATTCACTTTCACTTTATAGTTTCTTACATTCTAAGATAATTTTCCAGATTGGAGAATATTTTGTCGCCGCTATTTTGATGATTATTATCTTCCTTTGTGTTTTTCCTCTGTGTCTTGTTTTCTTCACCATTGTACCCACTTTTCTAAGGGTCTCTCTCTCTCTCTCTCTCTCTGCTTTCATTATCACGGCAAGAGAAAAACTGATGAAAAATTATCTCTGAAAATAATTAGTCTTCAAGCCATTAACATGACACATAATGTACCGGGTGTGTGAGGACCTGGCTGGCGGCTTTTAGAAGATGGGAGAAAGAAGTTGTGGTATGGTGGTTGTGGCTGGCGGCTTTTAGAAGATGGGAGAAAGAAGTTGTGGTATGGTGGTTGTGGTAGGAAGTTGTGGTATAATAGTTGTTGTAGGGGTTGTGGTATGGTGGTTGTGGTATGGTGGTTGTGGTAGGGGGTTGTGGTAGGGGGTTGTGGTATAGGCGGGTATTGTTAGTGAGGTGTTCGTTTTGGGATTAGAACATAAGAATGGAGGAAACTGCAGCGGGCCTTTTGGCTAATACTGGGCAGTCCAGTTTATGCCCAACACCTATCGTTCGTATATCCATCCAACCTACATATGAAGCTATCCAACGTATTCTAGTTAATGATGATGTTTGGTTACTTATTCCATTCATCCACTACTCTATTTCCAAACCAATGCTTCCCGATCCCGCGCCTAAATCTAAATTTGTCTACTTTAAAACCATTGTTACGAGTTCGTTCCTGGTTGGATACTTTAATTATCTTTATTTTATCACCTTTGTTTAACTCTGACTTCCATTTATACACTTCAATCAAATCGCCCCTCTCTCTACGTCTCTCGAGGAAGTGCAGATTAAGATGCTTTAATCTGTCTATGTACTAAAGGTTCCTGATGCCGGGGATTAGACCTGGCATCCTCCTCTGTGTGCTTTCTAGGGATTTAATATCCATTCCTAGGGATTCAATATCCTGAGAGGTAACTTTTATGCAAATATAAGCCACTAATATGATGCTAAACTTGCCCCGAGACTGTTCCTCTGTTTACACCCACTGGAGGGGGTGGGGGAGGGGAGGCTCTTAAAATGTATACGAACTCTTTAGAACGAGGACAGAGGAATGCAGTGTCGGGTTCACGGGTTTGCCTACAACCGCTCATGTAACCCCAGGAGGTCCCCACGTCGCTGAAATCACGGTTAGGAACTTTACTGAGAAACTTTAGTACGTGATCAAATTCAGATATACACAGCCGCTACAGTAACTATCATATGGTGACAATATTATAATGGTAGTTCTTTTACTCACATACGAAGAGTAAATCAGAATATTCTTCAGTGATGGGCGGGTACACCAAGTGGGGCGGGCGCGGGCTGAAACCGAGATATCTTTGCGTGTGTGGGGCGGGGGTGGGTGTGGGTCACGTTTAATTATGAAAAAGTGATATCGAGTTTAATGTGACAGGAAATGTTTTCAATAGTTTTATAATCAAAGGGAACGGCCGCCGTAAAAGATCTGTTAAAGATTCATCGTCAGTCATATTCTGCAGTGATCAGCAGTAAATAAACACACACACAGTAGAGCTTCGTTACCTCGTCACGGTTCTCCCTCCCTTATAAACAGTCCCAATTGAAGTATAATTAGCCCAAAAACTCATTAGTGTCGTATATTCACCTGTGGCGCCGTGAGGTGTGTGTGGCACCTGGCTTGATGGCTCCTCTCGTGGCCGGGAGCCACGCAACACACACACACACACAGAGTATTATATATTTAAGGTCAGTTTCATGATAATAATTTATTTTAAAGTATGAATAAACATGAAACACCCGCTACTCATCCCCGCCACCAGTTTTTTATTTTGCCAGAATGTTAACATTGCCTAAATTATTAATAATTTTGTTCAATACAAACACACCAGAAAGGGTATTAAGATATCCAAACAGTTGGTCGTGTTATGAGCACTTGGATGTCTATGTTGTTTGGTAAGTTTTAAATTCTAATATTTACCCCGAAAAGTGAAAGTGGGTCTCTTTGGCATGGCGGTCCGTTAAGGACAGTGTGGATACAACACAGGAATACGTACACAAACAAGTATTCACAACGCCCACTTTTGTCGTCATTCTCAAATGAGCGCTTCTCTTAGTGTGTTCCAGCAGTGACTGGCAGGTGAGTACCCAGGTGTTGCCTCACACTATAATACTACTGTGTCTGGATAGCACAGGTGTTTTACTCTTGGTTACTTCATCTTATCTAATGAAAAAAGACTACAGGTACATATACAGGTTGAAGTACATGATCAATCACTCAGAGTACCGTCCTCCTATCTGAGGGTTGGCGACCACAGTCCTCCACTCTAAACGTTCTCGGGCTGTTATTACCAATCCTCCAAGGTATTGTATCTCTCTGGGGACACAGTTTTCAATTTCATTCATCCATCCCAGTCTCTGTCTTCCCCTGGCCCTTCTACCCTCAACTTTGCTCATTAATGTTTCTGTTAGCCCCTGATTATATGGCCAAAGTATCTCAGTTTTATTTTTCTGTACATTTTAATTATTTCTGGTAGTTTTTGCTACCCATACCGGTCTCATTTAGGTTCTCGGTTCACTCACTGGTTGGACGTGGTCGTGACTGATGCCCCGAGTTGTTGACGTTTTACGAGTGTCTGGGTCACTACGTACTGTAGCTATATTAGTGATGAACAACCTACAATAGTCTTACTCAGCAGATCAAGAGTAGAGTTGATCTAAACCATTGTGTGGACTGTGATTATGATAACATCCCCTGAAGGGTTATCTTTAATCACCTCAGCCCAGATGATGTTGTCAATTCTCACTTGACTTATAGAATTAAAACGCTTGTTCCTGGCAGGACCATCTGGGCGAGAGTAATAACCTAACCTCCGTGTGATGATTCCTGTAGAAGGAATTGTCACAAAACATGCGGCGTGTTGCATCTAGACCTGTAATCCCACCCTAGTTAACTGGGCATAAAGGTATACATGAGAGGCCAGACAGCCACTTATGGTATACATGAGAGGCCAGACACAGCCACTTATGGTATACATGAGAGGCCAGACACAGCCACTTATGGTATACATGAGAGGCCAGACACAACCACTTATGGTATACATGAGAGGCCAGACACAGCCACTTATGGTATACATGAGAGGCCAGACACAGCCACTTATGGTATACATGAGAGGCCAGACACAGCCACTTATGGTATACATGAGAGGCCAGACGCAACCACTTATGGTATACGTATGAGGCCAGACGCAGCCACTTATGGTATACATGAGAGCCCAGACACAGCCACTTATGGTATGACAGGGCCAGACGCCCACTTATGGTGCATGAGAGGCCAGACACAGCCACTTATGGTATACATGAGAGGCCAGACACAACCCTTATGGTATACATGAGAGGCCAGACGCAGCCACCCTGCATAGTGCATCTCCTCTTATAAACGGTGACGGCCCTTAAATCTTTTATCTATGGTTTACACATCCATTCCATCTCTCCTCAGCTATGATGGTTCAGCCACCTCATCTTTACAGGCTAAAGCTGAGCCTCTGAGCTTAGTTTATGACATCTAGCAGGGCAGAGGCAGTATTAACTTGGACCCAATCTACTTCTTATCCACCTGCTGATCGTCTTATCACTCGTCTAACAAGTTAAGTCACCACTTTTGGACCTGGATCACCATGGTGGTTCGGACTCGGCTGCTGCCATTTTTCCTGTTTGGGAGAATTAGTCATAATATACACACAATTTCTTTAGACCTCACAAGCCCTTTCACCAAAAATACTCAAACCAAATATAACTTCTCCTGTTACTTTTCCCTTTCTAAATCCATTTTGTTCTTCAGATAACTCAGTGTGTATTTTAAACTTTATTCTTCTTAAAATTACACTCAAACATTCAAAAGTGTTCATTCTTTACTAATAATAAATGATGCACAACCTGCGTAACTTGTACACCAGCCTGACAAAATTATACAATACAATACAATAAAATACAATGCAATACAATATAATACAATAGTTAGTGTGTTCTGTTACTTGCTCTCCCAACATGGCCTTCCCTTAGCTCTCACTTTCTTTTCTCACAACTTCTTTCCTACTTTCCTCTCCAATCCTCCCCTTTCCTCCCCAACAAACCCCTCTCTTCTCCCCCAACACTCCTCTTCCTCCCCAACACCCCCTCCTTCCTCCCCTCAACACCCCTCCTTCCTCCCCAACATCCCTCCTTCCTCCCCAACATCCTCCTTCCCTCCCCAACACCTCTTCCTCCCCAACACCTCCTTCCTCCCAACACCCTCTTCCTCCCTCCCCCAAACACCCTCCTTCCTCTTCACCACCTCTCTCCTTCCTCTCCCCAACACCCCTCCTTCTCTCCCCAACATCCTTCCTTCCTCCCCAACATCCCTCCTTCCTCCCAACACCCCTCCTCTTCCTCCCCACCCCTCTTCCTCCCCAACACCTCTCCTTCCTCCCCAACACCCCTCCTTCCTCCCCAACATCCCTCCTTCCTCCCAACATCCCTCCTTCCTCCCCAACACCCCTCCTCTTCCCTCTTCAACACCCCTCCTTCCTCCCCAACACCCCTCCTTCCTCCCCAACACCCTTCCTCCTCTCCCCAACACCTCTCCTTCCTCCCAACACCCTCCTTCCTCCCCAACACTCCTTCCTTCCTCCCCAACACCTTCCTTCTCCCCCAACACCCTCCTTCCTCCCCAACACCCCTCCTTCCTCCCCAACACCCTCCTCCTCCCCAACACTTTCTTCTCCTCAACACCCTCCTTCCTCCCCAACACCTCCTTCCTCCCCAACACCCTTCTCCTTCCTCTCCTCAACACCCCTCTCCTTCCTCCCCAACACCCCTCCTTCCTCCCCAACACCCTTTCCTTCCTCCCCAACACCTCTCCTTCCTCCCCAACACCCTCCTTCCTCCCCAACACCCTTCCTTCCTCCCCAACACCATCGTCTGGGAGAATCAATACATTATCAAATGAGGAGGTCTGTGTGACGTCATAGATCATTCAGCACCACAAGCTGTTAATGAAGTGTATATTGAGTTAGGACATTCACCTGCCACCTGCCACCTACCACCTGCCACCTACCACCTGCCGCTTACCACCTGCCTCCTTCCGCCTTTCACCTGCCGCTACCGCCTGCTGCCTGCTAGCTTTGACCTGCCACCTTCTGCTTACCACGTCTTACCTGTCACCTGCCGCCTACCATATTATCCTACCTGCCACTTGCCATATCTTGCCTACCGTCTTCCACCTGTTATCTGTTCTGCTAAATGTCTCTTACTTGTTACCTGCTACTCATCCACCACATACTGTCTGCCATCTAGCGCCTGTTGTCTGTTACCTGTCGAATCTATTTCTTGCCACCTGCTACCTGCCCTCTTCTGCTTTCCTTTACCCACCTGTGGCTAACTACTTGCGCCCTGCCGCCTTTGCCACCTGCGTCACTTCCACTTGCGTACTATAGTCTTCATGCCCTGCTACTTGCCGCCTTCCATTTGCTACTTAGCATCTACTATTTCCACCTGTCGTCTGACCTCTACTGGCTGCCACCTGCCGCTCTCCGCATCACAGCTCAGAGGGTAATTAAATTTTGCATTTCAATAGGTAATACTGAACCTTTGGGTACTGGCATGACGAGAGAGAGAGAGAGAGAGAGAGAGAGAGAGAGTTTGTTTTGGCATTTAGCAATTCCAAATTTTGTGTTGAAAAAAATGTATTAATGTAATGAAGAGAAGATGGTATAATTTTTGTGGCACTAGATGGCAGCAGCAGCGGGTTGATGTTGATGATAAATCTTGTACATATTTCAAGCGTAATATCTTATACTCAGAAGTTAAAAGTAATCTAAAGGAAATGGTATTAGATTCTTGTTTTTTTTCTTCACAATATAGTATACACAATCTCCCCATGTTCCTCGTCCCCACGCTATATACTCCCTGCTTGTATACACCATCTATCCGTGTTCCTGTCCTCATTATTCCCTGCTGCTAATTTTCGAGTGGCATTACAATGATCGTCTGACTGTAGGCACGCACTTCAGCCACACAATTTCTGCTCTGAGCGTAAGTGTTGGATATCCTCTCTCTGTCTCTCGGTCGTTCCAGTGTATTGGTGTATATGTGGAGATCAAAAGACGTTTCTTAAATCACACATGATCTAGAACGGTGAGATGATAAGGTGAGGTGACTAGTGGGCCTCTCACCACACTGAATGTTGCGTTTTACTGTCGATGGGACTAGATAAACTGACCCCCCACCCCCCCGGCCATCTCTATATCAGTATAACTTATTAAAATAGGAAAAATAACAGATATATTTGGTATATTTATAGAAGATTGAACCTAACCTGACCTAACCATTCCTTGGGGCCACAATTTGTGCTCATTTTTATAATAGAAAATTAGATACTTTATTACGTCTTCAGTTCTGTGAGGCGATGTTTACCTCGTGAGATTAGGAGAGTCAAAATCTTCAAGTGATCTGTCTGTCTGTCTCTCGTTCTCTTTTGTGTCTCTCTAACTTGTTCTCTATCTCTCTCTCTATTCCTCTCACAGCGTCTCGTTCATTTTCCAAAACAATCCTGGACACGTCGGTTCTCCAGCGAGTAACTAATTTGTAGAAAAAAATTTGTGACTTAACTCTTTCCAAAATTTAATCCCAAGTTACCTCCAGGAACAAGAGAACTAATGAATTTTGACGTAAGGAAATTGACATACTTTGGCAATGAACGGATAATGGTAGACAAAATAATGAATAAAACTGAGAAGATGAGGGAGTCAGGTGAAGGCAGGGACTGGGATAGATCAATGGAATTAAAATCTGGGTCCCCGGAGAGTGAATTGATCAAGACACCTCGATAACGTTTGAAGTGGTGGGTCGTGGTCGCCAACTTCAGACACCTTAGGGCACCTTGACTACCTACAGAGATGTGAATAATAACTTAATCATTAAACAAAATTTGAGTTAATATTCACACATGTACAAGATCTTATACATAACAGTCAAGCGGTCGAATATGACCCACTAACTCGGTGTTCGCTCGCTAATTGCAGCTCACCTGTTCACCCTCCTTCCTTGTTTCTGAAGACTTAACCTAGTTAGTATGATGATCATCCTCTGAGTACAAAGATTGAGCCTCTTCACTCCTGATGTTCAAAGGTGAAGGGGAGCGCTCCTGCAGCATGTTGAGGGAGTGGTGGGCCTTAGGAGAGCGACCGTCATCCACTTGGGAAAATAATGCGATAAACTTATACTACCTCGTCGGGGGGAGGGAGGAGTGGAGCTGAGTCTGTGCTCGGTCCTCACATTTTTTTCTCCGTACATTTTTTTTTTTCGTCTTGAGAATATTGACCCATCAGTCAGTCGAGTATATTATCTTGAGAAATTTATTCATGAGGTATATATAATAAGCGAGTACTAAAGCTAATCCCTCGTTTGGACCCTCAGGTAAAGTATTTGTGGTGAAACCGACCACAACAAGACGTGTATCAGGAATCAATAAAGGTTGGTCGACTGTATTAGCCTTCTGACGTCCCCCCCTCTCCCTTCTACCATTCTTTCGTTCTGCCATTTCTTTCCTTCTACCATTCCCTTCCTTCTGCCATTCCTTCGTTCTACCATTCCTTTCTTTCTACCATTACCTCTCTTATACTATTCCCTCCCTTCTACCATTCCTTCCCTTCTGCCATCCCTTCGTTCTACCATTCCCTCCCTTCTGCCATTCCCTTCTTTCTATCATTCCGTTCATACTACCATTCCTTAATTAGTGATGAGATAACTATGGTAGCAGAAAAATCTTAGTGAAATTTCAATGTCCGTTTTCCTCCCACCATTTTTTACGCTTATGGACGGCGCCAGTAAGATATATTCTCGCGTCTCCAATCAGGGGGGAAGTCTTAACCTAAGGACCATTTGAGAATTCATTTTAGTTCAGTATTTTAAATGAACCACTGCGGTGCATTCTCGGGTCTCCAGCTACGTGGTGGCGGGGTAGGGATTAATATACTGCACGAACCTTAAGAACCCTGACCTAGGGCGTCACAGGTCCCTGGCGGGATTGAGGTTAAGGAGAGCTCACAGGGTAGGTTCATGGTGGAGGGGTGGGGTTGAGCGAGGGGGGTGGGGGGGGGTGTACGACGTAGGAGAGGAATAACAAAGGTAATAGAAATGAAACTATTCTGTGATTCTGTGTGGTTGACTGTTAAACAAGAACACAATCACCATATATATACACACGATGAGTGGCTGCAATAATGCAATATACGGGTATATATATATATATATATATATATATATATATATATATATATATATATATATATATATATATATATATATATATATATATATATATATATATATATACATATATATATATATATATATATATATATATATATATATATATATATATATATATATATATATATATATATATTGTTAAAATCACACGTTTTCATTGTGGATATACATGAAATATATATATATATATATATATATATATATATATATATATATATATATATATATATATATATATATATATATATATATATATATATATATATATATATATATATATATATATATATATATATATACACAGTATATGGTTGAGCCACTCATCGTAAGGTTTCTTTACCAGGAAGTCAACATTTCCCGCCTCCACTTCTCACACGGTGTTGACATCATAAAGTATCCTGGTGGCACACCATTACATCTTACCTCCCGGTCGGTGATGGAGTCTCCCTCTTACGGGTAAAATAGTATATTATGTCATGGTGTACACCCGGTGTAGGGTTCGTGTACACCGAGTGTGTGGTGTTGAGGGTCGTGTACACTAGGTGTTGTAGGATGTAAGTTATTATAGTTATTATCAGGTACAACTTACTTTAAAAAATACCAACCGAACCGAAACTGCTGTACATTGTGTTCATTTCCAAACACCGGACCCAGGTGGGCAAACTGTTATTGTGTGTTTGTACACCAGGTGTTTGGTGTAGGGGTCGTGCACACCGGGTGTAAGGTGTAGGGGTCGTGGGTGTAAGGTGTAGGGGTCGTGGGTGTAAGGTGTCAGGTATCGTCATCACATGTTGGTTGGGAAAACATTGCCGACACACAGGCTCCAATCACCCTGGTATCTCTCCTCCCTCATCTGCTCAAGCAAGAGAAGGCGTCATCTATGCCAGTCAAAATCGAGTTTCCAAAGTGTAATGTCACAAGCCCGCGATTTTCTCACGATACGGGTCCACATGTGGCCCTGTCCTCCTGCTTCTCGAACATTCACTCCCTCAGAATTACTCTCTGCTATCCTTCTCCCACTTTCGACAGCCTGTGTGTGGATCCTCGAACTTTCTCCAGCGCTCATCTCTGCCTCGTATCTGTTATGTCACGGCGAGGTGATCTTTGTGTATTTTATCTCTATCGTGTAAGTGACCTTTTTAGCCTTAAGTGCTACTTTGTTACTTATATGTGGTACTTAGGTGACACTCATGTGCTCATTGTGTAACTTACATGCTCTTGCCAGTGAGCCTTTAACATTAGGGGGAATGATTGTATGTTAGTTAGATTTAATGACTTACAGGCACCGAAATCTGGTCTCTGAATGAATAGAAACACTTGATAATTAATTTAGAACTCATAATCGGCAGAAAATAGGGGTTATTGGATTGAAATTTAAAAAAAAAAAAGATTCCGATAACAGCGGGAAGGAGATAGAACTAGCCGACTCGAGGGCCTGGGTTTAGGACCTTCTGTAGACTCAGGAGTAACTTACCGAGGTAATTGTTATCATATATATATATTTTCATGTACAGTAATCATCAGCGTCAGATAAGGCTTCTGATTATAGTGATGAAAACGGTGAGGAAACAGATGTGGTCTTTTAGGAGTGCGATGAAGTGTAGGATCTAGGTCCTGTTGTTTGGCCCAGGACGGTGTGGACATCTGTCTTACTGCTGCTGTTCTAGTCTTTTTGTGGAATCTTTAAAGACTAATTCTCAATATAAGTACGGAGTAAAGCACACAGTCAACAGAATACCGAGGAGAAAAGTGAGGTTTATCGCTGTGGCGGAGTTTGAGAGGAAACATCTTCTACAATATTGGTGTCTAGACTGACATGAAACCTCTTGGTATTTTTTCTTCTTGTTTTTTTATATTTTCATTATTTCCTGGACACTAAATATGAAATAAGTTACTTAAGTTACTCGGCTGGACAGAATCAGTGTTGGTATTTATATGAAGAAAATTTCAGCCCGCCAGTCATACCTCAGTGACACGTCAAGCTAGGAAAAAAATCCATTGTGGACGTTGTTGTTCTCTCTGTGCAGTGAAAAACTCAACAGGTTATTTTTACCTCCCGTCCACGTTTCTGCCTCAGACAAAATATTACTTTCTCTTTTTAACTTAGAAAATACAGTACAGTACAGTGACATTATGGTTAAGTATCGGTTTGATGAGGTAGTGTCTTGTAGTGCAAGTTTGGAACGTACTATTTCACTTGTCACTACAAACGGCGTGTATTTGTTTATCTTGTGTGTGTTATATATGTTGTGTTGGTTGTTAGAGGTTCTTGGAGGCTGTGAATACTGTTGCTTCTGATGTAGTTTTCTACGTCACTGCGTCGTCAGTCACAGTATTAATTAAGTTGTCGTTCTTGGCTGAAGTTTGGTGGTGCGCCTCTTTGATACTTGCAGAGAAGCCGGGTGTTGTTGTCTCCGTCAGTGGGTTTTTTTTTTCAGTTTGAGAAGAGATTGTTGAGTAAGAAAGTGTTTTTAAAGATCACTATTTTTCTTGCTGTTGGGTTGAGGTTAAGAAATCAGTCATTTCAGGTGTCTAAACTTGTCACAACCTGAAGGAATAGCTACAGTAGTTATGCAGCAGTTATACCCTTGTTCATATCTACCAGTATACACATCACAGTGGCTCACGGGAGTATTGTCATTTGTGTTGGGTTCTGGAGGTGTTTTTATCAACAGTTTTCCTGAAGGGGGCGGGAGGCGAGGGAGGGTTATCACAGTCTCGGTGCTAAGGCCCTTCCTCCTCCCTGGTGACAACAAGAAAGCCTCGGGGGTGTAGGTAGGGGGGGGGTAGGGGGCGGGCAGGAAGGTGAAGAGGTAGGTGGTTGGGTGAGGTGGAAGGTGGGGAGGTGTGTACGTGGGAGGTTGGGTAGGAAAATGTGAGTGGGAGAATGGGTAGGAAGGCGGGGAGGTGGGTATCTGGGTGGGTGGGTAGGAAGAAAGGAGGTGGGTGGGATGGGTTTATTCTTGGACGTCATGTGTCATGTGTCTCTCAGCATACACTCCACATGATGCATCTCTCTTGCAGTGTCTGACAACATGACGAGAGGGATGACAGTATCCATTCTCCCAAGACACGGGCGAGTTGGACGTAATATACGGATTAAAAAGTGGCTGCCGGGGGTTCCTTCATGCCTGGGTGGTGTGAGGTCTCTCCTGATGTCATGTAGGAAAGTTCTCACCGCGAATATTAACAAAGTTCTTCCACTAGTGCACAAGGTGTTCTGCCACCAGCTACCCTGCCAGGTGGTGTACGATGATGATTTAAGAGTTTTTCGACTTCTGTTTTATTTCCGCGTTTATTATTTTTTGTGTAGCCTGAAAAGTGTGAGAGATATATTAGTGGCTTACATTTTAAGGTAAAAATTAAAAGCTTTGAAGAAGTCCGTATCAACTTTATCGTATTTATAACCTTGTATCTTAGGTCTTTCACACATGTAATTATATGGTGAAGGGTAAGTTTGAGGAGGGGAAGAAGATGGATTTTGAGGAGAATTGTAAAATTAGTTTTTATATGAAACGAGTTACTGAAATGTGATCCCCAGTCATCAGTTATTTAGAGGGGAACTGTCTTAACTGTTTCAGGCAGAATTAAAACTCTGGAATTAACAGGAATTTCTATGTCTTTCTTATTAATAATTCCGGAGTTAAATATTAAATGTATCTATACCGAAGTAGATATAGAGTGACATTTAAATTTGTTTTGTTGTTTAGCACATAATATTAGGGTATTGGTCTTTATTGTACTGTACACAAAATTTCATAATGTTTTTACTGGAGAATAATTTAAGAATACAAAAGTGGAAATTTGAGAACACTGCATTAGCTACTTACTGACTTTTGTTGACACTTATGATAAGAGCTTCTGGTATGCTTGACCCTCTCTCAGCTCTGTGCCTGAAGTGAGGTATGACATTTTAAAATGGCTTCTGAAAATATAAACCTACCAAGTTAATTTTCAATACATTTTATTATAAAAAATTTGAATGTATTAATATTTCTCAGTCTCCATCTTGGCGCTCATTGGATCGTCTAGGAATTCATCAACTCTTAATTTCGCGAGTCATATCTTGCTTGAATCATCTTACAAACTTACCTTAATTAACCTTTTGCTACCTGGTGTGGCTCTTCCCCGCCAGGCTCCGCCCATCGTCCTTTGGTATCAGTCGTCACTAAAGCTGGTGATGTGATCTCATAATTATATACCACTACCTTGGATGAATTTGTTGTCGGTAAATTAAGAACCACGTAAAGTGAACAGGTTTTGGAGTGTGCTTTCACGAGTGAAGAGAAAATTAACTGGTGAATTTATATCGGTTATTTTTTTTTACAAAGCCAATAATTATAAAAACGCACAAAATAACGTTGACATAATAATATCCCCTGTAACTTAAGATATATTTTTTATTATTATTTTTGTGTTCGATGAAAAAGTATGTTTACAGCTGGCCTGAGGCGCTCGTCCCTGGCTCAGCGCGGCGTCTTGCCTTGCATTGCCAGTCAGTCACCGTAGCGACTGACTTTAATATTCTCCAACCCAGATACGCTCTTTACACGGTCACTCCCAGATTGTGTTATTTGATAAGACCTCCTGCATGTATCTGGCGGTGCAGAGGAACACACACACACACACACACACCACCTCCCTCTGCCCACTCACTCACCACACTATATTTGGTGAAGCACGAGCTGACCTAATGAGACTTTACGATGCTGCTAACTAATTCATTATTTTCTGGGTTATTAGTGAGTTTATTAGTTGTATATTATTGTGTGTGTGTGAAGAAGGATTTGAGATTTTTTTGTAAATGTAAAATTTGAAAACAACAATGATTAATATCTCTTATTAATATTTGAGATGATATTAAGGAAATTTATTATTATTATTATTATTATTATTATTATTATTATTATTATTATTATTATTATTATTATTATTTTTATTATTATTATAATTGGTAGTAGTAGTAGTTACATCATAACCTTCCCTTACCAATAGTATGGGTACTGCTTTCAGTCCTGTCTGTCCCCAAAATAACTCAGTAAACTGTTGAACGAATTTGTACCGAACTTGACAAATCGCGCCAGAATTATCTAGTTGTTGCCATGGTAACGGTTCGCGTGAAGGCTTTACAACCACTCAGATGATGTTTATTATACCAGTTAATAATGATGATAACAGTGAGAATGATTTGTAATGGTTACAGTAATAGACGATGATAATTAATATATAACAAAAGAGAGTATTACTCACTCCTACACCTCGCTCTCACCTGACTCCCGCCTCCAATAACCAGAAAAAATATCTCCCTCTTTATCTCAGGCTTAGACCAACTCCCCAAGTGGTTATTGTTCAGGTTGAGGAGGTTAAGTGACTGCCGATGGCCTTGTCACTTTCTTGCCAGCCTAGTGTCTCTCCATTAGGTCATGAATTATGGTACACATGCCTAGTTACCTGGGAGGCTCGGTACGTGTCACTCCTTCACCCCTCTTGCCACTACCAACTGCTGCACTGTACTTTGGAGACCTCTAAACATTTAGTGGTAAGGAGGACGTCAGAACTTATATATGTGCTCCATTGACTGCTACAGAGAACACATTACCCAATAAAACCAAGGAGAGTCGTATTCAAGTTCGTTCTGTCAAGTCATTCTGGTGTCAAGTGTGTTACCACAGTTGTGTCCCTAATAAAAACACGATGCAATGCACAAAAAAATAACTCCTGACACACCAGTAAATGTCTCATTAACGTAAGTGAACATTTTTGTCCCTGGTTCACTTTCTAAAACACAAGATCATTAAACTTTAGAAAATATAAACTTTCCAGGAATTTTGTCTCTCCCACGTGCACGACGAGAACACGTGGGGCGGGAAGGTGCTGGCTGGGAATTTTCTTCTCATTTCCAAGTAGTTAACGAAACTGAAGATGATACTTGCTCGCCAACTTAGGAGATTAATAAGATGAGGCGACTGTTACTGCCACCACGTGTCGCTCGGTATGTTGCCACGTGTCCCTATGATACCTTGCGTTAGTAAAGTGAATGAGTATACATACTTATCTTTATAACACACCATTATATACTGACTTACTGCATAATACATACTTGATACTTAACTCTACATGATAGTACAGTACAGTACTTCTCAGGGCAGGTTTTCATTTGAAGTGCGAAGTTTGGCGGGGGACGGTGGCAGTGTCGCGCTTGTGTAATTAATCGTCACAAGCAATCATCTGACTTACAGGACTCTCCTAGATCTTACAGTCACAAGAGACAAGAGGTTAAGATTGAAGACATCACGATCCACCACAACCCTGACGGTACAATGTAATGCCTTTGATCCTGACTACCTTGGCTTGAGGGTGTATTGGCGTCACAAAACACAAGAGCTTCTATTTACTTTCAGTGCTAAAGGTCAGCGGGTCCCTCATGCTCTTATCGGGACAGTCTAGCTCTTTATACAGATACAGCTCTTTGATTATGTTAGGCAATCAGTGCAGGATGCAAATGACTGTACCTTAGAGTACAGTCAGTTCAGTTATTCAAGTGTTATGGTCACTCCTTTCTATATGTCCTGGAGTTGTCCTCACCAGTCCTTCTAGATTTCTCACATCTCGGAGACGGGGGGACGAGAACAAGCAATTAATTTAAATCCTATATCTCTGTCTACCTATCTACCGTCTACCTATCTACCGTCTACCGTCTACCTTCCCCTACCCATCAATAACTCAACTACCATCTTTCATCTCTAATTATATAGCCAAAGTTTCTCATTTTATTATTCAACAAATTTCCAGGATTTTGTGGTTTCGTTGTTCCACCCATTCTTGGTACTACTTCACTCGTTTTGATATCGGTATAACTATCATCAGCAAACTCCCATAGGACCACATCTCGAAGGTCTGGGTCTGTAGCCTCCTGGTGTCTGCTGAGTACCCACGCTTCTGACCCATATGTGGTATTTAATCAAACATTTTCTCGAACTAGAGTTAGGTTATCGTATACGTAGAAGAGACGAAAATAAAGGGAAAAAGACAAGAAAAATATGAGACAAAAACAGAGACTAACAGAAGGGAAAAAGGAAAGAAGAATCGCCTTTTCCTCGTATATTTTTGCCTTTTAAAATTAGACGTCACTCTTCTATTTATAAGTAGCTTGTTAGTGCCTGGAACACCCTCAGTTCACCCAGCTGTGAATGGGTACTTAACATTACAGATGGGGAAGTGATGATGGTCGAGTTCAGTGCCGTTCATACTGCCTCCTTGTGTCTAGTAAATATGCTTAGATTTCATTGTGTTGTATCCGTACTACCCTAAGCGGAACCCAGGGTTACGATAGATAGATAGAGAGTTTGTAATTGATTTAGCATGTATATAAACAATGCAGGTATACAATTCCCAATATACCCATAGGCAGTGCGGGTATACACACAATGGTAAACAGTAATACAATTCGACCAAGGAGAGCGAAGAAAGCCATTTAATGCCTATATTCAGTGAGGTCCTGTACTTACGAGAATGACTTTTACTGTACGTGGATTCTTACCATGAGTGAAAGAGGATAGTTTTACGTCTTTCTCTCCCGGGAAATATATAAATGATAATGTATAACTACAGTATTATTAAACTGAAGAAATAGAACCCTGGTGTGTTAGCATGATGATGGGTCCGCTGTACCACTGGAGTATCTGAGTGAATAGAATTACAATATGCTGTGCTGCCTAAAGTTAAGTCGTTTTAAGTATCAACTTATTCATTTGGTTGCGTTACCAAACTGTTTACACTTCCATAATACAGATCTATTGCCATATTTACCTAACCTGTGACAGTGACTTCTTGTAGCCTTGAATGTGCAGGTCAACGTCTGAAACCTTTCAGTTTAATTCTACTGTCGTTTGTGTCTGATGTTGTTAATCTGTTGGGAATACTAAGACGAATCGCACGTCAAATTCACCAAGACCCAAGTTAAGTCTTATTAGTCAAGAAAAACTAGCGACTCGAGTCAACAAGAGGAGGCCAGCGAGGTGGAGCAGGTCCTGGAGGACACCTGCTTCATGTACAGTATTAATGTCAGGAAATGTATACATGATAAGTTTTCTTACACCAACTGATGTTAAAACGAACTTAATTTGTCAATTTATCTTGTTGGATCTGACATTTAAAACATTGTAAAAGTTGACACCATTTTCGTGTGGCCATCTCCAGGCTAACACTATCTGTCATATACGGCTCTCTTGTTCGCCAGAATAAGACCATCTTTTCAGGAATTTCGCTTGTGCGTAGGAGTTGAAATACCTCTAACAGCCAGTGTTAACAGCCAGTGTTAACAGCAGTTACAGCGTCGAGGGTTGCCCAGAATTGACAAGCTGCATTTATTGACACTCATACTGTATGTTGAGATGATGCTGATATGCTTGTACACACACACACACGTGTGTGTGTGTGTGTGTATAACCTGTTCATATGCAGTGTGTTTTTTTATAGGCTATGTATGGCAGGATAGGGTTTGCCCCCCACCCTGTGTTTTTTACGAGTGACTATATACCGTGTACCCCCAGCAGCGCCGTGTGTTTCTCGGATCCAATTAATTTTTATGATCGATGTTATATGTTGGAACTGGAAGTATACAGGAGAGAGTGGACAATGGAACAGATAGGTGAATGCTGCACACAGGTTAGTGCAACTTTTATTTCAAAATGTTTCATGACTTTTCTATTTGGCTTTGGGAAAACATTAACCAAAATGATGAAATATACATCACTGGTATTGTATCTTTAGTTATTATCGTTAACTCCACAACAGCGGTGTTTAGTAATAACCATATTTCTCTCTTTTTCATTTCACAACACAAACATTCACACGGAAGAGAAATGATCACAACTCCACACGGCTCTGTTGTGGCTGTGTTCCCTCACACATGGCGACAGAAGCTCAATGCAAGTTTTTTCTCGTGCATCACTTTTTCAGTCTCAACTTTTCTCACTGTACTGTACAGCTTTTGTAAGTCATATCTATGCTTAGGCTGGTTCACCACTCACCTGGCCATACTTGTTGTTGTGTCAAAGTCAGCGAGGGAACTGTCCTTAACCTGAGTTTCCTTGACAATATAGTTTTTACATCCTGGCAGAACGTAATTATACCTACTGTTGATATACACCTGTAACAGCATCTGGTCTCATCTCGGTATAGATCAATTAGAACTTGATCTCAGCTTCGGTATTTGGAACTTGAGGAGTCACTTTAGCGCTCGAGAATTGATCTTGGAGTTATATAAGGAAGAACCAAGAGTAAAGAACAAGGTCTCTAGTGGGTTATTAAGCTCGTTATTTATTACCTCCACGTCCAGGCAAATAAATCATTTTGTCTCAACTTCATAATTTGGACTCGCTCACTCGATTCGGACTCGCTCACTCGATTCGGACTCGGCCTCTTCTGCTCCCGGACTCATCTTTGGGGGTTGACCAAGTACTCGAAGTTGAATATTGATGGCCTCGGTCTTGACTGGGGCTCGGACAAGTGGCACTCGAATCCAGGACCGTCTAATATTTGTTCTTCCGGGTCAGTTTTGCTATTTTTCTGCTTGTTGGTGATCCTCGGTGGTCTAACTACCGATGGAATTGAATTACCTGATTTTGTTAACTTTAATAAACAAATTCATCTTTTGGAATATTTTTTTGTATTCAGATTTACAACAACAAAAAGTTTAGTGACTCGCCGGAAGTGACTGTTGGTAAGTGTCTCAGTGAGGGAGAGGAGAGGAGGAGGGTAGAGAGAACCGGGTCAAGAGACGATATGTAGAGAAAACAAGGCTTAGTGAAGGAGTGAATGTAGGGAAGCTGCCCCAGGCCGCCACACCACCATCATCTATAATGACGTTTTTGTCGAATAGGGAGAATTTTTTTTTATTGATACGACCTAATGGAAATTAATTCGTATATTGTATATCAAAATTTTCTCCGTATAATTGAAGACGTCGTTTACCGTCAATAGTTAAATTATACCTGAAGTAGAATAGGTCAGGTCAGGTCAGGTTATGTTAGGTTTTATATGAATCAATTAATTTATATGTTTATATGTTTTCTTTATTATTTACATGATCGTTTATGGCCAGTCAGACGGTTCCAATAAATAAAGTTATCGTTATTCGGTAAATCTCCCTGTTAAGTTTAGACGAAACCAGAATTTTTTTTTCAATCAGTTTATGTTGACCAACCAAAAGAAATTAGGTTGACATATTTCCTAAATATAATAAAAACAAGTGAGACAAGTGTGTGTGTGTGTGTGTGTGTGTGTGTGTGTGTGTGTGTGTGTGTGTGTCGTAGGAGGTGTGGTCTCAACACATTCCACTAATTGAAATCAATCTCGTTTTTGTATTAACCAACTTGTGGTGACTTATTGAGCACCATGCCAACAATAGCTATTCTTTACACACACACACACACACACACACACACACACACACAAGTTAAAGATAATTGCCTGATAGCGATAACTCCTGTGTATTACGTCTTTATGGGAACTTTAGAGTGGCCATAGATCATCATAATAAATATATACATAAATAGTACCATAGAAAACCTAACTTAACCCTAACCTAACCTAACCCTAACCTAACCTAACCCTAACCTCACCTAACCTAACCTTAACCTAACCTAACCTTAACCTAACCCTAACCTAACCCTAACCTAACCCTAACCTACTGTAAGTGTAATGTGGCTAGAAATTCCCCCCAAAATAATAAAAGAATTAACAGCAGAGAGTAGGCTACTGAGTGAGCTGGACTGCCGCCATCTTTGTGTACATTTGGCAGTCTAGAAATTATTCTTCGATCAGCCTCAGTTTTCTGTATAAGTCTGATGTTATTTTAGGTCTTATGGCTGATGGTGACAAGCGATACTGTCTAAACATTACCGAATAAATTTGTTTGTTCATACGTTGGTGCATCACTACTATACATATTAAAACGGCAAGACTTAATGGTATCTTTACATTTCTGTTCTCAGTATTACTTGTTTTTATTAATTAAGAGGTGCGTGGATGCTGACTTTCCTATAACTAAAGTTCTAATCATCCCAGTAACACGTACGGCAACTTTCACACAGCGTTACGGAAATAATGTTGAGAATAGAGAGACAATTACATAAATAAATAAAATTTCAGTATGTGACGACAGGAAAAGGTATATTTATTATCGTGATCAACAACATACCTTAGTAACAGGTGGCAAGTATCTCATCAAACTGTGTGGCTGGATCTCTCACTGAAGTTATTACCTTGAAAACACAATATAAAAAAATGAGAATATTTCCACCCGGTACTTTTTTTTGTATCCCAGAGGAACGTATGGGTGAAACTCCTTAAGAACTCCCACAATACTGACGCTCATTTCATCCGCGTTTCTTCCTGCTATTTCTTGCTGGTTGTGTATATCAGGGCGCCCGCCAAGCCTAGCCCAATGGTAAGGGTCAAGATGTTACCTCAGTCCTAGCGAATTTGACCTGAATGAACCAAATTTCCTCTCCACCCTTTGATGAAGGAACTATCGAACGACTTAAAGTTGAAATGTGTAATGAAATGGCACAGCAGACAATAGACGTGGCCACACACACACATACACACACTTCCTAGGTGACAGAAGAGGTTTTATTTATACTAAACATTAAAAATTTCGTGTCCTCTCAGCTACCCCTCACAGACCTGGTCACTGTCATCCTTCACCGTGAGTCTCGGGTCTTCTCCCCTCTTACATCACCGAGCTAACGTAACCATCGTCTACTGCCACACTTAGCTCTGGGGAGGTTGAAGGGGGAGTAAAAGTTCCTTAAGTTGGCGATGAGGCGAATGAGGTTTTAAAGATAAGGTAAAGAAGAACTATGGTTGTAGCTAGATGTAAAGGGAGGTCTGTGTGTGAAGTAGCTGTGGCCACTGACATTGTTCATCAGTACGACAACACCACCACCACCACCACACCCCATCAGTTCCCGTCCTCCATAATTCAATTCACAGTCAACTCCTCCATCACATTACCACGTTCTTTAACTTTTTATTTCCTCATTCTCTCTCGTTAAGTGTTGTTGTATTTCTCAAGCATCTTTATGGCTTAAGTCACCTAGGGAGCGAGTTTAGTCCTGTGGAGACCCAAAGGTAGTTCAGACTGTTGGTGTGTCTTGGTGAAGTAGATGATGACAGAGAAAGGTGAATGGTGTGTCCTGGTGAAATATCCAGTATCTCCTTTCTCATTACCCAACAGCTAAAGTGTGTGTCTCAAGCATTCAAGTGTGTGTTAATTTCGTTATAGTGTTGTGATAATGAAGACTTCCCCCATACAGTATAGCGAGATACAAGGAAGTCTACACGGTGTTAAGAGCCTTGGTAATTGTATATATTATTATTACTATGAGATTGTTGGTCGGTTATAAGTGTGTTACCGTGTTGTTGATATTTTAATACAATACCATTATTACACTACGGGTTAACACGGATATACAGATGCATATTAATGAAGGAAGTCTTGTCAAATGTGAAAAAAAAAATGCGTCCAAGTATTAAACATTCAGTTGGGATACTCATTGGGCAGTTTGTTAATGAACGTTGGAGAATAAAAAAAAAATTCTAATCAACAATATAAAATTCTGACCTTTCACCTGGTGACCTAAGACCCCCCCAAGGACCGTCCCTAACCTGAGCTGTTACGCTACGTTGTCTTAACCTCTTTGTGTATGGTGCCGACCCTGATTACCACTCCTATATCCGCCATCCTGTAATTGAACCTTCCCACCGTGTTCGAATTAATAATGATGTTCGGTTAATTTGTTCCACTCATCCACCTCTTTAGTTCCAAACCAATAGTTATTTACTTCACACTTAAGTCTAAATTTATCTCATTCACAACCATTGCTACGTGTTGTATCCTAGAGAAGGTGTTTGTTTACATTTTATTTTATTAATATTATGAAATGTTTGTATGTCTGTTTGTCTATGTATGTATGTATGTAATATAACACTGTTTTAGCCGTCAGTAACACAGGTGTCGCTCTAGTCGCGTGCTCAAACGAACCGCCGAGGTGTGAAGGTCAGGTGGTCGAATCACCACAGGGTACTCCTTTTGTACCATTATTATTATTAGTAGTAGTATGTGTAATATTTCTCTAATTAATTAAATAAGTGTGTGTGTGTGTGTGTGTGTGTGTGGTAGAGGTGGTGATAGTGGTGGTGGTCATCATGCTCGCCTCGCAAACAAGTGATCCAGGGTTCGATCCCCGGGTATGGTGATATTATAGACAAGTTTCTTTACGCCATTTACCTCTGTCACCTCAGCAGTAATTGGAAACTTAAATATTGATAGATCTGCGGACCGTGTTTTAGGGTAATGGTAAACCAGTGTAGTTGGGGGAGTTGTCACACAGCTCGTTAACTCAGGGTGTGGTTGTTGTGGTGGCGACAGCTTCAACACCTAAAATAAATTCACGCCTAGGTGGCCAAACATGAAGGTCAACCATTATCTTATTAGTGGTGGTAGTGGGAATGGAGATGGAGCCGGTAGTGGTTCACAGACCTGGTCCATCCTTTGAGTAATGGGCGGTCATTCTCACCTTTAATGTGACCACCACACCACCACCACTCTACCCTACCAGCGATCTATTCTACCACCATCCACTCCACCACCATTCACTCTACTATCAGTCTATTCCACCACCATTCACTCTGCTACCAGTCTAATCCACCACCATTCACTCCACCACCATTCACTCTACCACCAGTCTACTCCACCACCATTCACTCTACTACCAGTCTAATCCACCACCATCCACTCCACCACCATTCACTCTACCGCCAGTCTACTCCACCACCATCCACTCTACCACCAGTCTATTCCACCACCGGTCCACACCACGACGTGACAGTCGACCAAGATTTGCCTCACATTCTTAATCTCATTCAACTAACCGTACCTCGACGACAACTTCGGTAAGGCTGATTTAAATCCTTCTTTGTCAGCCTCTGTTTAATGATGGCGCAGATTTTAAGCGGATTTGAATCAGGGGAATTCTCTGGCCACTTGAGGACTTTTAAATTCCTGTTTTGCAAAGTATTGAGTAACTTTTTTGGATGTGTGACTGGGAAGAAGGCCACGCTGATAAACCTCTACATCAGGACACCTGTTGCTCAATTTAAGAACATAATCTCCACAACTTTTACACACGGGACAGAATCCATCCTTCCTCCCACAGTAAATATCAACCCAGCACCCAAATAAAAAAGTACCCACTACATCATCATCTGTGGGTGTTCGACAGTGTGGTGAAGGTGGTCCTGTCTCCTCTTGACACATCTTCCATAAGCGTTGAATACGAATATTTGAGGTACCGAGTATGACAAGTAACGCTCACTGTTCCTGTTGGGGTTCTATTTTCAAGAACTTGGCGTAACGTTTAGCGTAGCATTTAGGTAGTTTGTGCCACCTAACCTAACTTAAATTGATGCTATGGCACAAGACGCGATATTCAGTGGTATAATATCAACTTATAGATTCAGTCTCCCGCTTTGACCTACATAGAGTGGAGGTAGAAGGAAGGGAGGTATGTTGTAGGGCCACAATAATGACAACAGCAACAGCATGAAAACGGGAATCGATGTGTTTTGTGAGCGATATCGAGGGAGGGAGACGTCTTGGGCGGTGGAGAGGAGCGGGAGGAGAGGTACAGGGAGAGGAGTCTTCTCGCTCGCCCACCCACACCTGCGGTTTGGGTAGGGGGGGTGGGGGGGTGGGGGTTAGAGGTACCAGGTGGTTAAGGGTGTCAGTGGGATGTTGGGGGAATTGGTTGGGAGGTGAGGAGGGAGAGGGAGTGGATGGGGGTGGGGGGGATGAAGGAGAGATGGTCAATGGAAGACTGTGGGCAGGTTACCTTTATTCCTCTTATGGGGAAAGAAAACAGGAAGGAACACACACACACACACACACACACACACACACACACACACACACGCACACACATAACACGCAGATTTCTCGGGTGTTCTTCCAGTGGTCTTTAAACCTTACAAAATCAACAACGAATATAAAATCCCGATGTGTCTTATCATATATACATCAATGTTCAAGTGTCAGCAACATGTATAAGTGGCTTCTGTTTTGTTGAGAGAAACTTGAATCTGTAGTCTTTTTTGGCCTCTTGAATACCCTATGCGTCTTGTACTGAAGGATTGGGAAGAAAGAAAAAAAAAGATTATGACAGATTCCTAACTCACAACCCTGGATGATTTATAGAAGAAGCCAATTTAAGACATGGGTCACTCATATCTGTCAAGGATGTGTTAATGTTCCTCAGTATCCAACTTTATCCTGGGAATTGTCGTCGTCTTTGACCCTTGACATTAAAATATAAACAGTGTCTTGAATCTAGCCACTAAAGTAACACATTAATAAACATAAGAAGCCATTAATGATATACATAAAAAATTACATAACGATACATTAATACACTAGGCAAAACACACAAACACCAGAGGACACATTTTCGAGGTATCACCAAACACCAACATGACTGTGTACTGTAGAGCCTTTCCCGGCAGGTAGTCAGTCAGGTGTCCAAACGTATTGACCTTCAAGAGACACATGGACAATCTCTCGGCGTATAAAGAAGACCAGGTAACTACACCGAGCTCTTGATATAATTAACCTCATATTTTTAGACCGATTAAGTTATATAAATAGAGGAAACCTGGATGTATAAACTGAATGATTGTATTTTAAGTAAAGAAATATATAATAATTGATCGGGGACACGGCTCTCAAGTGTTTTTCGTTGTAATGGAGAGAGAGAGTAAAGTCCATCCCCCACCCCCCTCCCTCCCCCTCACACACTACCTAAACTTACTGTACGGAAACAAAAACAAAACAACAAGAGGTATTATTTTTGTGATCATGACCTCTATACCCTTGACCTACTGACCTCAGAGTCAATATATCCTCTTTACAGTAGACCAAAAAAAAAACACAAAAAAAAACACGTGTTTACCAATGTGTGGATGAATTAATCTCGCTACATCTCACGGCAACTAAAGTTTGACGGATTCATAAAACAGACGGGGATAACAGGTAGACAGAAGATAGATAAGTGTGACGGATTCATAAAACAGACGGGGATAACAGGTAGACAGAAGATAGATACAGCTGTGAGGTTTATCGCCGCGGTGGTATAAAAAGTTTCGCAGGATAGACTGACGGATACACACGTCGGGAGACAGACAGACAGTCAGACAGACAGACAGACAGACAGACAGACAGACAGACAGACAGACAATTCAACTGAGTAATAAATATAGCCTTTTACCTCGGAACATAATTTCACTTACTGTAATTCCTACTTTAAATCGTTTATCTCTCACACACACACACACACACACACACACACACACACACACACACACAGCTTGTCACGGGATGATATGTTTAGTGGTATTACTATTACTGCGGTGATGTTAATGAGTTAGTGAGGTGTTAGCCGTAGGTGTGGGGGTAGTCTCAGGTGTGGTAATTATGTAGGTGGCGGCCCGTGTACACCCAACCCGACATGAGTGGCACCTTAAGTTGATACGACACACACTCCCCCCCTCCCTCCCTCCCCCCTTCCTGTGTTTTCTTTCTCACGACCTCCTTCCCATTCTCCTTTTTCTCTTTAGATTCTCCCTTTCTTACTCTCTCTCCCTCTCTCTTCACTCTCACTCTTCACATTTCCTTCCCCTGTCTCCATACTCCTTCCACACTCTTCCTTTCTAACTTTCATCTTACTTCTTCGCTCACTCTTCCTCTCTTATTCCCACTTTCTCACTTTTCCCCACCTCACTCTCACACCCCCATCTCCCTCCCTCCCTCTCCCTCCCTGCAGGATTTACGGGCCTACGTCAGAAAAATAATTCCGTAATGGCTTTGAATTTGACAAGGAATGGAACCTTTCTTCCTCCCTTCTTTTACCTGGACTGCTAAGGGGGGAGAGGAGGGGGGGGGAGCAGAGGTTAGAGGGGGAGTAGTTGGTGGGGGTGTGAAGTGAGGGAAGGCTTACTCCTTGTGTTGGAAGGAGGGAGCAGAGAGGTGGGTAGAAGGGGAAGGGTGGCTGTTGGATGGGGTGAAGCAGGGGTGTGGAGTGGGGAAGGAGGTGAAGCCTAAGTAAGTGTTTTTCCAGCAGGGATGAAGCAACTTGAAACTTACAACAGGGGAAAATAGTCAACAAATGAATCCTGTAACGCGCGATGCATTTAACGATGCCACAACACAAGGGGAACCTTTAGAAGAAGTCTATATCAGATGAGAGAGAAGCATCTAAAAAAATGAAGCTCTCAACAGAAACATCCAACAAGTGAAGCCTTCAATAGAAACATCCAACAAGTGAAGCCTTCAATAGAAACATCCAACAAATGAAGCCTTCAATAGAAACATCCAACTTAAACACGAAACTTCTCAACGGGTAGCGTCTCAATGGTTGAAACTTTAAGCAAGCCAAACCTCCAACAGGTGAAGCCTTCAACAAGTGACTCCCGCAGCAGGTGACGCCCATATTCTATACATCTCCCACAACGTTAAACATTCAGCTGAATCAACAGTTCTCTTTAGTTTTATAGAACATATGAAGTGTAAACAGGTCAAGTCTTCGTCAGGCGACGCTTTCAGCAGAGCCTCCTACCATGAGATGTGTGGTTAGAGGACGAGCCCTCCACCACGTGAAGCCTGAGTAGGTGAAGCCCCAGGCAGGGGTTGGGACGCGGCGGCCAGCAGCAGCAGCAGCAGCAGCAGCAGAGGGTTACCTCGGCCTCGTCTCCCTCACCGCCTCCTCCCGCAGTGGCGTCGCGGCTGCCAGGGACGACGCAGCAGCGGCCAGGGCTCCTGCGGCAGGAGGAGGGGGAGAAGGAGCTAGCTGCATAGGTCCACAGCAGCGGCGGTGGCGGCTGTGCGACACAGCAAAGTCGAGGACACGGACGCAGTTGGAGGAGGACCTTGACCTCGGCGGTGGACACGTTAACTCCCTCAGCTTTATTGTGTCATACCCGAAGTGTAAGTTGTTGCTCTTGTTGTTTTTGATACTTTGAATCATAGATACTCCGCATCGTCCAGCCTACCCGTGGCGTGTGTGTGTGTGTATAATCCCGCAGGTGGCACGGGAACCTTTCCTTCGACTCTACTATATGTTTACGCTGGTTGGCCACAAGATGCGACGACATAGCGGAACTTGTCGTGGGAGAGACGTAATTAAAGACGCGTGTGTCAGTGCCTGGGCCACACACCGCCACCAACGCTGCCCAGGTTTATACATGTGACCCACCCACCTCGTTCTCTCGCTCCCTCGGTCACTTCGTTCCTTGTCTGTTTCCTCGCTGGAACTAGTGACACTGATAGTAGTACACACTAAACATACTTCGTTAGTTTACTTAGATTGTTCTCTCGCTCGGTGGAAACTATCACACGCCCGGGACTAATATAGATGTAATTAATATTCAGTACCGCGTTGGAAGCTATTTGATAATTTTCATTCGTTCATTTGCTGCAACCTTCACACCACTTCCCTGGACTGGTATATACAGTTTATATATATGGTTTCGTAAGGTATCGCATTATATGAGGTATCGCAGTATATGAGGTATCGCAGTATATGAGGTATCGCAGTATTGTTTAGTGATCGATCTCTTACTGGAAACTAACCCCAGGAGGAATGGTAAATGAGAAATTTGCCGTCGTTGAGCCACAAGTTGCAGTGGCTCGTTCACCCTTCCGTTCACCCCTCCCCCTCCCCCGTTCACCCTCTCATTCACCCTCCCGTTCACCCTCTCGTTCACTCGCTAGAAGCACTATTTACCCTGGACTTATATGTGTAGTGTGGTGAGGAGTGACATTAGTGGTAGTTGACAGTGGAGGTTAGGGAGAGAGGGAGAGGGGGAGGTAAGAGAGAGAGAGAGAGGGGGAGGGAGGGAGACTCGGAAGTTTGCAGGAGGAGGAAGAGAGGCTAAGAAGAAAGAGACGGAGGTAAGGGGAGAGGGAGGGAGGGAGGCTCGGAAAGTTAGAGAAAGAGGCTTGGGAGGGAGGGAGGGAGGGAGGCTAGTGAGTGGTGGTGGTGTGGAGGTGTCGTGGTGTTCCTCAGTCGTTAAAGTCAAGGGACCCAGAGGCAGACGGCATTCATTGTCCACCAGGGAGTGTGTGTGTGTGTGTGTGTGTTTGTGTGTGTGTGTGTGTGTTGTTGGTGCATTCGTGTGTGTGTATGTGTGTGTTCTTGGTACATGTGTGTGTGCGTGGTGAGCGGCGGGAGGACCTGTATAGTGGTGTTAAGTGAGGTATAGCGACCTTAAATGCAACAATATCGTGGTAAAAATATCGTAGATTCGACAGATAAAAAGATAAATGCTTGTAATGTTTTTATAGAAGTGTTAAATGTTGATATTGATTAAAAGTGGATGTTGTAATGTTGAAGTAGATGCCATAATGTTGTGGGACAAATGGTAGATGTGGTAATTGTGGCAATGTTGTGGTAGATTGTAGAGATATGTGGTAATGCTGTGGTAGATTGTAGAGATATGTGGTAATGCTGTGGTAGATTGTAGAGATATGTGGTAATGCTGTGGTAGATTGTAGAGATATGTGATAATGCTGTGGCAGATTGTAGAGATATGTGGTAATGCTGTGGTAGATTGTAGAGATATGTGGTAAGCTGTGGTAGATTGTAGAGATTATGTGGTAATGCTGAGACTGTAGAGATATGTGGTAATGCTGTGGTAGATTGTAGAGATATGTGGTAATGCTGTGGTAGATTGTAGATATGTGGTAATGCTGTAGATTGTAGAGATGTGGTAATGCTGTGGTAGATGTGGTGCGTTGTGTGGTAGACAGTAGATGTGGTAGCGTTGTGGTAGGTAGACAGTAGATGTGGTAGCGTTGTGGTAGGTAGACAGTAGATGTGGTAGCGTTGTGGTAGGTAGACAGTAGATGTGGTAGCGTTGTGGTAGGTAGACTATTGATGTGGTAGCGTTGTGGTAGGTAGACAGTAGATGTGGTAGCGTTGTGGTAGTGGTGACGATAGCAAGTACATTATTCGTAATTACCAATAATAATAAAAAGGAATTAGGAAGACTTTAATGAAGTGTGTGTGTGTGTGTGTGTGTGTGTGTGTGTGTGTGTGTGTGTGTGTGTGTGTGTGTGTGTGTGTGTGTGTGTGTGTGTGTGTGTGTGTGTGTGTGTGTGTGTGTGTGTGTGTGTGTGTGTGTGACAAAAATTCAAACAATTAATCATATTACCGTAAATAGTATTGACAGCGACGACTATACTAATACCTTTTATAACTTAGTTAATGACAATACACAATAAAATAACCAAGTCTGTGTTTGAAAGTTGTATTAAGTTGTATTACGTTGATGTTACATTGTATTACTGGCCCTTTAAAATCTAAGGGATTTATGCGCATATTTTGAGTTAGTTTTTAAAGGGTACAGTATACTTGAGGGGTACAGCAAACATCTCTCTGACCAGGTTAATGTTGATATGTTGATATTATAAAGTATTACTGAAAGCTCATAGAAATACCATATGTACTTTTAAATGTGTATTCTAGGTGAGACATGATAGCTATTAACACCTGTATGGGCCTTAATTAGCAGGAGTTTGGTCACTAAAAGCCTCAAGATTCAACTTACTATTGAATTACATATCCTAGTGTAATAACTATCAATTATTTTAGAGTAATGTAATCTTTCACCAGGTCACAATTAGATGCTTAGTATTAACATTAACCCAAACATTATTCCCATGTTCATTAATTATTTTACCTGTACCCGCTCAGACACACCTGGGTACATTACCTGTGTTATATTGGGAGAGAAGAATGAAGTCATATGTGTTAGTTTGTGTTATTGTTATCTTAAGGTGTTGTGATGATGAAGTACAGTTATTATTATTATTATTATTATTATTATTATTATTATTATTATTATTATTATTATTATTATTATTATTATTATCGGTCAGGAATAAATGGAGGAGAAATACTGACGCGCTGTTCGATCCGTCAGTCATGTGGGCCGGGTGTGATGACGCATTATTAGCAGCATCATTACCTAGCAATTATCTTTTGCATTGTGTCATTAACTGCAGTTCCTGTGTGATGCTGGTGGCGCTGTTGTCTCTCGTCTGCATCAGTATAAGAAAAAATATTAAAAAATTTATGTTGGTAAAAATCCTAAAAAAAAATATTGAAATGCAAACCTAAATAACTAGTGAGTATCGGTAAAATCTATTGTTTTTATAGAGTTTAAAACGTTTTTGTTTCATTTATTCTTTTTAGTAAGTATCTGAAGATTTAAATCATATATACAGTGAAAAACAAAACTCGTGTGTCAGGCGGTGTTAAGTTACGAGCTATATTTTCCTCTATTTGACCCTTCAGGACCGTGTATTAAGGTGTTTAAAGCACTATATATGACTAATATTACTACTAAATTATCCTAGAGCAATTAAAAAAAAAGTATATAGTTTTAACTTGATGTATGTATACTTGTTAATGTATACGAAGAGTTTGTTATTTGATAGTTCAGTGTATACCGTACCTTGAGTTCAAACCAGCAGTCGATTGTGATTGAAGTCGTTTTTTTCCTACTCAAATACAATGATGAGTTGGCAGACGTGAAACTGGAACAATTCTTCGTCAAATTTTGCTGGAAGTGGAGGAACGTGAGTGTGGGTGGGTGAGGGGGAAGGGGGAGTTGAGAGGGGTGGGGTGGGGTGAGGGGGAAGGGGATGGAGGTGAGGATGGGTAAGGGAAGGGGGAGTTGAGGGGAGGGGTGGGTGGAGGCACAAAGTTGAGAGGAGGGGGTGGGTGAGGGGAAGGGGAGTTGAGGAGGGGTGGGTGATGGGAGCTGAGGAGTGTGGGTGGGTGAGGGGGAAGGGGAGTTGAGGTGAGGGGGGTGAGGGGAAGTGGAGCTGAGGGTGAGGGGTGGGTGAGGGGGGTTGAGGGTGAGGGGGTGGGTGAGGGGGGAAGGGGGAGCTGAAGGTGAGGGTGGGGTGATGGGGGAGTGAGAGTGTGGTGCGGAGGGGAAGGGGGAGTTGAGAGTGGCAAGGAGGGGGGAGGAGTTGAGAGTGTGGGTGTGAGGGGAAGGGGAGTTGAGGTGAGGGGTGGGGTGGGAGGGAAGGGGAGTTGGTGAGGGGTGGGTGAGGGGTGGGTGGAGGGGAAGGGGAGTTGGGGTGAGGGGTGGGTGAGGGAAGGGGAGTTGAGGCTGGAGGGGGTGGGTGAGGTGTAAGGTGAGTTGAGGAGTGTGGGTGGGTGCTGGGGAGTTGAGAGGTGGGTGGGGTGAGGGGAAGGGGAGCTTGAGAGTGGGTAGGTGAGGGAGAAGGGGAGGTAATAGGTGGTGGGAGGGAAGACCTGCTGACAGTGGTCTTCAGGTACGAGTGCTACAGTATATTGTTGGCTGCGATGATGCACTTCTCTGTGTAATTCCCGCTAATTCAATAACCAACAGGACAAAAATAATCAAAACCAGCTTCATATTATAAGATTAATCTATTTTATTCCCTCGTTTAATTTATTGAAATTATATACCTAAATAATATGTATAATTGTTTACAAATTGTGTAATCATGAGCATCACTATATAATGTTCTGGGGGTGTGATAGAGGAAATGATACACACACACACACACACACACACACACACACACGCGCGCGCGCGCGCGCGCGCCTGCTGCTCCACAAGTGGGTTACGCCCGTCATTCAAGCAACATTCGAAAGTGCTTTAAATTTTGTCGTGGACGCGGTAGTACGTGTGTGGCCTCTCAACCAGGTTACGCCCTTTTGTGTTTTGTTTTTAATTTTCCGTCAAGGGTCTGGTGGTAGTGGTGGTAGTAGGGGTGGTAGTGGTGGTAGTAGTGGTGGTAGTGGGGGTGGTAGTAGGGGTGGTAGTGGTGGTCACTCTACGTTGGTAACTGTGTACATCGGTTAGTTTCCTCTTTATTTGTCTTTATTATTATAGAATTATCCCAAATTTCCCTTTTTATTATGTTTTTTATATATTTATCAGTTATTCCGTAGTGCCTATAGTTAACAAGAAGTCTTTATACCTTAACGTAGATACACTGACCCACCCCCCCCCCCTCACCCCCCAGCAGGTAGAGTGTGTAAGGAATAGGTGTCCTTGGGTGTATACAGTGTAACTTGACCTAGTGTTACACCTGGTTGTGAGTTAACAGGTGTTGTGTCAGTTGTGAGTTAGCAGGTGTTGTGGTCGCTTGTGAGTTAGCAGGTGTTGTGGTCGCTTTCAGAGTTAACAGGTGCTGTGGCCGCTTGTGAGTTAACAGGTGTTGTGTCAGTTGTGAGTTAGCAGGTGTTGTGGTCGCTTGGTCTCTCATAACTAGTTGTAAATTTGTGAGTTGTGTTTTTTTTTTTTAATATTACTTGTAAATTTGTTCGATATTTTAGTTAGTTATTCTCATACTTCTGGTCGTAAATTTGTTAGGTTTGCGAACTGTTTACCTGGTAATTACTTGTGAATCACCATGTGTAATAATTATAGTTTCTGATTTACAGTATTTATAAATTTACCAGCCGGTGTTTACCATTTGTTTGTTGTGTAAATTAGTGAGTTTTTAAAAGGCTGATCCACTGTGATATTTTGTGCTTATTTGTTTGTTTATCTGGAACATTTAAACGTATGTCTAGGCAAAAACATGTCCTATCATGGTGGGTGTGAGCCAATCAGTAGACGTTATGGTGTATATGGACCAATCAGACCACGGTATAGTAGACGAAAACTAATCAGCAGACATTATAGTGAACAATGGACCAATCAGCGCCTACCCTGATAAACAAAACGGACCAATCAGTGCACATCACGCCCTCATATACATGGATTTGGCCTTTTTACCGATTTATACGGCCCTAATCGTAACCTAACCTATCCAGACCTGCCCTAACCTATCCTATGCAGACCTCACCTAACCTAACTTATCCAGACCTGCCCTAACCTAATCTATCCAGACCTCACCTAACCTAACTTATCCAGACCTGCCCTAACCTAATCTATCCAGACCTCACCTAACCTAACTTATCCAGACCTGCCCTAACCTAATCTATCCAGACCTGCCCTAACCTAACCTATCCAGACCTGCCCTAACCTATCCTATGCAGACCTCACCTAACCTAACCTATCCAGACCTGACCTAACCTAACCTATCCAGACCTGACCTAACCTAACCTATCCAGACTTGACCTAACCTGACCTAACGTAACCCAAGAAAAAGAAGGAAATAATTGTGTTAATGGTAATTTTACTGACCTTCCTTGACCTAATGAGGTGGTGATAATAACAAGGGGTATTAGTGGTGATAATAACAAGGGGTAATAATGGTGATAATAACAAGGGGTAATAGTGGTGATAATAACAAGGTAATAATGGTGATAATAACAAGGGAATAGTGGTGATAATAACAAAGGGTAATAATGGTGATAATAACAAGGGGTAATAATGGTGATAATAACAAGGGGTAATAGTGGTGATAATAACAAGGGGTAATAATGGTGATAATAACAAGGGGTAATAATGGTGATAATAACAAGGGGTAATAGTGGCAATAATAGTGTCTGCGACGGCTAACATTATAACGTGTTTGTTTACCTGGGAACACCTGTACACAACCAAACAAATCAGAGTTCACCTTTGGATGGAAACTTACTTGATTTTCAGGTATATTTTTTTTTATTTATCTTCACTACGGCGACGCAACTTTTAATATTCTGTTTGGTTAGGTTAGGTTAGGTTAGGTTAGGTTAGGTTAGGTTAGGTTGTGGTTTAGTACCTGATGATTAAACACACTAACGCTAACCTAACGCTTACCTAACGCTAACCTAACCTAACGCTAACCTAACCTAACGCTAACCTAACCTAACGCTAACCTAACCTAACCTAACGCTAACCTAACGCTAACCTAACCTAACCTAACCTAACCTAACCTAACGCTAACCTAACCTAACGCTAACCTAACCTCCCAGATAGTTTTAGGGGTGTTATAATCATCAGGTGGACACAAGCCAGGGTGTGTAATCTTCAGGTGATCTAAAATATTATACCTGTATGAACCGAGACCCAATTTTCTTACAATAAATTATCCCAAAGACTTGCCTTAAGCACAGGTCTGTAATGGTGCTAAAATTGCGATTGATTTCTGTCGTTCTCAATCTTTACATCTACGGGTCTCTTGTCTCGGAAGGCAGGTCTTGGACTCGGTCTCGGACTTGGTGGTCTCGATTACATCACTGACCTGTATCTTTACCTGTACTATCCCTGTACCTTTACCTCTACCCGTACCTGTACTATACATGTACTTGTTCCTGTACTATACCTGTAGCTCTACCTGTACTATACCTGTAGCTCTACCTGTACTATACCTGTAGCTCTACCTGTACTATACCTGTAGCTCACCTGCACCATACCTGTAGCTACCTGTACACCTGTAGCTCTACCTGTACCATACCTGTAGCTCACCTGTACCATACCTGTAGCCTCTACCTGTACTATACCTGTAGCTCTCACCTGTACCATACCTGTAGCTCACCATATTCCCAGCTCCACCTGTACTATACCTGTAGCCCACCCTGTACCATACCTGTAGCTCTACCTGTACCATACCTGTAGCTATACCCACCATACCCTGTAGCCCCACCTGTACCATACCTGTAGCCTCTACCTGTACCATACCTGTAGCTCTACCTGTACTATACCTGTAGCTCTACCCTGCTATACCTGTAGCCTCACCTGTACTATACCTGTAGCTCTACCTGTACCATACCCGTAGCCTACCTGTACCATACCTGTAGCCTCTACCTGTACCATACCCTGTAGCCTCCACCTGTACCATACCTGTAGCTCTACCTGTACCTATACCTGTACCACCTGTACCATACCCAGCTCACCTGCACCAACCAGCTGACCAGCCCCTGTACTATACCTGTAGCTCCACCTGTACCATACCTGTAGCTCTACCTGTACTATACCTGTAGCTCTCACCTGTACTATACCAGCCTCACCTGTACCTCACCTGTAGCTCACTGTACCATACCCGTAGCTATACCTGTACTATACCTGTAGCTCTACCTACACCTGTAGCTCTACCTGTACCATACCTGTAGCTATACCTGTACTATACCAGCTATACCTGTACTATACCTGTAGCTATACCTGTACTATACCTGTAGCCTCTACCTGTACCATACCTAGCTTCCCACCTGTACCATACCCAGCTCACCTGTACCATACCCAGCTCTACCTGTACTATACCAGCCATACCTGTACCATACCTGTAGCTCTACCTGTACCATACCTGTAGCTCTACCTGTACCATACCTGTAGCTCCCCACCTGCACATACCAGCCTCCCACCATACCTGTAGCCCCACCTGTACCACACCTGTAGCCTCACCTGTACTATACCCAGCTCACCTGTCATACCCTGTAGCTCCACCTGTACCATACCCAGCCTCACCTGTACTATACCCGTAGCTCTACCTGTACCATACCCAGCTCCCCTGCACCATACCCAGCTCTACCTGTACTATACCTGTAGCTCCACCTGTACCATACCTGTAGCTCTACCCTGTACCATACCTGTAGCTATACCTGTACTATACCCGTAGCTATGCAGCCATACCTGTAGCTCTCACCTGTACCATACCTGTAGCTCTACCTGTACTCATACCCAGCTCTACCTGTACTATACCTGTAGCTCTACCTGTACCATACCTGTAGCTCCACCTGTACCATACCCAGCCCACCTGCACCATACCCGTGCCCTACCTGTACCACACCTGTAGCTCCCACCTGTACCATACCTGTAGCCTACCTTACTTGCCCTGTAGCTCTACCTGTACCATACCTGTAGCTCACCTGTACCATACCTGTAGCTATACCTGTACTATACCTGTAGCTATACCGATTATACCTGGCTCTACCTGTACTATACCTGTAGCTCTACCTGTACCATACCTGTAGCTCTACCTGTACCATACCTGTAGCTCTACCTGTACCATACCTGTAGCTCTACCTGTACTATACCTGTAGCTCTACCTGTACCATACCTGTAGCTCTACCTGTACTATACCTGTAGCTCTACCTGTACTATAATCGTAGCGGTAACTATACTTCTACCTGTTCCTGTACTATACCCGTACCTGTACTGTACCTTTACCCGTACCTGCACCTGTTCGTGTGTTATACCTGTACCTTGACCTGTATTAAAATAAATTATATGGAATTAAGTTAAGCTCTTTTAATTACGCGCAAAGTCTTCTGATCTCCCTGGGAGTTGGGAGAGAAGAAGGCAGACAAGAGAGAGAGAGAGAGAGAGAGAGAGAGAGAGAGTACGACTACAGTCAGGATTACCGCATAGTGAGTCTTAAATATCAAGAGAAAACTAGTCACCTGAGGCTTCTCTCTCTCTCTCTCTCTCTCTCTCTCTCTCTCTCTCTTCTCTCTCTCTCTCTCTCTGTGGCCACGCCTACCACCAGGGCCACCCCACCATGCATATAATCCAGGTGTTGACTTACTCAGTTCCTGGTGTGGCCCGCGAGCCTCACACGGTCACGGGGCCAGGGGTCAACACCTACATTATTAACACCATCGTGGCCTCCGTGCTTTAAGGTAGTGGTTCGTAAGGGGGTGTTGAGAGAGAGGGGGGGGGAGAGAGGGGGTGAGGTGAGAGGAATTTACTTCAGGGTCACAAGGTCAAGAGGCATCATCTCTAAACTTGATGATTTAATGGTCTATAAAGTTTGTGATGGTTCTTGAGAGAGAGAGAGAGAGAGAGCAGCGAATAGAGAAAGTGTGAGGAAGGGAGAGAGAGAATATTTGTATCTCTTGGGTTACCGGTAAATAAAAGATAAATCCGAAATATTTTAATAATCTTGAGTTAAAAAAGAAAAAAATTAGTGCATAGACGCCATGACAGAGTGGAATACGGATTTAATTTTTGGGGGAATTTAAGTTCACGTAATCGATCCTCCCCAGGCAGTGTCGTCAGTTAGTGGGGGACTTAAACAAACACTTGACTACTCGACCCAGAGGTGATTGTCTCCAGAAAAATAAACCAGAAATATAGATCCTTCTTCAGCAACAATTGTAGGTTAGGTTAGATTAGGTTAGGTTAGGTTAGGTTAGGTTACGATAACAAAAGAAGATCTGATGGTTAGGTTAGGTTAGGTTAGGTTAGGTTACGATAACAAAAGAAGATCTGATGGTTAGGTTAGGTAGGTTAAGAAAACAAAAGAACATCTGATGGAAATATTGGCTGCTTTTGTTGTCAGTCAGTAGATCTTTTTTTCTTTATTAAAGGAGAACATTTTTGCCATACAACTTTCAATAAGGTTATTCGTAGGTCGAGTGAGTTAGTTTTCAATTCCTTCTCACGTCTCTTGTTAGGAAAAATCTAACTTATATACCAGTGACGATTCTAGGATTTTGTTTTCTTAGAGGGAAGTCTTAGAAATTTCCCTCATTTGTGCTTCCCTATCTCATTGCGCTTCACTACCTTCACTGTGCTTCCCTACCTTCATTGTGCTTCCTTACCTTCACTGTGCTTCCTTACCTTCACTGTGCTTCTCCTTCACTGTGCTTCCTTACCTTCACTGTGCTTCCATACCTTCACTGTGCTTCTCACTTCACTGTGCTTCCTTACCTTCACTGTGCTTCCATACCTTCACTGTGCTTCCTTACCTCACTGTGCTTCCACACTTTCACTGTGCTTCCTTACCTTCACTGTGCTTCCTTACCTTCACTGTGCTTCCATACCTTCACAGTTCTTCCCTACCCAAACTGTGCTTCCCTACCTTTACTGTGCTTCCCTACCTTCACAGTGCTTCTCCATACCTTCACTGTGTCATACCTTCACAGTGCTTCCTTACCTTCACTGTGCTTTTTTACTTTCACCGTGCTTTACAACCTCACTGGCTACTACCTCACTGTGCTTCACTATCTCTTCACTGTGCTCCCTACTTTCACTTTTTTTTTTTTTTTTTTTACAAGAATTAGCCCACCCGCACAGGTCAAAACGACCCACAACGGAGCCTGGGGGCGAGAAAAAAGAACGGAAAGAAATTGTAAATATAGAAAAAAGTTATACTGTGTTAATCTACACCACGAAGATGCTGGAAACCAGCTTTTTAAAGTGAGACAGATTGTAAGAGCAAGGAAACACAGAAGAAGGCAAGCATTCCACAGTTAATGCAGAAAAGAAGGAGGTACTTATAACGGGTTATTCTCGTGTGACCGACATCCACAGAGAATGTAGGGCACCGCGGCAAGACGTGGTTTCGAACCCACGGCCTTGCCAGCGGTAACAGGATGCCAAATCCACCGAACATTGCCCGTTAAAGTACCTGTAAAAGAGAGAGAGTGAAGCAACATTGCGGTGAAGAGAAAGGGAAGAGAGATTGTCGACTAAAGGAGGAGAGTTAATAAGACGAAATGCTTTTGATTCCCTACCTTCACTGTGCTTTCTTACCCTCACTGTGCTGCTCTACCTTCATTGTGCTTCCCTACCTTACTGGGTGCGGTTGTCCAGTCAGGTTGTTTTTTTAGGCAGGCTATTTTTAGGGCACCTTTTCTAGCCCCCTTCCCGTGTGGAGTGAGCAGAGTGGCTCCTCGAAAGGGCTGCTCAGTCACAGAGAGGACCGGATTGCCTACTGCCAGATCCCAGTTCCTAAACGACCATCTTATCTGTGCCGCCCATGTGCAGAGTTGTGACTAGAGACTCCCGGCAGTCATCTCTGCCTGTCCCCGTCGCCATAGGAATTTTTTACAGGGGTTTGATGATGATGGGAGGTATGACGAGATGGATGATGGTTGTGTGTGAGTTGATTTATGTGGTGAGGCAGAAGTGAAGGCTGCAACCACACAGTTTGGCTCTCACTTTGTTTTTGGCCCAGTGGTGCAAGTGTTGCAACGACTGGGGAGAGGAAGAGTTGCAATGGACTGCCGATAGCCCAGTTTGTTGGGTTTGGCCAGTAGCCTGTCCATCAGGCATGGCTTTTCGTCCGCCGGTGTAGTCGTTGCCCATGGTGGTCACCTCTTCCGCCTATACCGCCGTTGGGGTCTTGTTGGAGCTCTGTAAGCATGTCTGCCTGATGCGGGGCTCCACCGCAGATTTTTTGTTTGGGGTTTAATCCTGTACCCTTATACCTGCTAAGGTTAATCCACAAGGCAGTGGGGCAGTGGTTGGTAGGCGCCAGGACGTGTCCACATGCCAGTGGGCCTATGCGCCGTCCCTCTGGGGCCCACTGCTACTCCGAGATCCCCTGCTGGCGTCACACACACGCGCACACGCACTTATTTAATTGATTAGTGAAATATTACACATACTACTACTACTAATAATAATAATAATACAAAAGGTATGTCCTGTAGTGAATCGACCACCTGAGCTTCACACCTCGGCGGTTCGTTTCAGCACGCGACTAGAGCAACACCTGTGTTACTGACGGCTAAAACAGTGTTATATTACATACATACATAAATACATACATCCATACATACATACATAAATACATACATACATGCATACATACATAAATACATACATACATACATACATACATACATACATACATACATACATGAGACTTGGAGACTTAGCGTGTAGCAGAAACTTCAATATAAACAGAGCTACGTGCCTCCCCCCCCTCCCCGGCACGATGTACAGTTAAGGCGACAATTAAACATGTACTATCGATTACCACAAAGATTTTCACCCTTATTACATTAGGTTATGGAACAATTAATGTCGAATGCAGCCACGTGCAATTATTTTTTTATTAACCTGTTATGCAATAAAGCTCAGAGGATTGTCCGCTAAAAATTCCAACCAAACGGATAATGGGATACCACGACCACTCGCTGCTCTTACTGACCGATGATAATAAATAAATAATAAATACAAAAAAATTCCAACTCCGTTAATTTTGTTCTTTTGTAAAACTTCTCACTGTTAACACTACTGCACTCCCTAAACACCAATAAGTGGATTGTAGTTTACTGAACACCAGCAGGGCGGGGGCGATCTACCCCCTCTATCTGAAGGAGAGTTTGTTGCTTCAGGAGGTCTTATCTCCATGACCCTTCTGTCTCCTCTCATCAGTAGCCTGAGGAGGTAAACGCTAACTAACTTTTCATTCTTAACACCGTCTCCTTAATTACATATACAATTATTGATTTAATTATGTATTAATATAATCATCGTTGGTGAAGTTTAACTATAAATTAAAGTATATTAATACAATTTTCTCCTTATTAATCCATGTAATTTGATATGTTGTCTTGACTGGTTGTGTGAACGGCTTGGGAGAATTTATAGGGGTGAGTTTATTTAATGGTATCTAAAGTATATATTACAGACAGACGGTATATTAAAAGTTAGATGGACTGACAGATTGACAAATAGAATGACAGACGGATTGATAGATAAAGATTGATAACTAAATAGACAGATAGATCCGAACAGACAGAGTCGACACCTAGTTAGACAGACAGACAGACATATAAATACATACTTAGATTTATATTCAGTAAAATAGTTAAACCGATCTTGTAGTCATTATACATAATGCATTCAAAAACATAATTAACTCCTATGTATACGAAGGAAAATATGGCTCTAATCCTGTGTAACATTAGATAATATAAAGCAAATAAAATATTGAGGAGCTTATCGCGTAGTAAAGTATCTGAATTATATAAAATAAATTATATACCAAAAGAATAATGGAGTTGTCGTTCTGGTGACCGTCAGATGCCGAGAGTCGACCCCACTCCCATACCAACTCCCTGACTGAAGATGTCGCCAGCGTATATATTAACCTCCACTCTATAGATAGTTAGTTGTTGAGGTAATGTAACACACGCTTATATCACCAGCCTCTGTCTTGACCACGCTTACTACATGTTCAACCCTACAGCCTGCTCTCCCTCCCCAGCCTCCCCCTTTACTGGCTTACCTTATAACACTCCCAGCTTCTTCCACAACACCCTCCAGCCTCCTTCCCCCTACAACCCCAGCCCCCACACCATCCTCCTCCCCAACTCTTGTTGTTAAACTGCGTGGTGGTGGTAATTTGTCTGTTGTATAAAGTTATTATTTTTAGACAGACAGACAGTGAGAGAAGAGAGAGATACATAGACAGGCAGATAAATCGACAGCTAGATAGAGACAGATAGACAGACAGATCAATATGTCCATACATAAGATTCATTGTCGATATAAAATTAATTTTAACCGATCTACAAGTCTTCACACTTAATGCTTTATAAAACAATTAATTCCGGTGTTCAGGAAGTGAAAGGTGGCCGTACTTGTGTAAGACATTAGATAATATATTATAGAACAAACAAATAAACCTGGATACCTAATCCTTACATAATCCACCGTAGAAATAAAGACAGAAATGGTTGCCCCTCGTGTATCGAGGATGGCCGGCCCAAGGGCCACCTAGGCGTAAATTTGTTTAAGGTGTAGAAGTTGTCGCCAACAAAACAACCACACCTTAAGTTAACGAGTTGCATGACCCATTGTCAGGAATAGTCCGAGAAGACCGGACAACTCGCCAACTGCACTGGCTAACCATTACCCCGGAATACGGTCCGCAAATCGATTATCATTCAGGTTCCCAATTACTGCTGGGTAGACAGGCAAATGGCGGAAAGAAACTTACCCGGAAATCGAAACCGGGTCCGCACGCTTGCGAGGCGAGCATGCTGATCTTTACACAAACACACTATATACAAACAATACCCCACTAGTCGGGAATCGAACCCTGTACCTCTGCGTGTCAACAGGGATCGCTACCACCGCGCCACAAGGACAACAAAGGCTTTGTTATATTCCACACAAAGCCTGTTCATCATGCTTGTTAAACGCCGTGAACCTCCATTGGGGATTGCTCGTACCAACTAAGTGGTAGGAGTAGCCTCGTGTTTCAGGCTGGATTCGGTAAAATGCTACTTCGGCCACATAGTTAGCACGGACAATCCCAATGGAGGTTCACGGCGTTTAACAAGCATGATGAAGGCTTTTGTGAATAATATATATATATATATATATATATATATATATATATATATATATATATATATATATATATATATATATATATATATATATATATATACATAGTCTGATAAACATTTGCTGTCGTCTTTATTCAAGACATCTTCAGGAGGCCTCTGAAGATGTCTTGAATAAGACGACAGCATTGTGTTATCCTTTTTCTGTGTGATTTTATCAAGATTTATCTTATCCATATATATATATATATATATATATATATATATATATATATATATATATATATATATATATATATATATATATATATATATATATATATATAATATATATATATATACATATATATATATATATATATATATATATACATATATATATATATATATATATATACATATATATATATATATATATATATATATATATATATATATATATATATATATATATATATATATATATATATATATATATATATATATATATATATATATATATATATATATATACATATATATATATATATATATATATATATATATATATATATATATATATATATATATATATATATACTTCATGAAAACATGGATAAGATAAATCTGTATATATATATATATATACAGTACAGACTAAAGAGAAATACAAACCAAGGTGTATATATACAGAGGAGGGTGAGACCAGGTCCATAATGGTCAGGTATTAGGTAATGACCCTACTAATCATCATAGAATCTAGTCTTATTAAACATTCCGAAGCATTCAACATGAATTTGAGTAATGGCCTGTACAAACTGGACAATTTTGTAATTAAGAAGATTTGTAACCAGGTGAGAAAGTTGGGTCACCTTACCCTCTGACCTGACCACCAACCGTTGTGTGCTATTTAAAGATTAGTAGGGTCATTACCTAATACCTGACCATTGTGGACCTGGTCTCACCCTCCTCTGTATATATACACCTTGGTTTGTATTTCTCTTTCGTCTGTACTCACCCCTGAAGATGTGAATTACACGAAAGCGCTTGGGAACTTCGTGTTTTCTTCTTTCCTTGTGGTTATCAGCATATACCTAGATCACGCGCACCTACAGTGATTTACTTTGTATATATATTATATATATATATATATATATATATATATATATATATATATATATATATATATATATACTGTATATATATATATATTTATATATATATATATATATATATATATATATATATATATATATATATATATATATATATATATATATATATATATATATATATATATATATATATATATATATATATATATGTGTGTGTGTGCGTGTATAATATTAATAACACCTGAATTATGTCAAAAAATAGTTATTTAACAAAAGCGAGAATAATTAAACTGATGGATGGGGTCGTTGTGGTGACCGTCAGGTGCCAACAGTCGACCCTCCTCTCTAGCCACGGCTCTCCCTGACTGAAGATGTCGCCAGCGTATATATTAACCTCCACTCTATAGATAGTTAGTTGTTGAGGTAATGTAACACACGCTTATATCACCAGCCTCTGTCTTGACTACACTTACTACATGTTCAACCCTACAGACTCCTCTCCCCTCCCCCCCCCCAGCTTCCCCCTTATAACACCCCAAGCTTTTCCCTTATAACACTCCCAGCTTCTTCCACAACACTTCTCCCCTGCTCCTGTCCCCATAACACCACCCTCCCAGCCTCCTTCACCCCACACCCCTTAGCTTCCTTCTTTCAATTCCCCACACCCCCAGCTTCCTCCCAACCTCGATTTTTTTCTTCTAATATCAAACGCTGTTATTCCTTACCGCCTAGATTACCTTTCCTCAACAAGCCACTGTGTTATGTAGGTACTGTGTAGCTGTCGGGGTGAGTCATTGTGTAGATGTTTCCTCCCCGCTACTGAAACTGGAGCTCTTCACCCCATCATGTCTCCCCTAATCAACCACGGCCTGACCCTCCCTGTGATAAAGTCTTCCAGGGTAAAAAAATAAATAAATAAAATAAATTATCTTTCATTTTATATTTCCCCGTAAAGGGTTGATTGCCCTCCATGAGAACATCTGTCCCGTGATTTTACAAAGAAAATAACTTCCATAATACCCGTCACAAAATATAACACCTCTGTACATCATTCACCTCTAATGATACTCTTCAACGCGATGTTTTCAAGCGAATTTATACCAAGGTCAACAAAACTGTATAGCAAATAAGAAAAACTAACAAAATATTTTCGCGTCACTGAAAATCTCACCTCCCACGTCGAACCTCAGGTGTTTAGAGCGTTAATGAGGGTGAATGACGGCTGCCAGCCCGGGTTGTGAGGGGGGGGGGGTGTAAAGAGGGTACAGAAATAACATTAGAAACAGGAACAAACAAAATATTGTGTTAAATAACGTTAATATTATAGACAGAAGAGTAAAGCAGGAAAATAAACAGCATTATATAAAAGAGTGGAAGCACCTTTGTATAACATTTTTATTAAAGGTAGTCAATGAAATGTATTCATCTTTGAGAGGTAGGGAGGCAAAGAGAAAACTAGAGGGGGCCATGTGATGACAGCACCACCAGCAGGAGGTGTGGCGTGTCAGCTCCCCTACAGTATATAATGTGATAGTTTAAGACAATAATTCCACAGCATCACAAAGTTCTGCGCTGTGCCTCAACACTCCTGTGGGAGGCGAGCAGCTACACTTCATGTTCACACCATTCATCATCATATATATATATATATATATAAATATATATATATATATATATATATATATATATATATATATATATATATATATATATATATATATATATATCATGTAGATCCACAATGGAAACGTGGATAAGATAAATCATTGCAACTCAGAATTAAACAGAACAAGTACAATATTATAACAGCATCTGAAAGCAGTGCACCGTTCGTTCATGTAAGGAACAATAATCATCCCATAGATTGGGAAAACAGTTTAGAAGTGTATAAATCATCATGTGTCACAGAAAGACTTCTGGTTGAAGCAAGTTTGATTAGATAATTTAATTCTATAAACCTTAGTGATGGTCAGTACAAAACTGATATGTTATGTTACACAAATTTTTTTTGTCAGTGGCCCAAGGTTAAAAATGCTTTGAAAGCATGTAAGGTAGATGTACTGTATGATAGCTGATTAGTGGGTCTCATATTTTTTACCTGACGTGACAGGACTAGTAATAGTAGTGGTAGTAACTCTCGACAGGAGCTGCCATGACAGGCCAACCGGCCTATTGCAGACTCCTTATGTTCTTATGTCGCCCGTTCTTATAATCTGTTCTTATGTTGCTGTGTGGATTTGTGAATGTCATGGGTTTTTTTACCTGACCTCATGTTTTGTAAGGTCACTCTGTGTACATAAGGTCTCTCTCAGTCTTTGTAATTCAGTTGCCTCTGAAGATGTCTTGAATAAAGACGAAAGCTAAGGTTCTCCATTGTTTCCCTTTTCCCTGTGTGATTATATATATATATATATATATATATATATATATATATATATATATATATATATATATATATATATATATATATATATATATATATATATATGTGTGTGTGTGTGTGTGTGTGTGTGTGTATTTTATTTCATTTCCTTATTATGTTAGTTCCCGTCTGCTGCATAAGGATAGCGCGTTATCATTGGCTATGAAAAGAAAATTCAATTCTCTGTAACTAGACACCACAGCTTATTAGATAGGCTGTGTTACAGCTGCATTCGTTTTACTGTTTACCCAAAAATAATTTATAGAACGATTTGAAAAATATTGTAACTGAAATATATTACAGTAGTGTTGGTGAAGTAAGTTGACTCATAATGGTAAAGTAGTATATATTTAAATGAGTTTGGTGTTGGAACTGAGACTGTAATGATTACTTAGTGTTTTATCTTCCTCAGTAACTTTAGTTACTTCGTCTGCCCTGACACGAACTTTCCCGACAATACATCACAGATTCTCAGCTGATCTTACAGTGATGCAGACTGAGAGGGGAATGTATTCGGCGTCGTATAAATGTCTGTCTGTCTGACAGGAGACTTGATAAGATTACCTATTTAGATTGTTTCAATGAGCCTTGGTAGGAAATTTCTTCTGAACAATAACTCGAATTGGACATAACGTTGTGTGAGTTCTGGATCCATGATGACGTTGTGACATAAAACAGTATTTCTTAAGTATTTTTTTTAATCTTTCAACTAAATGCTGAGTTACTGCACGGAAGTGAATGAACCTCGCACCAGCATTGAATCTTACTTCCTCCAGAATGTAGAGGTGTAGTGTAAACAACTTCCTGGCTTAACACAGTCTATAAAACTTGTTCTGGATCAGTTTATATAAATATCAACATTGATATGTACAGCTGACTTAAACAGTACAGTATATACTTCAAGGACCATATTGACCAACGCAAGACATGTGAAGGTCCTTTTAGTCGAAGTTAACTTTAAGTCATGAGAAGTGAATCACGGATCAAAAGTAGTGTATAGAAGTAATTGCCTGTCACTGTCTTGTTACGTAAAGCACTTGTAAACAACACAGCCAACACTCCTGCTGACCTTACCCCGCCCCCCTAACCTGGTTCCAGACAACCCTGACATTTTTCCACCCTTAAAGAGATGTTTGCCTGTTGACCCTGAGGGACGGCAATTGTATGGTTAGTATGCTGATGTAATAATGTCTTAGGCGCGCTTCAACAACTAAGGTCTATAGGCTTGTAGACTTGGTTAGTACACTGCTCATATATCATGTAGATCCACAATGGAAACGCGGATAAGATAAATCTTGATAAAATCTCACCGGAAAAAGGGAAACAATGGAGAACCTTAGCTTTCGTCTTTATTCAAGACATCTTCAGAGACAACTGAATTACAAGGAATGAGAGAGAGCTTATGTACACAGAGTGACCTTACTAAACATGATTTATACACAAGTGTTTAAATCATCATGTGTCACAAAAAGACTCTCTGGTTGAAGCATGTTTGATTAGAAAATTGAATTCTATAAACCTTAGAGATGGTCAGTACAAAACTGATATGTTACACAAATTTATTTGTCAGTGGCCCAAGGTTAAAAATACTTTGAAATCATTCGAGGTAGATGTAAGATAGGTGATTAGTGGGTCTCATATTTTTGACCTGACTTAACATGACTAGTTACGTCGCCCTTTCTTTTAAGCTCCTCTTATGTTTGCGGTGGTGTTGGTGTGTGGATTAGTGGATGGCATGTTTTTGACCTGACCTCATGTTTTGTAAGGTCACCCTGTGTGAACTGCTCATATATTATTTATTAACACTTAAATATTTAAAATATATATACCAGTATATCGCCATTAAATCTTTAATTATTACAGTATAATAAACTTATCACAGTTCAGCCAATACATATATTGGTGTATTCAGCACAAGGCTTCGCTAAGAAATAATATACGTACAATGAGCAACAATTCCAGAGATACATTATGCTACTTAATATTAACTAATGTAACATCATCATAAATTACCCTATAGGCTCGAATACTAGATTAATAATTACGCTAATCACCAACAATTGAAATTTATGCAAGATAGATCTACTGTTTGTGTGGTCAGACCTAATACACAGAGGTCCGTTGGCCTGGCTCAATCCCCGAGGGTGTACGTATAGAGCGGTTCGTTGCCTCTCACTCCTGGGCCAGTCTAGCCTGACGCTCTATCAATAAACCGATATCAGGGCAACTTTAATAAAAACATGAAGCAATTAGCTGTAGATGGTTTAATTAATATGCTTTGCTCCGTCGACTTTCCGTGTGGGTGAAAATTGATAGTCAATATATATGAACTGGTTTTTTTTTTTGTCAGTGAGTTTATGAACAAATCAGTAGGATACATCAATAGTGTGTGGAAGACCTTATAGAGTGGTTGCTATAAGGAGAGGTGTTATAATCTCCATGTATTTTAAAACTGTTGCTGTAGACGTTAAGGAAAGATTTACACTCGATATACTCATTTTTGTTTCATATTCCAGAAGTAACATAACGTGAAGTTTTTTTTTTACGAAGTCATTTTTTTATTTTTGTATCTATGGATAAAAAAAAATGATTTGTATTGAAGAGAAATGTGATTATAATTGTTGTAATATCTAGTTCAGTAGATGGTAGATAGAGCCATTGATTTTATTTACAATTTTGGAATAACTCTGAGGCGTCAATCAATTTACCTGAGTCATTCTTTAAGCTTATGGCGCTAACACAAACTACCTATTGTACTGGGTAATGTTCTAGCTCTCACTCCTCCCCCTCTCTCCACACCCACCACAGGCCGTGAGTGACGCTTTAACTTTCGTCAACTCCCACAGCCAGAAGTCCCTCGGTCACTCCCTGTGGTGGCTCATCAAAGTTGTAGGATGAGGCGGTATTATTTTTATATGGAAATCCTGTTAAGGCCGACGTAAATGCTCTCTCTCTTACTTACTCCCCTTCGAAAAACAACGATGAAAAAATGGGACGGACACTTACCATATACACTTGGTAGTTTAGATCAGTCGACTGGACACGTACTGGGCAGAACCAAAACAATCTTCATAAAATCTGTGCTAAGTAATCTTTAACCTTAACTTCGATGGATGATTAACAAAAACAACAACAACAAAAACACACAACTAATTTCAAACAAACTCATACAACAAACAACACCAAAACAAGAGAACCGCTTAACATGGTACTGTACTTACACAATATTTAAAACGTAACATTAAGAGTTTTACAAGTGGACGAAGATGAATGACATTAAGGTAAATTCTGCCGTAGTTATTTTATAAAGGGTTTGTAGGCTTACTTACGTCACAAAGAACACGTGGTCTTAATATACGTCAGTAACTCTATACATGACTTGATGACTGACTGACACACCCACTGACTTGCTGACAGAGGTTGGTTTTTACATTGACAAGACTTGCGTTCATTTACATCCGAGAAGACTCCATAGACACACCTGGATCACACCTGTCACAAACACCTATATCTATTAGAACTATTTACACAAGGAAGGCAAAAAGGAGATAAAAATAGAGATAAAAGGCAAAATCAGGGAGACTGGAAGAAAAAATAAGGAAAAAAATATTGAGAGGTGTGACTAATGAGAAGGAAACGAAAAAAAGGGAATCAACATTTTCGTGACATTTTGTGCTCTTGGTGTGGTGTAGGGCCTGAGTGTGGTGGTGCAGGAGCGAGGGCGTTTATTTGGTTAGGTTAGGTTAGGTTAGGTTAGGTAAGGTAAGGTAAGGTTAGGTTAGGATATGCATGATAAGGTGACTTTCTTTCCCAACATTCGGGTCAAATAGGTCACCAGGTGCACAGTAATCAACAGGAGGTAACACACACAGACCCAAGTATCTAATTAACTTCAACTTTGTGCTCAGAAACAACACATTATCGGGCCACTTTCCCTATACCTGCACAAAGCTTTAGTTAATAATTATCTAAACAAACTTTCACCGACACTGAAAAATATTACGTGCAGCTAAACCCCTCATTAATGCGAAGAGAAAACGGATACTAATTATAACGTTGCATAAGTAATCTCTTGGTTCTTAATGGTGTATTATGATGTATCCGGAGGGCTGGTGGCGGGTGGGTGGGTGGTGGGTGGGAAGGGGTGGTGTGGGAGGGAGAGGTGGTGGTATGTGTGTGGGAGGAGGGTGTATGTCTGTGTGAACCCGAGAATGCCAATAATAATCCAAGTAAATATTTGGGCTCTAATGACAACACGAGCCAGCGCCACACATCAGCGGTAAAACATCCCCTTTCCTCAATTACTCGACGATATACTTAACGCCCATCCACTCAGGCACACTGCTGCCTCCTAGACGTTTATTCTCTTCATCCCAGGCGCATCCTTCATCCCCCCTCCCCATCCTTCCATCTATGTCTTGGTCTTCCTTTCCTTTCTCCTACTATCCTCTTCTTAATCATATATTCCTCTCGTTTATCATCCACGTTCCTTGTTCTCGCCTCTGACACTTCTTCCATTTTCACATTTTCCTGTTTTTTTTTTAAATTAGTATTCTTCTTCTCCTCATTCTTTTTACTCCATATATAACTCTTGAAGACGATAGAGGCTAATCCATTCCTTCTGGAGATGTTTTGCAGATAATCTAACTCCTTAACCTTAACCACTGTGAAGAGGATCGTTGTGATGTGTAATATAAATAGTTAAGTCATTTGGGTGGGGGGGGGGGAGGAATTTTATTCACTTTGACAACAATTCAAATTCGACATTAAGCAGCTAAAAGTTAGGCTCAGGAAATGGATTTAATCTCACAAAAATATTTCTAACAGCTCCGTATCAATGAATTTTTTCGTATGTAGGTTCCTGGGAGTACGTTGACCCTGTCTTGGGCATATATCTGTGTCCGATAACTGCGATAAAAGTGTGATCTAAATGGTATAAGACACAGATATCGGTATGACAGCATAACTAAAGGCCCAGCCAGTGAAAATCCTCACCTGCAGTATGGTAAGAGCATTATTATGAACCAGAGGACTTCCCGCAGCGAGGCAGATTTGCAGCTCACCTCGTCTGCCTCACACTCTAACTGGACTGCCTCACACACTCCAACTGTACTGCCTCAACACGCACTTTCTGTGGTTGTAGAATGACGTTTCATAATCCTTAAAGGGTTTTACTGTATATATATATATATGTTTAATACCTTGTCACTCAAGGTAAATATTTGATTAGTTTTAAATTCAAGTGGGAGACGAGTCGAGCTAATGGTAATACATGATACTAGTATGTTGGTGTTCTGTAAGCATATTCTTTCATTGACTGACAATATTTAACAACAAAACGACTATATCAAGTTTCGACATCAACAAGCCAGTTTTTTACGACAGGTAGAATGTTTTTCTCAGTACACCCCAACAATACACTACAAACAAACAAACAAACTTTTACATTCCTGTCTACCAATTATTGTACTGTTGATTCTAGGTTGTTACTTACTCCCAGAAATATGGCTTATAGATTTCCACAAAGTAATTGTTATGTTATCATCAAATCTTTATATTCATATAGACGAACACGTGTCCAAAGAAATTTATCTTTTAATTTGTAATATTTAGAGTACCTGTATATACCTGTATAAATAACTAAGGTGTTGAGGGGCGGTAATACATTATCACATAAGATTAAGTTTATCATTTAACAACCCAATTAAATCCTTAATTAGGGAAACATTCTGAAATAAATGAACTGTCAAATATAATTAGTTTTTGTGGGGTAATTCTAGATACATCACCTAATGGGTAATACTTTCTTTTGAAGTTCTTATGAATTAGGAGAAACAAATTACCAGATTATATTTTAACATTGGTCAAAGTTCAGGTCACAGTTTAGGGTCAAATTTCAGGTCACATTTTAAGGTTTAGGTCACAGCAGTTCAAGGTCCAGGTTACAGTGTAGTGTCACGGTCTAGGTCACGGTGTATAGGGTCAAGGTCCATGTTCACAGCAGGTCAAGGTCTAGGTCAGAGCAGAAGATCAAGGCCCAGGTCACAGCAGAAGGTCAAGGTCTAGGTCACAGCAGAAGGTCAAGGTTTAGGTCACAGCAGATGTATAACACTGATACAGACAGTTGGTTTGTGCTCAGCCTTATCGTCCATTGCTGCCACATTGAAAGATTAAATTCCCTTGCATGTGTGTGATACAGGTTTGGGCGTGAGGTAGGACAGGTGTGGGCGTGCGGTAAGACAGGTGTGGGCGTGCGGTAAGACAGGTGTGGGCGTGCGGTAGGGCAGGTGTGGATGTGCGATAGGGTAGCTGTGGTTGTGTGGTAGGACAGGTGTGGGCGTGCGGTAGGACAGGTGTGATCGTATTATAAGTAACATGCACACGTGTGGGAGGAAAGGTATGAACATAATTATGATAAGAGAGTATTGGTGTGTGGCAGAACAGGTGTGCTCGTGTTGAGAGACAGGTGCTGACGTGTGGTAGGACAGGCGTGTGTGTGTGTCGTAAAACAGGTGTGTACGTGTGATGAAGCAGGTGTGGATGTGTGGTAAGACAGGTGTATGAACGTGGGACAAATACGAACAGTTAGAAAAAAAAAATGCTTACCTGTTCGCCCAAGTGAAGCAGGAATTAGTGATGTAGGTCCAGGTTTTCTACTCACCCCGGCGACCAGGTAGTTCAGCCAGGTAATGCAGTCAACCAAATTCCTGCCACAACACAGCATATCGGGAACTGTTTCCAATTCGCAGTAACTTCTTAAGCTGTCGTATTATTTTCTTGGCATTTGATCTTGTTGTTTACCGCAATGAGCAGATTTTGAGACGAGAAATCATGCACGAATTAGGATTTTTTGTTATAATTTTTTTTTACATAATGTAGAAATCTTGACATATAAATTAATCTCTCTGAAAATCGTTTTGTAACTTTTAGTGTTGATAGAAAAACTCTGTAGATTGACACATACATCATATGCCTGTTGTATGATGCTGTTCTGTCAGTCATCATCATTTCACTGGGTATAATGAAGCTGACGACTTTAATGATATTCCGGGAGAACCGAAGGGGAGAGCCTCGTGGACGCATGGTGGCTCCTCGCCCTCTATAGCCGCGATTTTTGACCTTTTCTTCACAATATCGTAAAAAATATAAGAATTCAAAAACTCTCTTTTCTCCCTGAATTCTCAACATTTACCCTATGGGGGACTATAGAGGCCCAGTCATCAACTTGTATTGAGGAAGAAATGACAGAAAGTCTTCAGATTAGCTCCGTCGATGCAGTACACTGAATACTGAACCTTCTGTACATAAGGAGGCAATGTACTTCACGTCCCCAACTGTAACATTAAGTCATCGATCCAAAAAGAATCTTTACGATTTTGTATTAGACAATATGACCCAACGGACGAAGGATTTTCACAACCCTACCGAGACAACAGGAATCCTATTTTGAAATTCATCGGACCCTCAGTAAAGATAATTTGGGAGTGAGTACCTATTCCCAGCTGGGTGAACGGAGTGTGTACCGAACCAGTGACCTTAAATACAAGAAAAGAGTATTTTACCCACTCGGCCACCATATACCTCGTGTTTATTCACGCTCTTGTAAGAGTCGTAAGGTACAGCTCTCTTTGGTCAGGTCCAGAGCCCCAACTTGTGTAGTGGTTATGACAACCGTGATAAATATTTCTTAATTGCTGTTATTACAATATTATTATTATCTTGTAATTACAACGTCAACTAACTTCACACCTCAAAGTTAGTGTCACAGTAAGAGTATTCTCCAGGGTCTCAATATTTTGAACTCAAACCTAACCTAACCTAACCTAACCTAACCTTACCTAACCTAACCTAACCTAACCTTACCTTACCTAACCTAACCTAACCTAACCTAACCTAACCTAACCTAACCTAACCTAACCTAACCTAGCTTAATGAAACACAAGGTATTACTGTGAAAATTCAGGTCTGGTGCTCGGTCGGGGATTAATTTTGCTCATGATGCAGGCACCTTGATGGGCTGTGTTAGGGCTGGATCATCCCTGCCGCTAATGAACCTGTCACACCGTACACTCTAGTTTGTCTTTTTCTCATCCACCCAATACAACTGTTGCTCTCGGTATTATACTTGTGTCTGCTCACCTCTGTATAATATTTATTCTTCAACTCAAATACCCCTGAACTGTGTCATTACTTTTGATTCAGAATTATTTAGCCGAGACGTGTTAAGAGTTATTTGCTAGACTCAAGAGGGAATCATATGAAGAAATCTACTTAGAATGGTTATTATAATTGTCGTCTTAACGTAACACATCACATTATAGACTGAAATCATACGTTGTTAGTTACTAGTGTGTGTGAACAACAGTAAAATCCATCTCTTATACTGAGACAACCTTTGATGGTCAGCTTTAAGGAATATAAACCAAGCCGGGCAGGAGAAAAATAACTCACACATGATCACTACTTCATAGCTCTAATAACATTGCCTGATTCCATGTTATTATTGTCCATTGTTATCTTGATATATACCGGTGTAGGTCAATGAGCACTGAAGTAGATGAGTTCATGTTGGATATACTTTCATTTATTTATTTTAGAAAATTTGAGACCTGTCCTCCTTCCAAATACCTCAAGACAGACTTAAGACATCTGTTCAGCACAAAATCTCTGTCATTCGGGAGACACTGACCAGCATCAACTTTATCACCATGGATTAGAGACCTTCAGTAGTATAAATAAATTAATATATTGGAAACAGGTGTTGATTGCTGTCACCTTCACCTGTTCGTTCTTAAACACCTCATGTTCTTATTACTAGGGCCACCGGGAATTAATATATTGGAAACAGGTGTTGATTGCTGTCACCTTCACCTGTTCGTTCTTAAACACCTCATGTTCTTATTACTAGGGCCACCGGGAGCGTGGAGAGACAGGTGTGGATGTGTGGGAGACGGGTGTGTCATGGGTCAGGTGTGAACGTTTCATAAACAAAGTGCTAGTAACTTTGAAAACTTACTAGCCTGAGATAATAGTTGCTAGTCCTTGTAACCCCAACTACATGCAACCTACTTTTTGGGGGGGGGAGGTATATATAACACCCCATAAATTCGAATTAAAACCTCCTCTGCCTGCACACCGTTACCAAGGCAGAGTAAATATAGAACTAGTGACACCTTTACTGTAATCTGCCGTAGTCACTCCTGAAGTCTGTTTCATGTCATCGTTTTCTTTAAGCCCCAAAACAGGTGTTACCATAGAAACATTTGGTTTATTTCGGCGTAATTTGCAGCAAAAGTTTGTCTTGTGGACCATGTTGACAAAAACTATTGTTGAATATTAACAAACTCGTTCTTAAGTTATTTTGGGGGACGGACAGACAGACAGACAGACAGAGACATAGACAGACACAGACAGACAAGATTGAACATAATATCTACCCATGGGCCCACAGTTATGGAGAGGGTCATAAAAATTTACATGAAAAACACAAAAAATTTTAATAGATTAAATTGCACGAAAAACAAATGACAAAAAAACAGGGATTTTTTTTAAAGCAAATTATCAGCTTTGAAAGGGTACAATTTGGCTAGACTCTCGGCCTCACAACTCCAAACAGGCGATCGGACCAGTGTCAGATTTGTCCCCCTGCTTGTCTTACAGGTGTGGCAAGTCAGGTGTGGTCGTTTTAAGGTCAGGTGTAGACAAGTGGTTAGTTAGGTATACATGTGTGGTGGATCAGATGTAGACAAATGGTTAGTCAGGTATACACGTGTGGTAGGTCAGGTATACACGTGTGGTAAGTCAGGTATACACGTGTGGTAGGTCAGGTGTAGACAAGGTGTGGGCGACAGTAACAGGAGAGACTACACTAACTCACCAATAATAAATTTTAAAAAGTTAATATTTCTATCTTTTCATGCATTAAAGTCATAAGATACTCCAGGGCACAAACTCTTAAAGAACTACAAAGTAATATTGTCTTCATAAAATAAACACCATCGCTCTGGTTTACTTACAAAAAAATAGTAGGCAGAAATTATCACCCAATAGTACTGACATTCGGCCTTATCTAGGTACATTGCCCCGCCCACCCCCCCCTTACCCTCCCACCCCCCCTGCACCTCCACCCCAGCACCTCCCACCCCCCCATTACAGTTATGGAGGAAGAACAATGAAAGAATCTCGGAAACTTCTTCTGTCGAGGCTTCCTGTGTCTGTTGTCAGCCACCTCAACTTTAAGACCGTCATCAAGGAAGGTATTATGCACCGTGCAGTAAGCCTAACACAGCAGTACCCTCGGAGACCTGGAGCACCGACGCTATCTACTTGTGGTTCCTCTCAATCATAACAGATGGCGTTTGCTGTTCTCACCTCTGACGTCATATACAGTGTGGTGTGGTGGTGGGCGGCCTTGTGGTGGTGGGCGGCCTTGTGCTAGTGCGTTTACTGTATTTACATTGTTGCAGAGTTTCGGTCTTTATATGTGAATAAAATCATCGTTACCATCTTTTTTTTTCTTATTTTTTTTTTTTTTTTACTTATTCGTCAAATAATTTTACATTGTCAGAGTGTATACGTGTGTTGGGTGAGGTTGTGGCAGGCAAGGACAGACCATATGTTTTTTTTTTCATATTGTTATTAAAAGTTATGAAACAGTAATTCACTTCCCCTGTTGTTCCCAAAACGTACACATTTTGTTGACAATATGCTTCCTATTCATGATTTTTAACCTGGGTTCCTGGTGTTGACGTGGATCACTGTAATCCACTTAACAAGGGAATGGTCCACAAAATATTATCTGGTCACGACGTCTCTTACAAAACAGTTGTGTAAGCTGGTAGGTAGCACTGCAGTCGACCGCCTTCACCTCCTCAACTGTAAAATTAGGTACCCATTCGAAGGTGCGTAGTAATCACAAGTGATCGTGGGCACTTCGTGCCCGGTGGCGAGTCCGGTGGTACAGTTTACCAAAGCGTGAAAGTTCGAGCGCTCGTGTTTGGCTATCGCGCAACCTGCAGAAGGCTGGCGGCGTACAGTGACATCGTTTTCCAGCGTAAATAAAAATGGCTAATTAATGCCTTCCTGAAGAAACCTTCGACATGGGACCAGGTTTGTTCCACTCTACAAATTCTTTGCGATTTTTCCACCAAGTTTGATGAAAAACGATTGTGCCGTTTCGGCTGCCCAGAACAGACACACACACAGACACATGGCTATTCCTATAGTATATGAGATAATCATGGTCGTGGTTGTTATAATCATGGTCGTGGTTGTTACAATCATGGTCGTGGGTGTTATAATCATGGTCGTGGTTATGATCATGGTCGTAGTTGTTATAATCCTGGTCGTAGTTGTTATAATCATGGTCTGTTTGTTATAATCATGGTCGTGATTGTTACAATAAGGGTCGTACCTGAGACTAACACAGGTAGAATAAACCCCACACCTTATCTTTAATCTCAATAAACCCAGATTAACTTCACCTAATCAACAGGATTAGAGACCATTAGGATTGTACCACCAATACCGATACATTTCACACTGGATTAATAACAAAACATTTAATCACATTTCCAACAGCTAATATCTTACGGATATCTTATCAAGTTGTGAGTCTTACATGTCTATATAATTATGTTTTATTCTTACAAATGCTTATAGTTCGTTGCGTATTGTATTGTATGGTATGGTATTGTATGGTATTGTACTGTATTGTATCCGGCTGACAGCGTACAGCGAATGAGGGTGCGGCACGTCCGTAGACTTGCATGGTTAATTAGGGTGCGTTTTCCATCGTAAATAAAATGGTTAATTAATGGCTTCCTAAAGAAACCATCGACATGGGACCAGGTTTGTTCCACTCTACGATTTTTTTTTGTGATTTTTCCACCAAGTTTGATGAAAAACGATTGTGCCGTTTCAGCTGCACAGACAGACAAACAGACAGACAGACGGACGGACGGATAGCGCTATAGTATATTAGATATCAGTAGCAAGGAGAGAGAGAGAGAGAGAGAGAGAGAGAGAGAGAGACGTACGTGTTGGGCTAAGGAAGACTGAATTTATTAAGAAGGGGAGTGAGAGAGAGAGAGAGAGTAAGGAAGAGTGCGTTAAAGGATAAGAAGAAACGACGGTGAGGGAGAGAGTGTGTGGTGGGGGACAGAGTGAATTAGACGACATATGAGTAGAGGGGAAGAGTGGGAGGTAGGAAGAGAGGCGACTTAATATCATAACTGACAGAACTACAGTCTAACAAACGAATGAATCTCGCTCTTGTTAAGGAATGGTTGGTGATTTAAACCTCATAATTAAGCTCATGGTAATTGAGGAAGCCAACAGGAAACTAGTTTTTTTTTTGTCTCGTTTGAATTCCTCATGGCGTAGTTGGATATAATGAAGGACTGTCTCGGTGAAATGAATGTAGGAACCATTTAAAGGAGAACTTAAGAGAGCTATATTTCCCTTGAGTACTTTAACATCACACGGCGGTCTTGATATACTTAAAAGAGATTAAATTGTCAAAGTTTCATCCATTAATTTTTCTTGTAGATGAAAGTTTAACAGCGGATATTTATTAAGACACAACACAATAATAAAATTAAATCGAAAATACACCAAAAGACTACGATATCTAATTACGTTCTCTCATCTATCGTAACGAGAGAGAAAGTAACGTACGATACTTTAAGAGTCTAATTATACATCCAGGAGCATTATACTCCCTCATGAGACAACGTCGTCCATACAGCGAGGCAGATGAGCTAGTGTGTGGATCACCTCCTAGACGCCACACGACTCACGGTCTAGTTCAGGTATATAATGTACAGGTACACCTCGACGAAAATGGCCTCCAATGCACTTTAGATGTATCGGGGCGAAGGGAGGAAGCACAGAGGGCTTTAATTGGCTGGCACACGTGACCTGACTCCTAGAGCCTGTGTGCCACGGAGAGCCAGTGCCAAGGGGAATTGTAGGCAGTGCTGAAGGGCGCGTTGACTAAGGCTGCATTCTCAAGTACATGGTGGTTTCCCTCTGCTGTGTGGGAGTCCAATACTACTGCTAGAGAGAGAGAGAGAGAGAGAGAGAGAGAGAGAGAGAGAGAGAGAGAGACCAGCCCTAATAAACCCTAACCTAACCCTGAAGATTGGTGTCCAGTCCCAGTAGCTTTAAATCCCCATGGTTCTCACTTCCTTAGACTCGACTCTTATGGTCAGGTTAGGTTAGGTTAGGTTACGTTACGTTACGTTAGGTTACGCTACATTACGTTAGGTTACGTTAGGTTAGGTTACATTACGTTAGGATTGGTGATAATTAAAGCTTTGAAGACAATTTAAGTTGGAGTAACTCTACCACAACTGGAGTGATGGAGTAGGTGCATAGTTATGTCACGGGAAGCACAAGGAAGCACTGAGAGGGAGGAAGAAGGAAGAAGCACTGAGAGGGAGGAAGAAGGAAGAAGCACTGAGAGGGAGGAAGAAGGAAGAAGCACTGAGAGGGAGGATGAAGGAAGAAGCACTGAGAGGGAGGAAGAAGGAGATGAAGGAAGAAGCACTGCTATGAAGGAAGAAGCTGTGAGATGAAGGAAGAAGCTGTGAGATGAAGGAAGAAGCTGCGAGATGAAGGAAGAAGCTCTGAGATGAAGGAAGAAGCTGTGAGAGGAAGGAAGAAGCAGTGAGATGAAGGAAGAAGCAGTGAAATGAAGGAAGAAGCAGTGAGATGAAGGAAGAAGCTGCGAGATGAAGGAAGAAGCACTGAGGTGAAGGAAGAAAGAAGACGTAAACAAAGATGATAATGAAGGACATACAGGTGATTAGGTAGCACAGGTTGACCCAGGTAATGTGCTAATTACCCTTTAGCCTCGTGTAATGGCACCCAAGAGAGAGATGTTCTTCTGTGTTTCCTATAATTATCCCCAAGTTTACTTCATCTGTTTTAGTCATTTATTTTCTCTCTCTCTCTCTCTCTCTCTCTCTCTCTCTCTCTCTCTCTCTCTCTCTCTCTCTGTGTAATTAACGATTTATTGAAAGAAAACAGTAACTATAGTCAGAAAATATACAATGAACAGAGACAGCATAAACAAAATCCTTCATTATTAAAAGAAGAAACATAACGTAGACAAATAAGTTATCTATGAATCTGATAATTTTCACATTAGTTGGTAAGATGGTTTTGCCTTGTAGCCCAGATGCTCTTGTGGTGTCCAGCAATAGAGGGTCTAAGGTGGGGACAGTACAGTAGCTCTCTCTTACTCACTGATTATAGAGACGTGATGATCAGGGATAACGAAGAGGGCTGAGTACCTCCTGACAGTCGGATTATGGCACTGTCATCCAGGAGTTCAACTATCATATCATCTGACAGAGGTGTGGCAGGGGGTGTCATGGTGTCATAGGACCTTACTGGTGGTGGTGAAGGTGATGTGTTAATGGTGACTTTAGCCTGTTATCATTTACCACTGTTTCGTCAGGTGTTTGTTATTCAGGTGTTATTCGCTAATCAACACTGTTTTCAAGCCATTCGAATTTAAATTATCGCTTTTGTACTAATGACAAATATTTAAGTTCCTTCACGTCTTCTAGAATTTCTTCACTTGTATGTATATTAGAGTTCATCCTGGGTAATGTGTATAGTGTAATAAACTCTATTACCACACACACACACACACACACTACCTAAACTAGCTTATACGTTTAATTCGATGCTGTCCAAATTTAACCTTATACTTTTCTAACTAAACATCATTTTCACCCAACCTAATGACTCTCATTTTAACCTAACCTAACCTAACCTAACCTAACTTACCCTTGCCACGGGTCATCCTACCTCAACACAATCTACTCATAACTATCTATATCTTTAAAAATCTTTCCATTGTTCCAATTTTCCTTTTTTTATCAGAGTAAAGATTTCCACTAACATCTCTCATTCTTTTACCTCTACTTTTCTAAACTTTTTCCAATAAAACTTTGTATTCTGCAAACTTTTGCCTTAATTTCCCTCCCAAATCCTCGTATGTTTCATCTTTAATCTTCTTTATCAGCCACAACAGTTGTCTTACCGTCACACTATCCCTCCTTCCTCCATCACCTTCCTCTGTTGACACTTTATGTACGCGACCTTCTTGTGTTGCAGCGCCTCTTTAACACACACACACACACACGCTCTCTCTCTCTCTCTCTCTCTCTCTCTCTCTCTCGGGGGATGGTGAGATGTGTAGCTCAAAACTACAGTTGTAAATATACGTCTACTCACAATTCCCCATCGCTGCTCCTGGATGATGTGGTGGATTTTTTGCATCAGATTGTTGTTTTATGCAGCGGTAGATCAGCAGAAGCCCTTTGACAATCCACAAAATCGGGGCTATGATCTTACCGGCAGGAGTATGTCTTCTGAACGTCTTGTTGGTCAGTGAATTCTGGTTGTTTCACTGTACGGATTCCATCTTTGACTCATGTGTCTCGTCTCCAAACACCAGACAGTAGAGAAAGTTGGTTGGGTTTACTTTGTATAGTTCAAGGAAGTCGCAACTTGAGACCATCCACTGGTATCGATCCTGAGCGCTAAGATATCGGGGAAACCATCCTGCTGGAACCTTAAGCCTTTCATAATGTTCATTGTTGATGGATACAATATTTGCTCGTGAAATGCTTTCTTTAGTGGATATTTCATCAACTGTAATACTGCACACTGGTCTGCCATAATCAAGCTCTTGACCTCGGCTATATTTGCCTGGTCGATGGCATCTGATTTCCTTATGTAATCCGGGGTCATCCTCAAGGTTCTCGTGCCCACCTCGTTACAGTACTACACTATATGAGGGGCCGTCTGTGCCATACATTTCTACTATACGTCGATAAATTCCCCTACCTGTGGACCCTCTTTTTGTTAGTAATCTCACAACACTCCGGTGATAAAATTTGTCAATGTTGTAATTTTTTGTTGTCATACCATAGACTCCCAACTCTTGCTAACGTAACATACTTGGTCACGTTACGTTATTCAGATAACGCTGATAACTCCATCTGACGACAAACGCGAGAGTCAATGGCCCACTCTTCTGTTATAGTAACTACAACAGTAAACCTTTCATCCTGCATATAGTAACACATCACCCACTGTCTATCTCACATTATATAAAGCTAGATCATGAGACACTAAGCTCACTGGAACACATCACATGCCATGAGGTCCAGCAGGTAGATTGGTCTTTGTTTCGTAGAGAGTTATAACACTAAAACACAAACTGTATCATGTTATTTTTTCCCAAATTGTATCTTAGTATGAACAGTAGATTTGTTTTTATTTAACTAAGCCCCGAGGCGACCAACACACTGCAAGACGGTGAGAACAAACAAACTAAAACAATCTCCCTCAGTGTGTATACCGGGCCCCCTCAGTGTGTCTACCGGGCCCCCTCAGTGTGTCTACCGGGCCTCCTCAGTGTGTATACCGGGCCAGAGCTACAGCGAAATTATCAGGTGTAAACAAATAATGACTCTGTGGCAGGTGTCTGACAGTGGGATAATTGAAGCGCTGGTGATGAAAGGTAATGGTAGTGGGACTGTCAAACAGGCCTTCAGAAGAGGTGTGAGACATCCTCGGATATAAGAGACTTGTTAGCTTTGTTTGTCTCTCAGCCTAATGAACGCCGAGACACTATTAAGTCTGGACCATTAGTTCACGTCGACGATACTTGGTTGGCAAAAACAAACAAAAACTCTTGGATGGATACACTCTTAGTTTTAACATCTTCCTTATCCTTACGACCGGTTGTGAGAAGAGCGACTGAACGTATTTTTTCTCTGTAGGGAAGGAGGGAGGGTGTAGGCCCCAGCCCCAGAGAGAGCAAAACCACAGACAATGTTAGCGAGACTCAACACTACCATTGTGTATCAAACCAACATGGGATGGAACACACAGGGAATGGGACGACAGAGGTCTCAAGGGTTGAAGCGGAGACACGTATTATATGTTGGAATAAAAGTAGGTTCATAATGGCCAGTGACAATACTGAATACTAAGTTTTCTGTAACTATGGGACAGCGTGGCCGGCACTGAACTCGACTGTTTTCATTTCCACAATTGCAGTGTTAGGTACCCAGTCACAGCTGAATGGAGTGAGGGTTCCCCAAGCGCGAATGAGTGACCCTTAGGTTAGGAGGCGAGCGCTGTATACACTCAGCCGCTGCACCCCTTATGGTGGCGTAAAGAGAGCCATTTATCCTTAAAGGAGGAAAGTTCCTGAAGGAGAGATTGAGAATATCATATAATCTCTCCGTTTAATTTATTAAGAAGATTAACTGCATCGAAGAGTCCGTATGATTCAGTGCAGGTAGTCCTCGCCCAGCCTCCTACTGACGGGTCCACATCCGGTGATAGTGAGCAGGGGCCCTGTGGGGAGCCTTCGGTGTACGTCAGAGACTTGAGGAAGACACTATGTCTGTGGACTCGAGAGTTGAGTTATTCTAAAGAAGAGGTGAAGGAGACAAGTGGACAGTATATCCTCCGGGTCACGATTAACGAGCACAATGATAACAAAGTTCTATGGTGAAGTGTAAACTATTCTAATGAGGCCATGACCACCCGGACGTAGGAGAAACAAGACAAGTAACACTGAAGCAAAATACGTCAACATATATTCTCTTAACTATTCTGGTGGAGGCGGGACAACCCAGGATACATTCTTGACTGTTTTACAACTTTTCTAGGCCGTCTACCGTAGGTATTAGGGAAGTGGCACATAGCAGGAGAAAGGTAATCGACACCAGATGAGAGGGAAATAGTATAAACAGTTTAGGCTGGGGTAATTTGGATAGGTGCAATCTCCACCCTTCCCCAACCCACTACCACCCCCCCACCTTTCCCCAACCTCCCCACCCCAACACTCCCCAACCATCCGCCACCCCCAACCCTCCCACACCCCACCACTCCCCAACCATCCCCCACACCCCACCACTCCCCCTCAGAATTAGATGCCTTATCACGAAGTTATCAACAAAGAGTAATAAGATGGCGACTTTATTGTACACTTTCAACCTTTTTTCCTCTCAGACAAGAACATACAAAGCATCATCAGGACAGCCAGAAATTACTGTGCTTCAACAAATAAAGTCTTTAAGCGCGTAGTATGGTTAATAATTACACTCGTCCATCAACAATGCGAGAGACAACCTCCCCAACCGGACGACACGCAGGGAAACATAATCCCAGTTACTCCGGCATTATGGCTCTCACAAACTATGATTTACAACTGTGTATGTTGGAGTTTATTAATGAGTAGAGGAAAACATTAATATGGAGCACTCGGCTCTTATACCGACACTGACCTTCATCCAAAACAATGTTGCCACCTTTAAAAAAAAAAATGTCTTATTTTCGACCACGTCATGAGACAGGTCCAGAATATTGTATGCAAAATGTAAACACAGAGATTTGATTCCAACAGGACTGAGGGTAGCGTTTTATGTTTACTGTTTTATTATGTTTGGGTTTTATTCACACGTTATGTTTAAAAGTTGTGGGAATAATTTGACGTCGTTTAATGATTTAGTTGTTACTGCTGTTGATGTCTTTAGTGCCTACCAGAACGTTTGTTGTTGACCGTAAGGAACATTTATTTATTTATTATCGGTATGTTCTTATCATCATTACATTTTATAGTCTAAGTGCAGCTAGGATTAGGGAGGACTATTCTGGGTGAACGTGTTAGTGGTGGTCCAGGGCGGGGTAAGGTGATAATCGTAAAATTATCACGAGTTAAAGGGTACAGTGTGTTGGAGACTGTGTCGCTAGAAAGCACCACCACCAGTACCACCACCACCGTCACCACCACCACCAGTACCACCACCACCGTCACCACCACCACCAGTACCACCACCACCACCACCGTCACCACCACCACCACCGTCACCACCAGTACCACCACCACCACCATTCACTCATCGCCTGAAGCTTGCCAGTTGTCTTTCGATCAGCGTTGATAAAAACTCATTCTTTCAGTTGCTTTCAATTTTGTTTCTTTACCTTAAGATGACTTGAGAATTATGGAGGAGCTTTATACACCATGCCACTGTAACCTTGCCCACGAAAAACAACACAAGATACTATGTTTGTTTTTTAGTACAGGAATTCTATCACTTATTGCTATTTACATCAGTACAAATTATCTTGTTACTTCAGAATTTCTACTTATGAGTTTAACCTATCACATTCATGGTACTAACTACTAACTACTACTACTACAACTACTTTTACCACAACTACTTTTACCACAACCACCATCATCACTACCACACGCCGTTTCAATGTGATTCTCTCTTTAGTTCTTTCTTTCTCACCACTTCTTGATTCTTTCTCACTATGAGCAGAAATCCTCCCCTCGTTGTTTCCCATTCACTGTACTTTTCATATCCCTAACAAAAGGCGTTAGAGAAAGACTTTAAAATTACTTTATATATTTTTATGACGCATGTGAAGGGATAAAAGAGATTTTAAAAGGTATATATATATATATATATATTTTTTTTTGGGAGGGGGGTTCCTTACCGGGGTTGATTAGCTAAGTGCATCCAGTGGACCGCCTCGCTCTCAAGGTGTGCCAAGATGAAAAATAAAATAAAAAGGGAAAAAATAAACAATGAAAGGAAAAAAGGGGAAATAATTAGTAGATTTTGTTTCATGTGGGGAAAAGACCAAAAAAAAATTGTTGATGTTTGCAAAGATGAAAAGAAAATATAATAGGAAGAAAAGAAAAAAAAGGAAAATTAATAAATAACAACACAAAACTGGATAAATACGAGGTAAGGAAAAGAAGGAAAACACAAAGGGAATAATGGAGAGAATTAAACCGATAAAAATTGTATGAAAAGATAAAAATTACAATATCAATATACAATGATTAGAAAAATAAAGACAAAAAAATAATTCTCTCGGAAACAAAGAGACGTAGGGAGGGATGGAGAGAGGAGGGAGGGAGGAGGGTAGAGAAAGATGGGTGGGAGAGAGAGAGAGAGAGATCGGTAAATGCAGAAGAGGAATATAATAGAGCAATAAGCGTTAATATCATTCTCCACCTATAAATTGGCTTAAATAATACTGAAATATCATGAATAACACTAAAATGTCACGAATAACATTTAAAATATCACGAATAACACTAAAATACCACAAATAACACTACTTATAACACTACTGTACCTAAATTCACACTTGTAACCCCCACAAACAGGGGCCCTCTACACGTGTACCGACCACTCCAGTCTCTTCACCTCAAAACAGTTTCGTTTCCACAGGGACCTTGGTATGTGTGTGTGTGTGATGCCCTTTTAGGTGTTACAGGCAGGGTGTATCGGGATCTTCAACTATGAACAGGCAGGAAGGTCGTGTTAGCCAGTTTGAGCCTTGTGATGCCTTTGTTGTGTGTTAAACTATCCATTTATTAACCTAACATGATGGGTAGTAATTGTTTTTCTTATCTAGTTAATGAGTAGTTGTTGGTAGCTGTTCCAGAGACCTCGTTATTGTCTCTGATGAACCACAAGGCTGTATAGTGATGCTGCTGTTATTTATTTTATATTCGAGTGATATGTGTTTTAACCTGAGCAATTTTGAGTTTTATTCTTGGTTAGTTTATGTGGTGACACTTACACCTGGTACACCTTCTCCCCTCCTTTGGTTGTGGCAATATTGTCATTAGTGTTAATACTAACTTGAAGGACATCTCCACCTGGTGTGTTTGGATAAAAGTACTTCACCGTGTTCTTTGTGTTGTTGGAGTGTTCTTCACCGTGTTGTGTCTTGGTGGAGTGTTCTTCACCGCGTTCTATGCCTTGTTGGAGTGTTCTTCACCGTGTTCTATGCCTTGTTGGATTGTTCTTCACCGTGTTCTATGCCTTGTTGGAGTGTTCTTCACCGTGTTCTATGTCTTGTTGGAGTGTTCTTCACCGTGTTCTATGTCTTGTTGGAGTGTTCTTCACCGTGTTCTATGCCTTGTTGGAGTGTTCTTCACCGTGTTCTATGCCTTGTTGGAGTGTTCTTCACCGTGTTCTATGCCTTGTTGGAGTGTTTTCACCCAGTATTTGCAATAATAATAATAAGAATAAGAAAAAGAAGAAGAAGAAGAAGAAGAAGAAGAAGAAGAAGAATTAACACTACACTAATATTCTTGAACTGTCAAGTAAAACAATTATGAATTTAATGCAGGAACTCACACTTAAAATGTCATAAATAACTCCCAACACTCGTAGTCACATTAGATGACGTAAATGACTCCTAAAGTACTCTTATTCACACTCAAGGTCCTAAATAACCTTAAAATACTCGCACTCCCACTTAAAATGCCATAAATTACCCCAAAGGGATTCGCACTCCCACTTAAATTACCCTAAACTACATTATAACATTGTCACACACACGCACACACACTTAGAAAATAACTTGCCTCATAAGTGCACATATTCACGAGGTACATAACCCACTTATGGCGCTAATTACTTCACGAATTACCTCAGTAATTACCTCCGTTCGTTACCTGGCTACCGGTACCCCCCAGTACAGGGTGATTTGCGGAGCCCTACCTGAGGAGAAGAGAGGGGGAGAGTAAAGGTGAGGTGAGAAGAGAGAAAGTGAAAGAGAGATAGAGAGAAAGAGAGAGAGACTGTGATATTTAGGTAGAGAGAGTGAACACGAACAGTTGTTAATTACACGTATCTCCAGGGCGCTCTCACCCAGCAGGTACTTCAAGAGTCTCACAGTAGGTACTTCTGTGTTCCTCACTCATCAGGTACAGTCCCCTTCACTAGTGTGTTTACAGGGGGCTCGTCAGGTTTTGTGCAGTGTGGCAGCCCTGTGTTTGTTTACAGTCGACAGAAGGAAACTCGTACTAGTAAATATATTAAGGAATCAAAGTAAAACAATATTAAAATAAATATCTCAAAGTTAATGATTTGTGGAATGTTTATATAAGGAGCCCCTGTAAATGCACTAGTGAAGGGGACGACTGTACGTATGTAACTCTCTCTGTTATGTTTTTGTTTATCGTAAGATAGTCATTTAGACTCCTTATATAACTGAGAGGTTAATGTTAAACCCCACAAATGACAACAAGCTTAATATAGTGAGTCTCTGGAGGATAGTTTAGTAATTATAAAAAATTATCTAATTACCTCTTGAAGCTACTATTAACCTCTGATGTTTGTGGTAAATTGTGATTGTTTATCTTTTAATAACTTGGAAGATAATGATTTTTTTTTCTGGGTTCAAAACGCTCATTATTATATACAGGAATAATTATCATCGGCCTGTGTCGGTTCACTGCTTTGTAAGGATTCTCAGTAAAAAGGTTAAATTACTTAGTATCCTGTCCAATGTTGATTCTTTTCTTATCTCGTGGTAACCAATTGAGGATTCTCTTGGTTCAGTATTAGTTTGGTCTTGATACAGTATGTCCTCTTGTTGTCAGTTAAGTTCCTTTCTCCAAACAAAAATGTCTCGCACTTTAGTTCGAGATCTCACTCAGTCGTTTTTTTTTTCTTTCTCACTATGATTTACAGACATCTCTTCATTTTCTCAGAGGAGGTTCAAGTGTGTGTGTGTGTGTGTGTGTGGGTGTGTGTGTGTGTTGATATCGATGGATCAAAGAAAAAATTATCTGTTATCTTTGAGAACAGTGTTGGTGATACTTGGTGCCATTACCGCGTGTGTTATCAGTGCTTGAAAACGAGAGAGAAGGGAACCGTGCGACTTGAGGTGTTTGTTCAGTACACACACACAATCAAAACAGTATCTTTTATTAAGGGATCCGATGAATTTAAAAAAAAAAATGAACACTACGATTCCTGTTGTCTCGGTAGGGTTGTCAAAATCTTTCGTCCGTTGTGTCATATTATCTAACACAAAACAGTAAAGAAACTTGATTGTATGTAACCCTCGCACCAAAAGAGTATCCTTTACTCGTGAGACAATAACACAATGAACGAAAATTTTTCACAACCAAGACAACAGGAGTCCTAAAAGTTCCTAGTCCTATAAGATTTAAAGGCCTAGGTCCCACTGATTACACTCTACCTACTGTATCTATCAACACCCGTCGCCTCGGTAAGATTTAAATGTGGTGTCTTTTACTTGGCATCCCCTTTAATAAACTCTTCCTTCGTCCTCCCAAGCTGCTCCATAATGAAGGTCAAGTGATTGTTGTTGTGTGTATTTCTCAGCTGTTGTCATGGTGAGGGGACGACTCTCTCTCTCTCTCTCTCTCTCTCTCTCTCTCTCTCTCTCTCTCTCTCTCTCTCTCTCTCTCTCTCTCTCTCTCTCTCTCTCTCTCTCCACCAAGAACACACATTTACTCCTTCAGGTTAATAGATCTTCCACATGTCTACCCTCGTGTCTGTGCGTGTCTGTGTGTACGTGTTAGAATTTTGACCTGTGTACACGTAACTGTTTGTTCGTGTGTGTAAAATAATATATCAAAAGTTTTTTTTTTTTTACCGAGTGATACAAACATTTCTGAGATGATTGAGATAGTGAAGGTGATGTAAGATGATGGTGATGTTGGTGATAGTGATGATGGTTGAGGTGGTGATGGTGATGGTGACGTGGTTGGTGATGATGGTGGTTGTGGTGATGGTGATAGTGATGATGGTGGTGAAGGTGATGTAAGATGATGGTGATGTTGGTGATAGTGATGATGGTGATGGTGATGATGGTGGTGACGGTGGTGATGATGGTGATTGGGGTTGTGGTCATGATGATGGAGGAGATGATGATAGTGACGGTGATGGTGGTGATGGTAACGGTGATGGTGGTGATGGTGAGTGGGGTTGTGGTCATGGTGATGGAGGAGTTGGTGATGATGGTGGTTGGTGATGATTGTGGTTGTGGTGATGGTGATAGTGATGATGGTAATGATGGTGATAGTGATGGTGGTGATGGTGGTAGAACGCAATAAGCCTTGGGTCAAAAATACATTGTAAACAAAGTCCTGTAAACAAGGCCGGTATAAAAGGCAGTTTATGAGTAATTAGTCTTAGGTGACCTCCAACCGGTGATGGTGATGATAGTGATGAAGGTGGTGATAATAGTGAGTAATGGTGGTGGTGAGAGTATGATGGTGGTGGTTATAGTAATGGTGGAGGTGGTGGTGATAGTGATGGTGAAAGTGGTGGTAATAATGATGGTGAAGGTGGTGGTGATAATGATGGTGAAGGTGGTGGTGGTGATAGTGATGATAAACAAGGGGGAGCGTGATGAGGGCAAAGGTGATGTGGTGATGGAAGTGATGATGAGTGTTAGGGTAATGGTGATCATGGTGAGATCATTTACTTGGTGATAGTGATGATGATGGTGGTGGTTGATAGTGTTGGGGATGGTAACGTGATGGTGGACGTGATGGTGGTTATAGTAATGGTGATAAAGTGATGGTATCTTTGACATAGACTACATCACATGACATACAATATTAACAGCGACAACAGTAATAGATATAGCAACAACAGCAACAACAACAACAGGAAATACAACAACAACAGTACATACAACAACAAGAACAACAGGACATACAACAACAGCATTAACAACAACAACAGGAAATACAATAACAACAGTACATACAACAACTACAACTCAAATCCCCCACCAAAAATTAATTCCTATGCACTCAAAATCAAGAGAGGTAAATAACAAACTTTTTGACCAACTAATCTGAAGAACCTTTAACAAAAATGTGGTTCCGAGATACAGCATTAACCATAAACGGATCACCTAAAGAATCATCGCTCCAGACTTATTTCACCTAACGATTAAACCACCCTAACCTAACTTAACCTAACCTAAACCAATTCTATCCTAACCTAAATCTAACCTTACATATTTTAACCAACCAACCCCATCCCTCCACCCCCTACAGTCACACAGATCCAGTCATAAGATACGAGCAATAGGGAAGTAATCAGTGTGTGTGTGTGTTGACTCCCTGAGGGCGCCTGGGAGGTACTGAACCCTGGCAATGACAGTGTCAACCCGTGGCCGTATGCAAGGTCAGACTCCGGTATTAAAGATGATGTATTAAAGGGATTTGAACGGGGTCGCTGTGGACTAGAGGCAGCGTCGGCGACCTACTGTACCTGTGCTACGGAAGAGTGTGGTGGGTGTGTAAATGATGTAGTGGGTGTGGGCGTGATGCAGTGGGTGTGGGCGTGATGTAGTAGGTGTGGGCGTGATGTGATGGGTGTGGGCGTGATGTGGTGGGTGTGGGCGTGATGTAGTAGGTGTGGGCGTGATGTGATGGGTGTGGGCGTGATGTGGTAGGATACTAGAATAAAAAACAAATCCAGAATTTAGTACCTTACAGGAAATTTAATAATATACAGTAAATAAACCTCATCACTCCCTACAGAAAATATTGTTGACCATTAGCATTGAGTCCTGCATTTGGGTGGCCGTGGACACAGTTGGTAGTGGGTGGTGTGAGGCGGTAGTGTCTCCTGATAACTAACTCTCTTACTAAACATTTCAGAGGTATTTGTGTTCTTAGTTAAGTGACTGTAAGAATAAGGTTTGAAGAACATCCTGGCACACCCATGTACCGAGAATACTTATGAACACAGTAATTCATTGATTCTTATTTTTTTATTTTTCTTGTATAAACTTTGGGTACGATGGCAGGTTATATACTTCATTTGTTACTTGATATATTTTACACAGTATAGCCAATCATTCTTGACACTATAAACCGTGATATATGATGACTGTTAGTTGTGTTGTCTTAATTATATGATCAACATTACGACTCCATCTACGTGGTGATGTCATTTGGTCTCCTCCTTCCCTGGCCAACAGAGGACAGTGTTGTACAGGGTCTAGACGTTGTTGTAAAGTACATAACGAGGACTTTACATTTTTAAGGGACTGAGATTATGAGTTTAACTTTTATTGCAAGTTTAACAAGACCTCCTTCATATTAATGCTCGGTTTGGAATAGTCCTGGTGACACATAACGATGCGATGTTCCATAAATTTACAGAGATAAAATCAAGTGGAGATGAAAAATTCTGGAGGTTCTCAGGATGACGGTATTTCCCCTTCCTCAGAGGGCGAGACTTTCACTTACCTGATGTAAATATATGGTGAAGACTAGCACTGAGACTTAAGGTGCAGTATTGGGTTGTTTCTATCATAAAAATAGCTGTTCACATCCACGTGTCACCAAATACCTTCTAAATAAATCATAAACGAGTGGATTATTTACTCGCTTTAGGTTTATGGCTATAATGATGGAGGAGAACGTGTCTACCAGGTGGTTCTACTGTGTCGTTAAGTTATTGTTGTGTAAGTGTCACTAGAAGGGTGCTACATGTTCACCGGTCTTCACCACTCTTCACAATGACGACGACGTAGACAGAGCCGCGTAGCGTAAGAATATCGTTAACTCTCCTGCCCTTATTTACATTCCTTCGAACTTGCATCAATCCCAAAAATGGCCAACATCAGTGGGAAACTGCGACAAATTCTCACCGGTCTCATACATACAAAACAACTTGGCCCAGTCTTGTGACACTCCTAAGATTATAGATTTGTAGTTTACTGGGCACCTCCCTGCATTCTGTGCAAGACGAAACTTAATGCACTTACAATTTTACATGTGATGTGTGGACAACGGGTACTGAGGTCCATTGACTGTGATAACAAGTTAGATTAAATGATGAACAAGTGTTCATAGTGAGGAAACATTGTACCGGTTCATCACTTTAGGACAAAGTGTTGTAGGTCCCTACTATAATTCCAAGCCTGAGTCTGATTACGAATATTGGTCTTGGTCCAATGGCGGCGACCTGAAAGCTTTGACTGACGGGGTCGACAGGTGGGCGACACACCAGCAACTGCAGCTCTCAGAGGACACTAGTTTAGTGACCGTGATCAACGATTTCCTTAATTTAAATCAAACACTAACTGTACGTGTGTCACTCTTATGAAATATTTAGTCAGAGATGTGAAGAAGGCAGAGGTTATAATTATATGCGACATGGTAGTGTTTCAATGAGTATAGTAACCGGTGGTGTACAGATTAACCTGGCCGCACCTCAGGGTGGCCTCCTAGCCGACCTTCCCCGAACACGAGGCAGTCATTATAATAGAGTGCGTGAGCGTACTGTAGTGAATACGTAGATGTGTGGATAGGTTGGCATAGTACAGTGATTGTAGCATTATTATTATTATTATTACACTATACACCACGTTGGTCAAGCTTCCTGAATAAACTCTTACGTAATGTTTAAGAACACTGACTGACTGTGATTTGATAGAGAATATTATATTTTACCCCAAGTCTAGAGTTACACTACTACTACTATTATTAATAATTATTTGTATTATACATATTATACTCTACTTGTTTGTTATATCTATAGTTAATGTTGCTTTTAACTGAAACATCTATTTTTTAATCTATATAATTATTCCTTGAAAATAATTAATTGTTTCTTCTTCTTTTTTCATGTCTGTTCCTGATCACTATAGGTAAGTACACCAGTTTATTAGTTGAGTTTATTATGACGTCAGCGGTAGACTGTGGTACAAGAGGAACAGCGAGACACAACACAGGAACAGTAAGGTATTGTGTATGAGTCTATTTACCGACATGGGTGTACACTGATGTGATGACGGTGTTTCGTATTTATACTGCCAATCGGATCAGTTGACTGTTGTAAAGTTATTATTTAAATACCAATTAGCTGACTGGTACAAGTACATTGTTACACTGACCAGCTGGTGATTGATGTAAGCAGAGTCCCTGCAGGTGAGGGAGAAGCAGGCGGTGAGTGAAGTGTCAGCAGGTTGGAGCCGCACCTGAGGAGGGATATCTGTGTAAATATTTAGGTAACGAGCTGCGGCAGACCTGTTGGGCTTACCTGTCACTGCACCTGCTCCACCCCCCTGCGGCCTCAACACATCTTACCGTAACATTCCCCCGCCTCGTTAGAATGTACAGTTATATACAAGTATTATATATGTCCGGATCACAACCAATATATCGTACTTTTAAGGCAAATTGCACAATAGAGAATTTATTTTCAGTGTTGTTTTAAAGACTAACAGGGAGAGTTCAATGACTGTGGACATAACAATAATATGTACTGGGAGTGATTCACATTATATCAAGTTACTCGTACATCGACGCTAAGATAAAGTTCCCATGTTTTGGGTTTGAATTATTTACAAAACATATTTATTCACCAGTAGGATTCTAGCTCACCTTAACTAATTTGTGTTTAATCTAAAATTCTAAACTTGGAATTACAATATTTTATTCCACATTACACAACTCCGCCAAAATATATTAAACATTACATTATATTTTAGTGTAATATTATAGATACAACGAGAGAGAACAAAATCATGAGTAAATCTACTAATACTGATTTTTTTTGGCATTATTTACAACAGCGTCGATACTTAGAGATGAGAAACTGTTACTCGGGACAAAAATAGGTAGCGGTAGGAAAATAATAATCTCAGGGAAGGAAAAAGTCCACGTTTATTGGCAGGGAAAACACGAGAACGTCACCCAGGTTTGGTAGGCAGGTGTCCTCTCACCAGCCCCGCGCCCCCGCCTCTGGGGACCTGGTGTGGTGGTCCTGGGGTTTCTCTCTACCCCAAGAAGGACTTTAATCCATTGCTGGGGATCTGAGGTTGGTTATTATGCCGGGAAATAAGGTTGGTTATTATGCCGGGAAATAAGGTTGGTTATTATGCCGGGAAGTAAGGTTGGTTATTATGCTGGGAAATAAGGTTGGTTATTATGCCGGGAAATAAGGTTGGTTATTATACCGGGAAATAAGGTTGGTTATGTCCCGGGAAATAAGGTTGGTTATTATGGCGGGAAGTAAGGTTGGTTATGTCCCGGGAAATCAATTCAGGTGTAGAACATCAACAAATTTGAAACTAATACTGAATTATGTACACACACACACACACACACACACACACACACACACACACACACCTGAGGTCATCAGAGGTGTACTCAGAGGTGAGTCAATGTGCCAGGACTAATGAACTCCTGGCCAGAGTATGTCGTTCCTTGAGGCTTACTCTTCCTAGCTCCTTTACTCTCCCTACTTCCTTACTCTCCCTACTTCCTTACTCTTCCTACTTCCTTACTCTCCCTCCTTCGTTACTCTCCCTACTCCTTCCTTACTCTTCCTACTTCTTCGTTACTCTCCCTACTCCTTCCTCAACCTCCTTACTTCTCACTTAACCTCCCTTCTCCTTCATTAACCTCTCTTCTTACCCTCCCTGCTCCTTACTTACCCCCCTAATCATCCCTTAATATCTTTCTAACACCTCCCTTACTCTCCCTCCAACTTCTCCCTTACTCTCCCTCCAACTTCTCCCTTACTCTCCCTCCAACTTCTCCCTTACTCTCCCTCCAACTTCTCCCTTACTCTCCCTCCAACTTCTCCCTTACTCTCCCTCCAACTTCTCCCTTACTCTCCCTCCAACTTCTCCCTTACTCTCCCTCCAACTTCTCCCTTACCCTCCCTCCAACTTCTCCCTTACTCTCCCTGTCCCTCCAGCCACTCAAGGACGGGGTCACAGGGTGCGTTACCGTGGGCCATAGTCCGGTTAAAGGGAGTTGACTCGATGCTCAACTGACGTCACATGGCCACAAAACGTGATCATATATATATAGTGGCCCAGAAAAATGGCCCTGCCTCCCTCTCTCCCTGCCTGCACTGCCTCCCTCCCTGCCTGCTCCCTGAGACACTGTGAGTTGGAGGGAGGAAGATAGGTGAGAAACAGACAGGGAGATAGAGAGGTAGGAAGCAGGCAGGGAGGGAGGAAGGGGGCAGGGAGGAAGGGAGCAAGCAGGGAGGGAGGGAGGGAGAGACATTTTTCCGGGACACCCTTTATAAGTGATTCATATCATAGTATTTTGTCCTGACACTCAAAGTATTATTGGGAGTCTATTAAGTGAACTGTAACTACCAAATGAAGTTGTTAATGTTTTGATGTAATTAAAGTGTTAATGTTTTGATGTAATTAAGTGTATAATTAACTAGGGTATTTAAAGAGATTATTGTAAGTTAATTTTTACTGTATATTTTAGTTGTTTACTTTTTTATGGGTGACTATTTTATTTATTTATTTATTTATATATTTATTTTTTGTGGTCGTCATTTAACAGTTTTTTTTTAATATGAATTCATGACCTCGATGATATAGTTATAGGTCAGTAATTCATGAGTCGTAGGTTATATGTTATTTAATCTAGTAATTACTGGAGTTTATTTTTGTCATGTGAGACTGATTATGTAGGTAATGAGATGACAACTGAGCTGCTCCTTCTTACGGCCACGTCCCCTTTTTACCGGTCACGCCCCCTTCCTCCCAGTTACGCCCCCTTCTCTTTGGGCACGCCTCCTTCCTACCGGCCACGCCCCCTTCTTTCCGGGCGCGTCTCCTCCTTACTGACCACGCCCCCTTCCTGCCGGCCACGCCCCCTTCCTGCCGGCCACGCCCCCTTCCTGCCGGCCACGCCCCCTTCCTGCCGGCCATCTGATACATCTCCCACAATTATTCCTCACACTGGCGACCACCTGCTGCCCCTCATCACGTAATCTAATTCATCTCCTGATAAAGAGATTCATCCAGTTACGTTTTCTTGTTACCTGGAGGCTGGAGGCGCAGAATGTCTTAGGTGTAAAGAGATAATATTACAGAGGTGTTGGGAAACGAGGAAATTGTCGTGCTGAGGAGGGAGATGCAAACCACAGCACCCCCCCCCTCTCTCACTCTCAGGGTCATGTATGGCGGATTATAGGTCCTGTATGGCGAATTATAGGTCCTGTATGGCGGATTATAGGTCCTGTATGGCGGATTATAGGTCTTGTGTGGCAGATTATAGGTCTTGTATGGCGGATTATGGGTCTTGTATGGCGGATTATAGGTCCCGTATAAAGGATTATAGTTACTATATAGCTGATTATAGGTCCTGTAAGGCGGATAATATGACTTGGTAACATATTGGTATAACAGATTTTCAACTTTACATAAACGAACACCGTATTTGGAGGTATTTACACAGTTGTTATTATTGGCTCCGGTAAACCTACAATAACAGTGTATACATTTAGTTGACTGAATTACAAGATGATTCGGTGGTGGTAAAGTTCACTGACCGAAGTTATCTAATAAATTTTTCTAGACCTGGCAGATTGTAGTTAAGTAAATAGCATATAGTTGATTGAAATGCTACTACATGTTGGTGGTTCATATATTCACCCTGGTCTTGATGTTAAGAAAGCTCTTTGGCTCACTGAAGTAAGTACATTGTTCTGTGGGTAGTTCAATGAAGGATAATAGACCTAATAATAATATATTGCCTGGGATAACAGCCCAATAACTACCACCATCACTCGATGAGAAAACAGAAAAAAAATAATGTCATGAACTGAGAAAACGTTATTAGAGAAAAGCTGTTCGTTGATCACTTTTATTAGTGTTTCCCTTCACAAGATGACAGCACAGCTCCTAGGATTCAACTAAGACCACTGGTGTGTACTGTCCATCTGTGGTATTGGTAACTTGTCGACAGATTAAGTGAAATTGGGATAAATTGTGTTTCTTTTTCATGACTATTGTGGCCATATTTAACCGGGGAAATAAGTGTTTAGCCTCACATAGCCTGGTGTTCTCTCGTTTGTCGGTTTTTCTTTTCTTTTTTCTTTATTCCCGCGTTTTCTTCTTCATTAAGTGTTATTAATCCCACGAAAATGCTGGAGTGGAAATCTACGAAGAAATTCAACCTCTTTCTAAAATTTTCATCAGATCTACATAAGATGATGGAACTTACTGCTCTCCATCACGGACCTGGCGTGCCCTGCTTTACTTAACTCAGGCACAGCTTGCGCACACACACACACACACACACACACACACACACACAGACACACACACACACACACACACACACACACACACACACACACACACACACACACACACACACAGACACACACACACACACCCACACACATATTTAATTGTTGTTTATCTCACTAATTATCTGAAGTCTTGAAGGGAAGAAAAACATCTTTAAAGTTCTATACACAAGCACACGATCTGGTGTGATGCAGAAGTCATTTCCTTTGGCCTTAATCTCAAACAAGCGAAAGTGTGTACTAAGCCTTTTGGTACACAAGGAGGAAGCGTGGTCTGTACTGCACTCGGATGGTTTTATTTCCACAACTCTAAAGTTAGGTACCTATTTGAAGCTGGGTGGGCTGAGGGTGTCATGTGCGCTAACCACCGGCCGCAGCATCCCTTTGGTATAGTGAAAGTCTTAGGCTCACAGCGAGACAGTGTGGCAGATGAGGGAGCAACACTCGTGGTACTGAAACCTCAGTGACCCTCACGAGTCGAGGAAATAATCGAGAATTCTTAATAAAAAATAAATGAATCGCAGAAAATAAAAGTGAAAGTTTATATTATAAGTAGACCAGTCACTGTGTTGACGTGCATCATCATGACTGTCATCCTGCATCTGACTGTACACCAAGACCTTCTGACTGGATGTCATTGTGGCCACATTTTTTATGCATACTGACATAAAACGTCACTCAGATGTTATAAATACATTAAATAAAAGAAAATCCAAACGAATGAAAATTATATTTGTAAGGCAGTAAACGCCGTAAAGCCTCACAGTTTAAGAAGTTTTCTGAAGAAATAAAAGTTGAAGACATCAGGGAGAGGAAGATGAACTTTATACACTGGTGTTGGCAGTGTTCCTGGAGGCGAGACCAGAGGTGGCGTCAGCTGCTGAAGCCACACACACAGTCATGTTACGAAAGACAAGAAGCTGATGTGTGAGAACCAAACTCTTCCTCATCTCCTCTGTGACCAGAATCATGGATGGTTGGCTGGAAGAGACGATACGGCTGAGTGATCTCCAACCAAGCACGAGGACCCGGCCGCCTGCCTGCTGGCCGCCCGCATGACACAGACCCCAGCAAAAGTCTCCCCAGTAACTGCAATAAGAAGAGAACCAAGATAAAACTGATCAGAAAATAAGTTTGAGTCTAAGCCAAGATGAAAAGATGGTTTAAGGTGGATGATAGTTGGCCAAGGGAGTGAGTGGCCAGTGAGGATGGCCATGGGGAGCTGATTAATGTAAAGAAGTTATCGATGTATTTTGTTATAATATATATATAAAGCTGAAAGTAATCTCGCGATGCAGATAATTCACCAAACGTGTATGATGGGAGGTGTTAGCTAATGTAGTTTAATATCTATACAATTAGATTTTGCAGGTGTAAAGGCAGTGGCAAAGGTACGGAGGGGGGAGGGGGGTAGGAGGGTCAGACTTCCCCCACTGAAAAATGTTTGGGGGAAATAATTTGTTACATATTGCAATTTTAAGTGGAGAGAGAGAGAGAGAGAGAGAGAGAGAGAGTTTATTATCATAGGGTTGTCAGTCAATACAGGGCCACACCGTAACCAGAGGCAGCACTGTACACGGCTCTCTCTCCCTCATTCAGACCTTCACCCTTCATTTAGGTCAGATTTTAGTCGTAGTTTTCAGGGAAGTGTTGATTATTACCGCGAATTTTCCACAGTTCATCCTTAACACTGGCAGCAACATATGTTTGTAGGAAAGTGAAGGTAGGGAAGCACAGTGAAGGTAGGGAAGCACAGTGAAGGTAGGGAAGCACAGTGAAAGTAGGGAAGCACAGTGAAGGTAGGGAAGCACAGTGAAGGTAGGGAAGCACAGTGAAGGAAGGGAAGCACAGTGAAGGTAGGTAGGAAGCACAGTGAAGGTAGGGAAGCACAGTGAAGGTAGGGAAGCACAGTGAAGGTAGGGAAGCACAGCGAAGGAAGGGAAGCACAGTGAAAGTAGGGAAGCACAGTGAAGGTAGGGAAGCACAGTGAAGGTAGGGAAGCACAGTGAAGGTAGGGAAGCACAGTGAAGGAAGGAAAGCACATTGAAGGAGGGGTGTACAGGGTAATACTCATAAATGTATAATATTGTATAGTATAAAAGGAAAATATTTACCCCTTACAGTACATAGTTTGGTAAGAGTCGGTGGCAATTTACTGACTTGATAATGGCGGAATCTCAAGAAGCGCGTTAAAATATATCACTATTGTCTGATTCATTTGTCATGGAATATATATACATAAAACTAACACAAGCTTTATATAATTATTATTACTATATTATGATTCTATTAAATATTCCACACGCTTAACTTACGTCGTTTTGATAATAACTACAATGTTTATCGTATATTCCCGTGATAACAACAATAACATCGCTTGAAATGTATGAATAATATTGTTTTTGGTCAAGTACTGGTAACTGTTCCGAGATCGCGGTGACAATAAAAGCCCTTGCGCGATCGTAGGAATCCAAGATGGCGGTACATTAGCCTCAAGACTATACGTAGATTCTAAGTTCGGACGGGAATCCAAGATGGCGGTACATTAGCCTCAAGACTATACGTAGATTCTAAGGCCGCACGGGACATACTCTCTCCTGTCCTGGTCTAATTAACATTAATTAATAGTAGTAATTCCTCAGCAGGTAACCCTTACTGTACACTAATAGGTTTCCTGTCCACCTGTCGCTCCCTCTTCTCTTATCCCCTCTTACGCCTTCTCTCCCTCCCTTCCTTCATTCCTTCATTCCTTCACCCTCCCTCCTCTACCACTTCGTCTCTTCTGCGCATTCTCTCCCTCCCTTCCTTCATTCCTTCCTTCCTTCACCCTCCCTCCCTCTACCCTCCTCCCTCTACCACTTCTGTCTCTTCTAATTTTACTGATTCTTATGTTCCTCCTTTTCTCCCTCTCTTCATTCCTCTCCTTTTCTCCTCCTTTCTAATCCTTCTTATTTTCCTTAATCCTCCTTCTCCCTCTAATCATCCTCTTCTTCCTCCCTTAATCTTCCTCATTTTACAGTAATTCTCCTTCTCCTCCTCCTCCTCCTCCTACTACTACTACTAATCCTTTGTAATCCTCTTCTTTAATCCTCCTTCCTCCTAATCCTTTATATCTTCTTCTTAATATTTATTCTCTTAATCCAGTTATCTTCTTCCTTCTTGCCTTTTCTCCTCCTCTTCTCTCTTCTCTATCCTGTTCTCCTCCTCTTAATCTACTGCATATCCTCCATCTGCCCCTCCTCTTCCTTCTCTCTTCCACCTCTCCATCCTCCTCTTCTCTTCTTCCTTTTCCTCTCTTCTTTTCACTCCTTCTCCCTTACTCTTTCATCTCTTCCTTTTCCTAACCTCTCGTTCCTCCTCCTTTTCCTCCTACTCTCTCTCCTCTCTCTCTCCTCTTCCTCCCTCCTCCTCCCCCCTTATTCCTTCCCTCCCTTCCTGCCCCCCCCACCCCCCCACCCACCTCAAAGGTTCCAGCGGCTGCAGGAACCGAGATAAGATTTAAGGGTAATTGAAGGTCTGTCTTGCCCCGCCAGGAAGGTGTACCGGAGGTGGGATATGTTGGGTCTATGTACTACACCAGGCAGGTCGACCTACTCTACACCAGGAGGTCGACCTTACTCTACACCAGGGAGGTCGACCTTATTCTACACCAGGCAGGTCGACCTGATCCTACACCAGGCAGGTCGACCTTACTCTACACCAGGCAGGTCGACCTTACTCTACACCAGGCAGGTCGACCTTACTCTACACCAGGCAGGTCGACCTTACTCTACACCAGGCAGGTCGACCTTATTCTACACCAGGCAGGTCGACCTTATTCTACACCAGGGAGGTCGACCTTACTATACACCAGGCAGGTCGACCTTACTCTACACCAGGGAGGTCGACCTTACTCTACACCAGGGAGGTCGACCTTATTCTACACCAGGCAGGTCGACCTTATTCTATCGACCTTACTCTACACCAGGCAGGTCGACCTTACTCTACATTATTATTATTATTATTATTATTATGTAAGTAATTTAACTGAATTGTGGACACAGCACTCGCCACCTGTTCCGGGATTCGGTGGTTCGATTCCCGGGCACTCCTAGTTCACCCAGCTGTAAGTAGTCACCAAAGTTTCTAATATGAGGAAGTGAATGCAGTCGAGAGGAGTACCGGTTATTCTGCCTCACTGTGTACCGAAGGCTTATTATCACTGTCCCTAACGAGTAGTCATGTCTATACGAGCCACTTTCACGGATTTCCTTAATAAATTACAGCTACAAGTGAAGTCATTTATAACACTGTACAATAATAGTGTTTTATAACTGACTGACTGAAACAAGCGAATAATTTATGGGTGAAACGTTAAATAAAGTTCTTGATCCTAACTGGTTCTTGTCCGTTATCTGAGTCTAACATCTTGGAGTGGTTTCAGATTAACCAGGTTGTTAGAAATGTAAATACGCGTTTGAGTCACGTATAAGAGAACATCAGGAACAGGTAGTGATCTCAGCTCCGTGTCATCACTGGAGACCTGCCTGAGTGTCGCTGCTCTAGCGGGGTTCCGTCAGTCTTGTTTACCCTTATGGCATTTATCCCCGCCCAGAAGTTTCTCTTAATTAACCTAACCTACCTTAACCAAACCTAACCTTACCATAATCCAATAACCTAGCTTAACCTAATCTAACCTAACCTCACCTTACCATAATTCAGTTATCTAACCATACCCTTGGTTAACATAATCTAAGTTAGCCTAAATCTACCCTGACGTAATCACACAAACCTTCGTTTACTCCGTCAACCTAATATAACGTACATAACCTAATCACTGTAAACTAACCTTAATTTATTTTTTGCTAAACCCAACCTAACCTAATTTAACTTAACCTAACCTTACCTTATGTAACCTCGAACTATCCTTGTATATAACATACGTTAAATTAACCACCTGGGAAGATATTGGAAGCATAATGTGTTGTCTAATGGTAGACCCTGCTGCCATATGGCATCACGAATATTGTGACCTGGAGACAACCTTTAGTAAGACCCCGTCGACGGAGCTGTACCCACTACAGGCATCCACCAGGAACTGTTTAATGTTATGTGTGGGTTTGGTAATGATGTCAGGCTCGGCAACAGTCACGCTGGACCTAAGACTCATAAACACGTAAAGTTATACCGTATATTAAGTTTTCTGGTGTGGTACCGTCAGTGTAGTCACCTTGGTTTAGGTTTTATATATTTTAGAGGAGATTCTCATTCTACTTTTCATATAGATGTGTTTTGTTGACATTCAAACAAGTGGTCTCTGTTTACATTAGAACAGCTGATCGACTCTGCTGGCAGGTGATCAGAGGGTCGTCGTGATAAACCAGTCGAGTAAAGGGATTAAGATCATCTTTATAAGAAATATTACATGCAAGAGGATAAACTTACGTATGTATTTGTGAAAGATTTTTTTTTAAGAATTATCATGCTGCATTAGTTTGGAATTTCTGATGCTGTAGAAATAAATTGCATATCTAGTTTTAATGTAGAAGACAAGACATTAGTTGTTGAAGCACAGTAGTAACATTATAACAACTATATTATAATCATATAAAACTATTACATGTTTTCTGTTGATTTACACAAAACTATTGCAAACGCTCATACATCACCTTAATACAACATTGGGAAAAATTTTTACACGCAAAAAAAAATCATACAATAATCTATGGAAAAGTATACAAGATATAAATGCACACACACACACACACACAGACACACACACACACACACACACACACACACACACACACACACACACACACACACACAGACACACACACACACGAAAAACAAAGCGTCTCGGAAAAATTGACCAAAGTGAGATTAAACCTTACAAGAAAACCATTTTAGCGAACGTAGCAGTACAATGAATGGTTGAGTGAGGTGATCTTTTGCCCGTCTCACTGAGCTCAGTTGGTCCCAGGGTTAAGGCTAAACATTTAAAGTGACGTTAAAATTTGCCTCCCAATCTTATTTTTGAAACCTGTAAATAAAGAAATAAAACTAAAATTAAATAAATACCAAAATTAAATAGTAATCAGTTAGATTTTAGTTTTATAGGAAATACATTGTTTTTTTTGTATTAGTATTTCTTTGTTTTTTCTAATTAATAACGAAATAAAAAATCCATTACAGCTAATCTCGTTTAGTTAACATCAAACAGCTCAGATGACTGCATGACTAAAAGTACCAGACGCTCAATATACGAGTACATGTAATAGTATCATCACTCTACTTAGTGTTTGGCTGTTAAAGTGCTTCAGAAACTCTATACATAGTAATTATTATGGATACTCTCAACCAAATACCCTGTATCGGAAGTATCGTTATGCCTACCACGACTTCCCATTTCAAATTAAGTTACGGGAAATATTTATCTTACCGACTATTGAGAATATGATCCCAACCCACAGACGGGGGTGAGGGGTGTGGGTTTGGGTGGGCAGGGGTGGGTGGGTTGGGGTGGGTGGGTGGGGGTGGGTGGGTGAGGAGGATTGGGGGGTAGGTGTGCCCCTCTCCCTCACTGGTGCTGCCATCTGGTGACACTTGAACACCTTATCACTAGTACTCTGTATCACTTAAGGAGTTATTTCGAAAGGTCACATTAGCTCACTTAGCAACCAGGAGCCAATTAGCAGCCATTATTTACATGTTATTGCTAAGGACGCCGACATGATAGGTTAGATCAGGTCAGGTCAGGTCATTGATAAGTGCCATATATTAGGGGTCAGCGCTGCGTTACTGCCGACGTGTTGTGGAAGACCTTACATTGTTTTGAATTGGTGGGTATTTGTTTTTTTCCTGGTGTACGCGGTAAGTTTGAATCTATTGTTATGGTGTTTGTGTACATCTCAGTCTTGTCTGTTTGTGTTATGCCTTTGTTTACTTGTTATAGTATCAATCTGTGTGTGTGTGTGTGTGTGTGTGTGTGTGTGTGTGAATCTTTTTTTTTAATTTTGCCTGGGACAGCAGCTAGTTTATTGTGCACCCCAAACACATCCTGAGTGAGCGGTAGCGGATAAAGGAATACGGAATGGAGGTCACAAAGGGTGTTTATCAGACCCCAGTGATCAGGGTGTTGTGGTATTGAGTGTTAGAGAGTATTTCTAGTACATTGTTTTGTTCGGTATGTAGAAGTTTGCTTAGCTGTTTGATGCTAAATGTAGGTACTCTTTAGTATATGAGCAGTCTTGCCATCAGAGATAAAGTGCTGTGCCATGGCATGCGTACACAGTATCCTTGGACCTGTCCCAAAAAGGATCTATTTTTTTCAGTCTCATACTTAGTGTTGGGGTGTATTGTGATACGTGTGACCGCAAACATTCTATTAATTTAAGCTTTGTTCGCATCTACTAGAGGAGCTTACTACCAGAGGAACTTGTATCCTAATCTTAGTCTAGCTGTTGCAATATCTTGTAATTTAGTGTTCTTGACATATATTATTTGAACTATCTCATCATGGTCGACAATAGGTTCAATTAATTTATTCCTCTAAAGTTATTCTTGTCATCTAATTATCTTTATAATTGTATAATCACCTCATTAGGGAGCATCATTTTCTTATATCTATTGTGTATTATATAGCAAAATGTAATAAATAAGACAAATACAGGTTTGTTTCGTTTATAGCTCTAGGGGTGGATCTCGTAGCATTTTATAGTAGACTTAGGTATCGCGTCAGTAACAGGCAGACACGTTCTCTATGGAGGTTCAGAGACTCAGCATATAGAGAGAAAACGGGAGCCTCGTTTTCGCCGCTGGGTGGCGGGTCGATCGTGAATGTTCCTTTAAGGTGTGTGTGTGTTCTTTGAGCAAACTACTGTTGTCTCTTCCCAAGATCACTGCCAGTATTTGATTAAAAAAGATTCCATGATGATGATGATGATGATGATGATAACTATGATAATGAATCTCACCTCCATGTATTTATTAGCGTGTAAAGGAAATTTTACGAGTTAACACAATGAACTGTTTATCATGACAGCAGCAAACAAACAGATGTAAACTGTTGCTGGCGTGTTGTTTACGCTGATGGTGGGGATAAGCGATGATATTTGTGGTGATAATGAGGGACCCACATATTTGATGGCTTAGCGGCATGATTGTGCGTGATACTCTGGCGTGATGAGGTGCTGGGGAGGTTAAAGTGCGCAGGTTATACCCAGGATAGTTTACATTCTGGTGCGGCAATATACAAGCCTATATGAATGAATCCCGAGAAGAAAATGAACTTGGGTTACTACAAAAGGTCAGCATTAACGCCGAGGTTCTCAAAACATTTACTAACCATTACTTGAGTCCCTTCCACCAAGCATATAATTAGTTATTTATTCCCCTATCAATTATAATTAGATTATACTTATTAATAAAATTGCTTTAATCCATTATTTTTTTAAGGCCTGAGAGTAATTTAAACCAGAAATAAAAACAATATTGATAGTTTTCATAAAAGTTCTACTCGATAAATTGTCATCTCAAGAGACTATCTATCACTGTCTCCTGTTATTATTTTCTCCAAACTGTCAAAATTAGTTTAGGTTAATGATAAAAAGTATGTAAAATTATCCTAGCACTGTGGTTGGCCTCTGTCTTCTTCATCACAACCAAGTTTTCCGGAAGAAATCACAGGGTACGGCTCACCCAAGCGACCACTACGGCGGCAACTTACCCATCAAGTTTAGCGCACGACAGTAAATTGTCTGTAAATCTTGCCAGTAATTTTCGTTTTCACTTTTGAGCAGTGTGGCGCCTGGCCTGGGGTGAAGGGGAAGGGGGGGGGAGTGTGTATTTGAGGAACAGTAGTATGTTTATGGTGAAGAAGGAGGAACAGTAGTATGTTTGTTTGTATGGAGGGGTGGGAGGAAGGGTTAGTTGTGTGTATGTGTGTGAGGAAGGTGTGTATGTGTGTACAGTATGTGTGTATGTGTGTGAGGAAGGTGTTAGTATGCAAGAGAGATGGAATTACACCAAGGTTTACTGTGACAACCACAACAAGAGCAGTTGTTGTACCGCACATCCTCAACCACTTGGCCTAATTCCAGTTAGTTTTCCTGTGTCACTGAATCACATTTAAGTGAGTTACGTGTTTATAGAGAACAATGAAGTGTTAAAGATAACAAGAAGTTGGTAATTCAGTAGTTTGTTTTTCCTGGCTGACACACACACACACACTCTCTCTCTCTCTCTCTCTCTCTCTCTCTCTCTCTCTACCATTTTCGTGGCCCTTAAGTAATTCATTAAAACAAGTAAATTAGTTGTGGATACATTCGTTGTAAAATTTTGTCCGTGGGTTTACATAGTTTTAGTAAGTATTAATTGGTTATTAATGAACAAATAAAGTAATATAATAATAATAATAATAATAATAATAATAATAATAAAACCGAAGAGCATTATAATGTAAAAATATCGTTAAGAGTATGTACTGTATATATTACTATTATGTTAACATAATTATCATGGAGGCAGTAGTTAATAATTCAGAAGCTCTCATAAACTACTTTTAAACGAGAGATGTAGTGGAGGCGCTCAACCTAGTGTGTGGAGAAGGACAATAAATATCAATGCAAGTTTTGCCTGGGCGGCCAACACAGTGCAGTAATATCCATTATGTGAGCCACTAGCCTGTGTGGACTTAACCAGAAATATGTATATGACAGTGAACCCTCTTTTCCTCTGATATATTTCACCAACCCGGGAATATTATCAACCCTGAAAGCAGATGGTTAACAAGTAAGGTGTTTTACGTGCGTATTCTGGTTCACTAAATACACCAGTCATCAACGGGTATGATGTGAGCCAAGTTGTTTGCATTACAGTACGTGTGACTGATGACGTTATGGCGATATTACAGCTAGACTGACATATTCAGGAATCCCAGTCTGGCAACAGTGAACACCTGGCAAAAAAAAAAATAGCCCCTTTAGCTTTGGTGTTAAGCTAGAGGAAAGAACTATACTTCATCTTAGCTCCCGCTGCTCCGACTTGGTCAAAACATACTAGTAACTGAAGATAGCCAACCTCCATATATTAGTGATGAATGAATGAGTTGACCTCGTGTTAAGGTCAAACGATTTTTGAGTCACTGCAGTATTGGACAGTTGTTTTCATCTTCTCCAACTAATGTATCTGAAGACTTACAAGTTATTCCGATAATAATTTATAGTTGGCTGATATACAATATGTCGAGGGAGAGTAATGTAGAAACTAATGGTCTGTTTGTCCTCTGGTGTTTTATCTTCTAAAATAACAAACCCACAAATATAATCCTACTCGTTGCTTTAAAGTTACACCCAAAAAACAAGGGAATGTGTCAAGTGTACTATACCTGATAGTGAGTGTTTACCGTCACTACTCTCACTGTGCTTCAACGACCAATCTTTAAGCGCGTGTATAACTCTCTCTACACTACTGTCAACACATATGCTAGCTTAGTTGGCCCTGAGAGTGGTGGCCCCCGTACTTCTTCCTTGCTGGAGACTGTTTAAAGAGAATGTGATTTTGTTTTGTTTTTCCTGGACCAAAATAACCCGGGCAACTGGACAAGATATAGAGTGGTGTGTTCTCGCCTTACTGGTATCAGAGAACAACACACAAGAAAATGTGGGGGGGGTCAAGATGTCGGCTAGTTTATACCTGGATATTTTTGACGAGAATTTTACTAGAAAGTTTGTTTTAATACATTAGAATATACAGACGGTGATGGATTTTTTTTTTTTTTTGTAATTTATGAAGTAGACAACAACCAGAATCAAGTAAATATAGTTACTGTATGTTTGATTCAACTTAGAAGAAACAGACTACTGGATCGTTTTTTTTAATTACGGAAGCGCAGAATTCACCAAGACTACGGACAATATACCGCTTCTTAGGTAAATTCAGTTATTTTTTCCTTGCCTGGAGACTCCTCTAACTTCACCAGAGGAAATCTAAAACTGTCACGAGGGTTTCACTTTTAGGTCAGGATTCCTTTGGTTCAGATTCGTGGGCGGCTACTGACTGCATTAACATCCCACCTTACTGTTTAATACACGGTGTGACTCAAGGTATACCAGCGCGTAGTACATGTTGACTTATGGATACTGTATATGTATCCATGTATCCGGTCACTCCATCCTTATGTTAACGGAACGTGTCCACTCACCAGAAGGATGGATAATATTCGTGTTTGCCGAAGTTCACCCTTTGTGTAAATCATGAAAAAAGTCAATCCTGTTCGCCCGTTGGGACAGTGTGGATAAAACACGATGAATATTAAGCTTTCGGTACACAAGGAGGCAGTGTGACCAGCAACACGCTCGACCACCTTCACCTTCCCATCTGTTAAGCAAGGTACCCATCTACATCTAGGTAGATTGGAGTCGAACCAGTGGCCCTTAGGATAGGAAGAAAGTACTGTATCCACTCGGCCGCAGGTCCTTTGTATAATTTATTTAAAGCTGTGGTATTGTCAGTCCTTGTCTGGGAACAACGACTCTTAACACTACCTGTCTCATCACCATGGTAGTAGGTAGTAGGCAGCTACCAAACAGGGAAGTACTACTGCCTGGGAAGATATTGGAAGCATAATGTGTTGTCTAATGGTAGACCCTGCTGCCATATGTGACATCACGAAAATTGTGACCAAGTCCCAGGTTGCTGATCTGACTTTCTGCCTCATTTACACACAATTGCAGGGTCTCAATTGTCTTTCTTACTTTGACAACACAACTTATATCTATCGTTTCTCACTATTGTTTTTTTTTTCATTTGTTTATGGTTCTATATTATTATTATTATTATTATTATTATTATTATTATTATTATTATTATTATTATTATTATTATTATTATTATTATTATTATTATTATTATTATTATTATTATTATTATTATTATTATTATTATTATTATATCTTCGCCTCCCAGACACTGATGTGGGTTCCTTGACCTGTGCCTGGGTGGGCTAATCCCTATTAAAATAATTTAATATACAGTACAGGGAACTCGCAGGTGGCCGCTAGAAGCACACCTCATAGCACGCACTGGAACACATACAGCCTACGGCATCTTCACGCAAATGCAATCATTACCGTTCACATACTCGCTCCATTGCAATCCTACAATAGCTTCAAGATGTGATGACTAAGGAAAAGCCCAGAGTCTTACAAAGCCCACTGACTTTCTACAGTGTCAACAACGTCGAGTGAAGCTTTACCTGTCAGGTGATGTTGGTGATAATTATAAGACTGTGTTCGTCGTGTCCCTCCCATACCCTCGTCTTGTTTGTTAGTTTGTGTGAGTGAGGTCAGTTCAGGTTTATAGTACATCCGTCGTAGCTATCAACATTTCCTCGTTCAGTGTGTGGTGGGAGTCGTGTGTTTGTCCGGTGTGTCAACAGACTGGGTTAGTTTGTTTTCACTGGTGACGTCATACTGGTTTTATCCCAACCTCATCAAGAGTCATTTTCCTGTCTTTGTTTACTGTTGTTTTAGTCATTAACTAACTAATTAACGTACTGAAAGAAAGTTCCTCCTGTGTCCCTAAGTTCCTCACTATATGTCAGGCCAAGCTCTCGTTAACGCAGCTTATGACCAGTTAAAGCTCACCATTGTGGGGCCCATATTTTTATGAGCCGTTCTTTCAGTGCCGGAGCTGACCAGGGGGAGACGACACACAATGTTTGATAAACGAGCACGACACTTGTAGTTCTGTACTGCTGAAGGGTAAGTGTAGTACAGTAGTGTTGTTTGTCATACACTATCGTCAGGGAAGGTAGTGACAGCAAGATATTGTACATCGTTCTGTAGTGCTGACTTACATGCCCCGGTGAGTGACCCTGAAGGTACTGCCCCGATAAGTGACCGTGAAGGTACTGCCCGCGGAGTGATCGTAAAGGTACTGTCCGCTGAGTGACCGTGAAGGTACTGCCCACTGAGTGGCCGTGAAGGTACTGCCCGCTGAGTGACCGTGAAGGTACTGCCTGCTGAGTGACCGTGGGTACTGCCCACTGAATGACCGTAAAGGTACTGCCCGCTAAGTAACCGTAAAAGGTACTGCCCGCTGAGGCCGTGAAGGTACTGCCCGCTGAGTGACCGTGGGTACTGCCCTGCTAAGTAACCGTAAAGGTACTGCCCGCTGAGTGGCCGTGAAGGTATTGCCCGCCGAGTTACCGTGAAGGTACCGCCCGCGGAGGACCGTGAAGGTACTGCCCGCTAAGGAACGTAAAGGTATGCCTGCTGAGTGACCGTGAAGGTACTGCCCGCTATGACCGTGAAGGTACTGCCCCGCTATAACCGTAAAGGTACTGCCCGCTAAGTAACCGTAAAGGTACTGCCCGCTGAGTGGCCGTGAAGGTACTGCCCGCTGAGTGACCGTGAAGGTACTGCCCGCTGAGTGACCGTGAAGGTACTGCCCCGCTAAGTGACCATGAAGGTACTGCCCCGCTAAGTGACCGTGAAGGTACTGCCCTGCGTGACCGTGGGTACTTTCCCAATGAGTGACCGTTTATCACTACAGGTGGTAAACTCAGAGGCTCTGCTGTCTGCCTAAACAATTATCGTAATGGTAACAGAAGGGCCGGGATAATTGACACGAGTAATTATGTTTGGTGCAATTAATTATGCTGGTAATTATGTAGTGTTCGCTACTAATTATCTGATAATTAAGGATGAAGGCTGAAGGTACGATGAGATTTTTTATCACAAATTATGAAATTTATTCTTGTCATCTAGAATTAATTCTGAGCTCGATATTGATAGCATAATTATCCCTCATTATCGTGTTGAAAAGTTCACTTCCGTAAGTTTATTATATATATGTAATGAATAACAGCACCAACGTATATATGGATAAACAGCAACATTTATTGGATAAGGTTCCGACGAATACAATAACATCAAAATTTAATATGACGAATAGAATACATTTAAATAAATCACTTTTCATTTTATTTTAACTTTTATATTAAGTTCCTGATGTTGAAGTACCGTCACCTCTCAGCTCCCCCTGTTAATGTGTGTTAGTCTATCATAAGTTTCTCAGATATAAAATATATGTTTATACTGTGAAGATGGTGGCAGAGAAGCTCGGCAATATCTCCAGTTAGTAGAGAAATGAGTGCCCGACTTTAGGGTTCTTTACCTCAGTGTTCAGGTTGTGTTGCAGCGTTACCTCAGTGTTCAGGTTGTGTTGCAGCGTTACCTCAGTGTTCAGGTTGTGTTGCAGCGTTACCTCAGTGTTCAGGTTGTGTTGCAGCGTCTTACACAAAAAACACTTATTAGCAATAGGTTCGAGGAGACTACAGCCGCAAGTGTTAGCTGGAAATTATTATAAACATTATACAAATAAACATAGGTAGAATGTAAACATGACCAGAGAATAATCAAAGTGTTTTGTACAATATTGAGGAGCCACGTGGTGCTGGGCGGTGGACGACACTGCCGCCCGCCAGCTGTATGTACATGAGCTTTGCTTACTTAGGCCAGCTGCACTCCACGATCGCCAGCTGAGACCGCCTGCTCACGGTCACGGTACACACTCACTTATGTTCCAACAGTCTTATTTTATATAATAATTTCAGCTGCCACTCAAGGTGAATGGCAGTGACATAACTCTTGTGTAATTTCTCATTCATTACGCTTAATAGGAAAACTATAAACTAGTCAGAACATTCTCATACAACTGAGTTTATTAAGCAAATGTGATACTCGTTAAAGTTGCAATCTAACCTGTCTTAAATATTTCTCTATTGTTTCATTCCGAGACAAAATAAGAAAAAGGCGGGAGTTAGGTGTGTGAGCGGGCCCTCCAGCCGGGCCGCTACAGCCCAGACAAGAGCGCGCCGTAAAGGCAATACTGCGCTTCACCCCCCACCAGTGCGCCATTGTTGGGCAGAGGCAGACTTCACCTGCTTGGAGTTTGTTGCATTGTGGGTCCCTTTGCTGTTCTGCCTGAAGCATTTTTGCTAGATTAAAAGTCCCTTTCTTCCATTTTTTTCGTATTTTTAACTCATAGATTATATTGGTGCACCTTAACATATTAACAACCTATTACATCTTTATTATGAAGCGATCACAGACTAAGTGTTCATATAGGTGTTTCATTAAGGACATAATATTCATCCCAAAACACAAATATTTATGAAAGGAAAATAATCTTCTAGGAGCTTAAAGATGTTGACTCCAAACACACCTAGGTACTGCGTCCAGCACTTGAGTCTCCCTCCCTCCCCCTCACCGACCCCTCCCCCTCTTCCATCCTCTCCTCACCCCCTCTCTTCCTCCCTGAAGCTAGACTTTCACTTTTATTTGGTGTGATCAACAGTCCATAAAGTTGGCTGTGAGGACCGTAAGGGGACGCTGCCACCATGGACCCACACAACTGAATAATACTTCTTCATATATCTTCAGCTCCGTCTACATACAAAAGTTAACAGTAAAACATAAGGTAGTGTCTGTAGTCTAACGTAAGAGGTGTGTCATCAAGAGGTGTGTGTCAACAGGAGACGTGTGTCAACAGGAGACGTGTGCTCAACAGGAGACGTGTGTCAACAGTCAACAGGAGACGTGTGTCAACAGGAGACGTGTGTCAACAGGAGACGTGTCAACAGGAGACGTGTACGTGTGTCAACAGGAGACGTGTGTCAACAGGAGACGGAGTCAACAGGAGACGTGAGTCAACAAGAGACGTGTGTCAACAGAAGAAAGAACCAACAGGAGACGTGTGTGTGTCAACAGGAGACGTGTGTCAACAGGAGACGTGTGTCAACAGGAGACGTGTGTCAACAGGAGACGGAGTCAACAGAAGACGTGAGTCAACAGGAGACGTGTCAACAGGGAGACGTGTGTCAACAGGAGACGTGTGTCAACAGGAGACGTGTAACGAGTCAACAGGAGACGTGTGGTCAACAGGGAGACGTGTGTCAACAGAAGAGGCGTGTGTCAACAGGAGACAGTCAACAGGAGACGTGTCAACAGGAGATGTGTCAACAGGAGTCAACAGGAGACGTGTGTGTGTCAACAGTCAACAAGAGACGTGTGTCAACAGGAGACGTGTGTCAACAGGACACGTGTATCAACAAGAGAGAGTCAACAGGAGACGTGTGTCAACAGGAGATGTGTCAACAAGAGACGTGTGTCAACAGGAGAGTCAACAGGACAGTGTCAACAAGAGACGTGTGTCAACCGTCAACAGGAGACGTGTGTCAACAGGAGATGTGTCAGCAGGAGACGTGTGTCACACAGGAGACGACAGGAGACGTGAGTCAACACGTGTGTCAACAGGAGACGTGTGTCAACAGACGTGTGTCAACAGGAGACGTGTGTCATCGTGTCATCAATGCAATTACAGGCAACTAACACTTAATTAAACTCATACCAGAATTTGTCCAGGGGGTGTCCAGGAGGACAGGGGGACGGGGGAGGTAGGGAGGACAGGGAGGCAGATGTAGGAGGACAAGGAGGTAGGGAGGACAGGGAGGCAGATGTGTAGGAGGACAGGGAGGCAGATGTAGGTAGAGGACAGGGAGGCAGATGTAGGACAAGGAGGTAGGAGAGGAAGGCATAGGAGGACAAGGAGGTAGGAGGACAGAAGGCAGACGTAGGAGGACAAGGAGGTAGGAGGACATTGAGGCAGACGTAGGAGGACAAGGATGAAGATGTAGGAGGACATTGAGGCAGGTATCGGAAGGCAGGAAGATAGGTGGAAAAGAAGGGATAAGGAAGGTGAGGCAAAGATGGTTGGAAGAGACAGACAGAAGAAAGAACTAATTCTCAGTAACATTTCCTCCAATAAATTAATCCCGGTTATTGAAGCAGTATTTGCCACCAAAAACGTTTGACTCCTGACTATATACACCACTCAGTTAACACTTGTACGAAACACTCACCCGGGACAGTCTAGTCAGCAGTCAAACACTTCCTCTTCACTGTCTAGTTTAATGGCACACACACGAAAGCACACACACACACACACACACACACACACACACACACACACACACACACACACACACACACTCACACACACACACACACACACACACACACACACACACACACACACACACACACACACAAACTACTACTGCTTTCCTGTCACTCGAAATCGAGTATGACGATCATCCAGCTATGGTACAATGATATGGGTTATTAAGGATGTCACCTTCATTGGTGAGTTTTGAGGTGAGTAAAGAGGCCGATACAGGACCGGCAGGGACGATCACAGATGTTGCAAATGTGGGGGGCTACATCTAGTGCGGGAAGGGCGGCGGCGGCGTCTTTCCGTCATTGGCGCTTGTCTGCCTCGGTTTGCAGTCGGGCTAACTCGAAAGTATGTACTCCTTCTCGTGTGGTGCTCCTTCAAGCGTTACGATGTGGAGTAACCATCTCCCAGGTGAGGGGGTCGATTTGGCACTTTTTCAGGTTTGTCTTAAGACTCTCCTTATACCTTTTCAGTTGCCCGCCAGCGTTATATTTACTATTCGTCAGGTGACTGTAAAGTAGCTGCTTTGGCAGTCTACTGTCATCCAAGCGGGTAACATGGCCAGTTCAGCGTAGTTGTTCATGGATAATGGTAGCCTTGACGCTCCTACAGTTGGTGTCAGCAAGAATACTGGCATTTGACCTCTTGTCTTCCCGGCGAACTCGGAGGAAACACACACACACCAAGAGCCACCGAGCACACGTTTTCTATGAAGCTTTGGAGATAACCTAACTTTTGATTACTCCTGCAACTTACGTGAGGGAGGAGAGGAGATAGGGGGGAGGGAGAGAGGGGATATGAGGAGGGGGAGAGAAGGGAGGTGGGGAGGGAGAAGGAGGGGAGAGAGGGGGGTGGGAGGGAGAGAGGGGGTGGGAGAGAGAGGGGGGTGGGGGAGAGAAGGGAGGGAGGGAGAGAAGGGAGGCGGAGGGAGAGAAGGGAGGCGGTAGGGAGAGAAGGAGGTGGGAGGAAAGAGGGAACAGGTAGAGGAGAGGGGGGAGGGAGAGAGAAGGAGGTGGGAGGGAGAGAGTAGAGGTGGGAGGGAGAGAGGGGAGGTGCTGAAGAGTGGGACGGAAGAAGTGTATGTTAAAACAGTGGTGACAAAAGAGGGAATAAAAATACATAGTGTAGGAGGAAGGGAAGAGGAAGCTTATCTCTTTATGTAGTGTTGGGTAAGTAGAGGGAAGAAACTCGCCATCCTTGGAGGGAGGAATAACTTAACCATGGCAGAGGGAAGGGGAGGAGGGGGCGGTGAGGGAGAGAAAGAATCTGGTCATTATAAGGAGGGAGGGTGAGAGGGCCATTAACAGTAAGGGAAGAGTGTACTTGTTAGTGGTTAATACCGTGTGTGTGTGTGTGTGTGTGTGTGTGTGTGTAATAATAATAATAATAATAATAATAATAATAATAATAATAATAATAAACGGTTTATTAATAGAGTTGCAGCCGGTGGCTGAAAATATACAGACTTACATTTGATTTAGACTTAATGATATAATATGCATTGAATACATTTACAGGGCTGTGCAGTACATAAATCAGGAGTTGTTTATTATTTTAACAATAGATGGGATGGTGCTGTTCTTATATCTATCGGTGCGGGCTCTTATGGGCTGAATTTTGTTGTAGTGGCGGACTGCGCGAGTTGGGTGGGGGGCTGCAGGTGGCAGGAGGTGGCGATGGCGAGGGTGGTGCAGTAGTCCACTGCCAAACCTTTCCAGTGCTTGGTGGTGGAGGTCACTGAGGGATGGCATTTCCAGGGTGGAGAGAGCGTTGGTGTAGCCGGAGTATTCTGCACCGAGCATGATTCTGCAGGCCCTTTTCTGTACCTTCTCTAGCTGACGTTGTTGGGTGGAGTTGAGAGAAGACGACCAGGCTGGTGACGCATACGTTAGTTTGGGGAGAATAAAGGCGTTGTAGATGGTCCTCAGCTCTGGCTCTGTGTGTGTGTGTGTGTGTGTGTGTGTGTGTGTGTGTGTGTGTGTGTGTGTGTGTGTGTGTGTCCTATCGTTTTGTCATTGGCTGTAGATACTTTTCTCAATATATTTACATAAACTGACCAGTATATGCGTATTTTATAAATATAATTAGGGTCGTAGCTTATAACAGGAGACAAGATAGGCGTAAGGGAACTTTTTTCATGAGAGAATAAAAAAAAAAAATTGATGTTCCAAGAGTCATTCAACAAACTTTAGTCGTATCAACATTTGAGTCGCCAGTATCCCGTGTAAAGAGCAACACAATTCGATGATTTGGTTGAGTCGTTTTTCTTTCCTAGTTTCCCATTGGTAGAGAGATTTATACTATAGTCTTTGTGGAGGTGAATTATTATCATGGTTATTATTATTATCTCTTCTTGTTGTGTCTTTGTCAAGTGTAGAGATCGTGTTGTTGTTGTAATTGTTGTTGTTGTTCCTCTTCAATGATCGTGGATATTCCAAACATGACGACTGTTTCCCCTGAAGACATCACCCTCAAACTTCTTAACCTTACAATACACATAAAAAAAGGTGTTGTAGAAACGAAGACTTAGTAACTAGTGACCCAGACGACTAAATGCCCCTTAAACCAACACATAACCTTAACTTCTTGATCTAGTTAAGCTCCTGAAACCACAACAACAGTTTAATTTAGCTTGAATATTCATAAACCATCCAAGACCTTCATTAAGAACTAGAGTACTAACGTGTAAGACAGGGGTTGTTCTCTACTGATGCTTCTTCCCCCCCCCATGTGTTCTGTACATAGACAAACTCAATATTGAGGAACTTCTTGTTGCCCCTACACGTTATAACACAGAGAGAGAGAGAGAGAGAGAGAGAGAGAGATTCAGGTGGCGGATGCTCTTTGTGTCGCCACCATTGTAACTCGATATTTCCTGTAAACATCGGCACAGTTATTAACAAAAGGATGATGTTTCTTATAGACGATAATAGATTAACGAAGACAATACGACTGATATATTTGTCAACATATCACGCAGTTCTTATCAAGAGGATTTAGTTAGAAGTTCAATCATCTTTTAATAAACACAAACTATTCATTTCATACATATTTTAGATCCATTATTACCTTCAAGATAATACGATATTTTTATATAGTTAACGTAAGAATATATATTTATCTTAATATTTAACCGCCTTGAGATGGTTTACCTCCAAGCCCTCAAGAATGAAGATCTAAAGCGAAGTCAAAGAGGTAGAGTCTTAAGATCTGGCACCAACACCACCGGTAATGACACCATCATCCCCCTAAACAAACTGTAACTACCGTAGGATTCAGTCGTCCACAACCGTCTATTACAGAAACAAACACATAACTCTATCAGGTAAACAAAAGCAATAAAGTGTAAACAAAAGCAATAAAGGCATCAACTATTGTTCATCCTCAGCTTTGATAAACCTTGACAGAATCTCATTAAAACCCGGATCTTGACTATCAGTGTTGTTGTTGTTTTGTGAATCAGGGGTCAGGGTCTTAGTTACTACACTGAACATCAAAGTTTAGAAGATTATTACATATATTATTTACTTTACTGTTTACTTAGATATATTAAGTATAAACATGACTTCACGGTACTATCAAGTTTTGCTGTATTTAGTTTATCATAGCAAGTTGTTGTAAGTTTATTGGACAGTAAACTTGAGAATAATATCTGGCATCAGTGTAAAATATGAAGCAACACGAAGCTAAATATAGAGATTAAGATGTTAATATATGAAGATAATACGTAATAAAGAAGCCTTTATGATGAGGTTTTAATTTTATTTAGTAAAGAGTTTTTGAGTTTAAATTAGATTAAACCGAAAACCTTGAGAGGTCATTTGAGTGAAGGTGTATTACTCCATATACATCTTATAGAAATTCCCATACACACTAATTACATATTGACACACTTGATCACCATACTAAAGAGAGATACACACTTGACACCCATACAGTCCTTCCCTTAGTCGCTGTAGACCATCAGTGTGACGCGGTGAAGTTGACATTCAAGGAGTGAAGTTGTTACCTGGTGCCTTTGATGTTAGGTGACAGATATCAACTACGTTAACCTTTGATCGTCACCCTTCACTCCCCGCTAATGACCGCACCTGCGCCAGACAAAAGAGCCGACCATGGAGAGAATATAATACTTGGTTGACTGTGTGGTGGTGTAACATTATTTGAGGATAGTGTTAATAAACCTTCAATTAGCAGAGAGAGAGAGAGAGAGAGAGAGAGAGAGAGAGAGAGAGAGAGAGAGAGGTGGTCACAGGTTAAATATGGATGGAGCGGTACCATGCTAGGAGTGTCAATAGCAATACTAGTGTGAGTAGTATTAAGCTAGCGTTATCAGTAATAGGACTAACCTTGGAGTGGTTAATGGGAGTTCAAGAGCCATGATTTGATAAGTTTCTGGAGTTTAAAAGTTTTTTTTTTATCTTAATGAGGTCGTGTTCGTGCCACCTGGCCACCAAGGATAAGTTACAGCAGCCTAATCTTGAGTTGAGTTTTGCCCTCATTCAAGTCTCTAGGAAATGTTAACAAAATGGTTTATATGACTGGTTCAAACTGCTATTATAATGTGAGGATAGAGGATAGTATAGGATGGTGGGAAGCCTGTAGATTTTTATAGGGAAATGAAAAGGTTGTAGTGAGACATTTTGGGATTAAGTGAAATAAAATAAATAACTTCAAGTGGAATCGGTTCAAAAGAATGTCACTCTGAATATTTCTCAACAAAACATGAGAGAATCGTGGGTATTCTTGTCAAGCAAAAGTCATCCAGTTGTGTAGAGGGATATTGGGCAGTGTCAGACTCAATTAGTCGAATGGTGGTTCTTCAAGTTTATGTACCTATAAATGATAATGAGGTTTGAGAAAAGTTTGATAGAGATTGAAAGACAACAAAAGAAGTTATGATTTTTAACTGACTACTGAACATAATGTGGAGATTTTAATGTAAGCTTTAGAAAGGAGACATAAGGACGAAGAGGAGGAACAGAAGAGAAAGAGATGAAAGAAGAGAAAGATGCAAATATATGACCTCAACATCACCAAGTAGATTATATTTTATCCTACCACAATTCAATAATTTAATAACTCAAACTGTCTACCCAGGGCCATTGGGGGTCAGATCATGTCCCTCACCTGCTGGGAGATATACAGATACATAAAAGAAATGACCCGGAAAAAATTTATATAAAAAAAAGGGTCGTATTAATAAAAGTTTAGATAATTAGATCCTGTTTGAAGCTAAATAAGAGAAATAAAGACTGGACGGGGTGGTAGAAGACTTATGTGATGGTGACGATGGATTGTGGGTAAGACAGGAAAATTAATAAAATCAAACTACTACTTTTGGGAATAGTAGTTCAGGCCTTTGTGACCAAAATGAACAATAGTAAGGCTTGTGGGTATAATCAGATGCCAGTGGAGGAATTTTTAAAACAAGTTGGAATGGGATTGAATATTTGACTAGAATATGCAACTTTATTTAAGGGAAATATCCTCAGTGGTATAAAATTATATCAGTATTAATGTTGTTGCCTCAAAAACAGGATGCATAAAGTGTACCTCGTATATGTAAAGGTTTATTATACAGTTGTTCTTAACGAATGAAACCTAAAGAGAGTTAGTTATCTTAAGATCAGAGTTAATCTAGGAAGGGAATATGAACTAGAGAAGGTATTTTGGTTTGAGAATTTTAAATGAAGGGCCGGGCTTCAGGTGTTCAATATTGTGTGTATTGTGATCAAATATTTAATGGGATACAACTGTAACACTGATGTTATAGATGTTTATGGAGAAATAGACAACATTGGTGAAAAGTTTACAATTAAAAAAAACAATCTTTACTGGCAACAAGAAGCTGTAGTGTTAATAAAGTAACGGATTTCCTCCAGGTCACAGTTATGCTTCTAGGTCGTTGTACAGCGATGAACATATTTTAGAGTAAAAAAAGGCAAAGGAATTTTACCTTTTTTTCTGTTTTCTAAGAGCAGCGGAGTGTGGGGAGGCGGCAGCTGGGTTGACAGACGGCACCATCCAGGGAGTCTCAGTATCACGAGTGTGATCTTGCCACTACAAGTCGACCAAGCCGCCTCCGCACCTCAGGAAATGACACTGATGACACACCTGCAGACGGGGCGGGAGGGAGATATCAGGGATTTTGAAGGAAGGGGCAAAAATATCGAGGAGGGAAATGAGAGGAGTGCTCTATAAACTTTTTCCAAAAGGAAAAAATTGGTAATTTTCCTTGGAAGGAAACTGGATATCATATAAAAAAGACGAAAGGCGGCCATATTTTCTACTGTCGAGAGAATGAAGACAAGCAGGTGGGAGGCGCTGGTGGGAGGCCTTATTCATGAAGAACCTAAGAATAACATTTTGGAAATCGAAAGTATCTTGGACCGGATAACGCTGACGAAGATGTACCAGAGTGATGACGCCCTCGTGTGGGTGATGGCCGCTCACAGCTCTTCCTCAGGCGCTGTAATATCTGCGAAGGAGTGAGACAGTGTACACAACAGGTAACTTAAAAATGAAAGAAAAATCAATGTTCATAGGAGAGTCTTTGTTGTTGTCGGTGTAGAGGCTCCTCCTCCAACACAACAGACTCTGAAAAATTAAGAGATATTCCTTTTATATATATATATATATATATATATATATATATATATATATAATTACCTTAATAATGATGATGTTACGTTGCTGGTTACTACTGGTTGTGTTGATGTTATAGTGTTAGAACTGCGCTTCAGTAACTAAGGTGTTGAAACACGTAACTAAGTTATAGTAATTACACTAGTCCATGGTCAGTTTAAAGTTATGACAGATATAACTGTGATTAACACTGGTCTCTGGGATACACTGCCTCAGTAAACTGCTGGTGCCCTGCTGTACATAACAGATATGGAGAGGCAGAACCACGACGTCTAATTGGCTGATTCACAAACCTGAGCAAAAGTAGCAGTGGTTTGATCGGGCCAACACTTTATGTCAATCCCTAAGAAATAGAATTAAGATTGCTTGATTTTTTTTTCAAATTCTGTATTTAAATAATCGTGTTCAAGGCAACAATCATTGAATGATCATTCTTACATCTGTCATGAACGGTAATTCCTTTATACTCCTGTAAAGGAAAATTGTTAGTGAGAGAGAAGTCAGCCAGAGAGACGGGCTGAGGCAGCTGTACTCTTGTACAACTGGCACACAATATACAGGTTTATGTGGTAGCAGCTAGGTGAGGTATGACTTATGATAAAAATATTTTGTGCAATATCTATAAACATTGCAAGTTGTAGTGCAGTTAGCCAGTCAGTGGGAGTTGTTGCTCACCTGTTAATACCTGCTTTCTTGCCACAACAGGAAACCACGATGCCAAGACTTGACATTGGTCAACACACTGAAACACGGCTCACACTAGCCCGTGTTGATGACCGTCTCTAACGCAGTATAGCCATCAATGACTTCAGGCCCTTAATGAATAATAATAACAATAACTAACTAAACAAATAAATAAAGTAAATAAATAAATACAATGAAGCGGGCCTATTCTCTATCTCAACACGAAGCGGGCCCTTAATTAGTAATTGCCGTGACCATTCTCTACTCCTAGCTGGGCCCCTGTGTGTGGCTGTGAGGAAGAAGGCGGAGCGAAGGTTTCTTTACCTTTTAACTCCCCGCCATGACGTCATTGATGCCTATACTACGTCAGAGACGGCCGTCAACACGGGCCAGTGTGAGCCGGGCCTAAGGCCGAAAGCTTTGGTAGTCCATTTAATTTTAACTCGACATAAACTACTCACACTTAGAAAATTCTTAAGATGGATAAATAAAATTTAACGTAAATTCAAATATGACTTACAGCAATGACAGTGTGTGTATAACTCCTCTGTATACTAGAGAATTGTTGATGAACATACAAAAAATAATGGAGGAGAGAGTTGGTTCAGTATAGCAGGGAAGGTGTATGGTAGAGTCATCTTTGTGAGAGCTGGGGTGTAAACAGAGTGACAGGAGAACAATGTAGGTCCAGAGGAGGAGGAGGAGGAGGCTGTGTAGATGAAGTGCTTACGTTAAAGAAAATGTTTAAGAAATATTTAAGAAAAAAATCTATTTGTTGTTCTTATGGGTCTTGAAAAATATATATTAACAAGTCGATAAAGAAGTGACGAGGGTTGAGGATTTTGGTAGTGTAAGTGAAGCGAGTGTTTGTGTGTGTGTCGGGAGGAAGAGATGACGGTCGATTCTGATGACAAGTTCCAACTGATGCTGAATGACTTTAAATGTTGATGTAATAAGGAATAAAAGGAAATAAATAGAAAAAGGAGAAATGAATGGAGACGAAGTGGTGGAGGTGAACTGTTAAAATTATCTGGGAGAGGAGTAATGTTTTCTGAATGGAGTCACAGATTAAACAAGACAAAGATATTAATAGTTGCGTTGAGAGAGAGAGAGAGCTGTATCAGATGAGGTAAAGATTGATAGCCACCGAGAAATATTTGACCTGACCGTATCATACCGGTGTAATACATGGACAGTGTATGTAAGAGGAAGAAGAACCAAGTCGGATAAGATGTTCTTGAGAGAGTTACGTGAAGTGAAGAGGATGAAAATAACAAGAAACACAGATATAGGAAGGTGGTGTGAGTTATGGCGAAGCTTCCATGGTTTATTGAAAAGGTTCTGAGCATGTTACTACGAGGGACGCAAAGTGTATAGCATTCAAAAGTGGACGATATGAAGGAAATGGAAAGCTGGGGTGAAAGAGGAACTGGATGGGGAGGAGGAGGATGGATCACGTCTGTAGGAAGGAGGTATGTTTGAGTGCTCGACCAGAAACGATGGGCATCAAGTGGTTTTGGGGGATGGGATGATGCTGCCCTGTATGGCTCGACGGGGGGTGAATCTTAGGGCATCACAACAGAGTACTTGGCATATATTTCAGGTGTTAGAGAGATTTAATGACAGCGAAGGAAGGGAGAGTCTTATGTTGTTCTCTTCGATTCCTGCTACCAGATAGGGAAAAAGAAGATGACTTGTAAGAGTAGAAAGGACTACACACACACACACACACACACACACACACAAACTCTACTCTGTGTACAGGATAACAAGTCCTCATCATAATGGAACATGGAAGGAACGTTTAAGGTAGCTCCTAATCCACAAGGAACGGGAAATTATATTGATTTGTTCAGTGGGATCAATATAGCCACCATGTTGACCCCGTGCTGCCTGCTGTTGACCCCGTGCTGCCTGCTGTTGACCCCGTGCTGCCTGCTGTTGACCATATCACGTTATTGGTCCCCCGTGTAGACTCGGCTCTTGAGTGATGTGATCATATTAAACATTATAACAGGTATGGTGGCCAGAATAATGTCCATCCTCTTGCTTATATTGTACAAGTGGTATACTCAGGTGACAGGTAGCTCAGGTATGATACTGATTGGCCACGTAAGAACACATTAAAAACAATAGAACAACTCCAGTAATGTAAGAGTTATTTTAGGAAACAAATAATCAGGTTACCAGAATTTTCACCAAATCTCACACTTACAAACTCTCAACCTGTGGCGAAAAAAGACTTTTGTCTCAAGTTTGGTGGAGCACTTCCAGTTGACCCCCCAGACACCGACACCTCCTGCCATCCATCACAAACACGATTGGTTTTCGTAACTCACATCACACAAAACTGCTACCCAGCCAAAGACTCACAACTAACTGCTACAATAACTCAAACTCTCCCTTATATAACACGACAACCTAATGAAAAATTGCAATGACTGGGTTCATTTGGTCCTTCAATAACCTGTCTGATGGTGTCTCATTATCTTCACCACACTTTCTTGCGTTTCTTGAGAGCATTTTAAGTTATAATGTACTAATATTCTTGTACAGCTGGTATATTGCATCTTATCCTATACTTTATTTTTATCTTTATTTCTATGGTATTTCTTATAATTGTTAGTCGTATCGTTATTATTATCATAGTTTAAATAACAATATAACCAGCGCCTCCCTCCTCCCTCCCCCCTCCTAAACTTCTTTTCTGTTCGCTTCCTGTTCCTTTGTTTTGCGCCATACATACATACATACTTACATACATACATACATACATACATACATACATACATACATACATACATACATACATACATACATACATACTGCTAAGACACCAATAGCCCTATATCACAAGTAGAGCTTAAAGAACATAACGTTATAGACAGATAAGAGAGAATATAACACACCTAAAATTTATACTGTATATACCTTTTCGTAAGTCGCTTTCTATCTTGACAATTTTTCTTCAGTAATACCGTACAGTGTTCCTCCTCCCTACGTTCAGTTCAGTCATTAGAGATGTAATATTTTCTGACCTTTAATCGATCTTACTGACGAACGAGGCGTAAGAGGATTTAATTGTAGTGATTTTAGAGTGAAATATAAGAGAGGATAGGTGGACGCGAGGGATGATTGGTACTGAAATAAGGTGTGTTGGTCACGCGCCTACTGACCACTTACCCACACGACAACTATAAGTATTACCAACACGTCCGGTCAGATCAATAATAGGGAAGCCGGAGGAAAAATGTGTAGAAATGATCATTAATATAACAAATTACATATAATACTGCTCATATTTAAGTGTAATTACGAATATCAGCTAATCACTAACCTAACCTAATCTACTAACTAAATCACTAACCTAACAAACCACTAACCTAACCTAACCACATCAAACCAAACCACCAAACCTAACCTAACTAAGTGTAGTATTTCAAACCAAATTTATCCAAACTAACTTAAAATAGACTTAATTTAACTTCCATTTAACACATATAAATTGTTAAAAATCTCTTTGTTCATTGTCACTCTAACCTCGTAATGTAACTACTGATGTACATATCACATTTAGTTTATATTCTTGTGTGCATATCAGAAGGAGGACGGAGGCGAGGTGTTCCCCGCTCTGGGTGTGGGTGGTGGTGATTGTCATACCTCTCTGCTTGGCTTTTGTTCCCGGGTATTGGCTGCCTCTGTCTCTCCCTTACACACGGCGGCCTCAACACTTACTGTACGTCTGGGAGAACTGTACTGCCGTTTCTTTATTTTTTCCAACATCTCTGTATAATGTTTACTAACTTAAAACAGTAACATAGTGTTTATCTGTGAGTAATATGTGTCTTATTTATTGGTTTTCTAAAGGTAATTTTCTTCTGTTTGTCTTAATAGGGAAATAAACTGTTCTATAAATACAGGTTGTATTCTCGTGGTCTTTTGCCAAGGATGATTCTTTTTACACGGGCCAGAATTAGTGTTTATCTTCTATAATTTCTTATCACTGCAACCCAAGTACAGATTATACCACTGATTATACCGCTGATTATACCACTTTAATATACTACGTGTTATTTTTTTTTCGTAATACAATCCAATGTTTTTGGTATTTATAAAGGATTACCTGAAGATTAACCCCAGCTTGTTAGGTTTGGTTAGGTTAGGTTAGGTTAGGTTCGGTTAGGTTAGGTTTTGTGGGGGTGTTTTTCAGGTAATCCATTATATCGTAGTTCAGTCACTGTTTATACGATAATTTAACCCACATTTTGTACACCAAGTCATTCCTCCTGCTGCCTGAAGGTGTACAGTGTGAGGTAATGGTGAAGCAATGTGGCAGAGGGGGGGTAATGGTGGCAGTTAATGGTGAGAGGTGAAACAGGGATGAATCCTATAATTAAAAGTAATGGTGAGAGGATAAGAGACCATTAGTGACTGCAATGAGGGGATAGTGTTGGTTAGTGAATGTTTTTTTGGGTTTTAGTAAAGATTTGGGGAAAAAAGTGAAGGGATAAAGTTTATAACTGTTGATGAACATTTAGAGGGGTGAGGTGGTGAGGGGAGAGTGATTCACTTTCCCCTCGCTACACTCACCTTCAAGATTCATTTCACCTCTCCACACACACACACACACTATTTAGATGACGCTACTGTATACAACTTGGGAAAGTGAATGCGGTTGAGTGCAGTACCGGCCATGCTGCCTCCTTGTGTACCGGAGGCTTAGTATACAGTGTGCTGTATCCACACTGTCCTTAACAGGCAGCCAAGCCTATGGGACCCACTTTCACTGTTGCTGACGTCACCACCACAGCTGTTCCAAACTTTAATATACGAATCCAATAAACGTCCGCCGATCTTGAAGAAGCCAGACCTTCAACCATTCTCCCTGACAGTAGGAAACGTGAAATTATCTTCATCTGTCGACCAGAAAGACTAATTGATCCACGTACAGTACTTCCTCCCTCACACTACTCTTATGTCTAATAATAATCACATGATACAGTTAAAACTAATAACACGTAACACTAACATAACACTAACATAACACTAACATAACTAGACCGATACTCAACATCAACTACAGAACAAAAAAACAGGTTATGATCCAGTGTGATAATGAGTTAAATTATGTGTGTGTTATGTCAAGTGACTGTTGGAATATACGCCTCCTGCAGGGCACTCAAGAGCTCCCACAAGAACAGAACATTACGATTAATTTTATGTAGTATTTTCTTAGGAAGTAATTATACAGTTTATCACTTACTAACATGAGGTAGAGATCCTATGTGATGCCTAAGGTGTGACGGAGCTGTGAGCCAAGTATACCCTTACTCCACCCCAGCACCTCCTACACACCACCCCAGCACCTCCTACACACCACCCCAGCACCTCCTACACACCACCCCAGCACCTCCCACACACCACCCCAGCACCTCCCACACACACCACCCCAGCACCTCCACACACCACCCCAGCACCCACACCACCCCAGCACCTCCCCACACACACCACCCCAGCACCCCTACACACCCCAGCACCTCCCACACACCACCCCCAGCACCTCCCACACACCACCCCAGCACCTCCCACACACCACACCTCCCCAGCACCTCCTACACACCCCCAGCACCTCTTACACACCACCTCACCTCCTACACACTACTGAAGGAGACCCACAAAACACACTACTTACAACTGCTGTTCACAACCCACCTGAGGAATTAATAAAACACCGTGACAGCGTCCTAGTTATACGAAAAGTTCACCAAATTCTTCCATATGTTCTGATGAATTTCTTAATTACCATCAAAATCTTAACTGAAAATAGTCTTTATATCATGTTATAGACGCGTCTTAGTTATGTTATTGTAGCAAGTATTAAGGAATCTCAGGTGAAGGTTAATTGGTATATTTATCTTTAGTCACGATTTTGTTTTGTGTTCGTGTTGTGAAGAGTTGCGTAAACCTTCCGTGGTGGTTGACGTAATTCTGGCTCTATTTACGCTCCCTTGAATATTGTAAAGTGTGAAATTAATGATATGGTCTTCCTGTTCTCAAATATAAACAACACACACACACACACACACACACACACACACACACACACACACACACACACTGAACCTAACACCGCGGAGCTGACCCCAAACACGCTACATACCTAACGGAGTCGAAGGTCTTATGCCAGGGCGGCCGATTTACACCCAGGTCGTGAATTATTGACCAGATTGGAGAACACCTGGCCGATTTTAACTGAGCTATGAACACATAACACGTTGGGAATTATAGGCACTAGGGTCTCTTTAAACCCTCTGAGTTATTCTAATTTCCCTGGGCAAATTTTTTTGTTTACGTGTATATCAAGTAGGAGTTGTGAGATATTTATTGAGCGAGGTGGTGAGAGAGAGAGAGAGAGAGAGAGAGAGAGAGAGAGAGAGAGAGAGAGAGAGAGAGAGAGAGAGAGAGAGACTTAACTGTTACCCATACCTGGATTTGTTAGTCTTGGATATTTCAGCTGGGATGTTCCTTAGCCTAACTATACTGAGGGAGGACTCGAGGTGACACACTACACAAATGGTTTATAAACCCCTATTATCTCTCTTCATTAACAATAAAATAATGATCAAGTTATTTTTTTGTAAGTTTCTGATATTTTTTTCTTTGATTTATTAAATTTTATGTCTAGGCATTACTGTTTCTTTTGAAGGATTTTTAGCGCGAAATCTTTGACGAATCTCGGCCCAACTTCACATCGGAATTTTTAAAGAATATATAAATGACGGTACATCATTTCTATAGATAATGTAGATATGATGGACAGCGATACAATTATATATTATGAGCAGACTGGCACGAGTTTTAATCTGTAACTGACTGACTCAAAATAGTGACCATCTGCCAATTTTTTCCGAAGGTGAATGTTGCAGGTATCACGCGACAAACACCGAGAGAAGCATTCCATCTATACGTCATGTCCACCTGACGGCCACGCCAAGTGTACTGTAGGTAGTATAGTAGGTAATACGCAGATCAGACACCCTGTTTAGTACAATACACAGATCATACACCCTGTTTAGTACAATACACAGATCATACACCCTGTTTAGTACAATACACAGATCATACACCCTGTTTAGTACAATACACAGATCATACACCCTGCTAATTAAATACAAACAGCCATAAGAAGCCTCGGTAATAGAGCCCATCATTATTGGTCATTTTCCCGTTGATCAGGTATAAAACGTAACATAATAACACCTTATGATTATTAAATGTACACTGTCACAACTTCTGGGACGCCATAAGCATCATGCAATCTGAAAAATAAACGAAGAATCTGAAACCATTCCAAGATGACAAGTCCCAATCTGCTCGTTCTCACATCCATCGTGAACCAGGTGTTGGGGAAGTTTTTGTCGAGTGTGTGCATAAATCTCCAGAAGCTTAGCCCTCCAGGTAACACCAGACACTCCTGAATGGATCTCCAGTATTGTCAACACAAACACCAGACTTACAACTGACTATATACACGGACATTACCCCTCCCCCCCCCCTCAGATAATAGATCTTACCCTCTCTTTCACAAGCAGTGGTTCAGGCAGGATCCATCGTTCACAGTGATGAGTGGTTGGGTAATCTTTTGCATTTTTTTTGTGTCCATATTACTAAAAATAATATCGTGTGTTATTTTTGTGTTAGGTTGGTTAATCTTCAGGTGAGTACTGAGCTTCGCCTTAAAATTAACCTCACCCCACCTCCACCCCCTCGGCCAGGTAGTGTCAGGGAGGTTAAATTGCAAGTGGGTTATGCTGGGGTAGCAAGTTTTCAGGTGAACATATAGGTGAGTTATTGTTGTTCAGGTGTTCCGTATAATCCTTCTCATAAATCAAGTTAAAAAAATAAGAGTCGGTTCATACAATCGTGATGTTTTTGAAGGGTTAAAGTCGCTAGATGATGGTGGGTCAATGTTGTCTTAAAACATAAACACTATTTACCAACGAAACAACTACCAATTTCATGACACATTTATAAGTAATTAAATATACAAGTTCACTTCTTAATCATTACTTGAGGTTATCGCCGTTACATCAGGTTCCTTCGTTATATCCAGGTACACTGTATTTATCTATGCATTCAACCCATCACAAGTGTTAATTCCAGAAATATCAACATAATCAATCCATTAGCTGATGCTTAACATATATGAGACCTCGTTAATATCCCTCCATGGCACTAGAAGCAGGCACAGTCAACATGGTCAGTGCCAGATTGACCTGTGTTAGAAAACTACTACTTATTCTCCTGTTACAACTGAATTAATATATCTCCCATGAGTCACCCAGTAGCCTAGGTCAGGTTGAGGTTATCTCCTTTACGTCAATCCAAATTTAACGAGTTGACCGATCTCTCTCAACATGCAAGATGATTAGTGAATAAATATGTGGCCTCGAAAAATGTTGAGAAAAAGTTCGAGACCACAGGAAACCGAGACCTACATCACTACTACATATCAAAACTAAAGTATTATCTAAGTATGTATCTCTCCTTATATACTACAGCATACATCAATATATATATATATATATATATATATATATATATACATTTTTCCATTAAATACTTTACTTCCGCCGGTTACATCCACTACACACATACACACATACATTACACACACACACACACACACACACACACACACAGTTCAGGTCTGCATTTCCACCAGCCTCCACCGCCAGTTCGTAATTACAACATACAACTGCCTCCCTTTCATTAGGCATTTTACCTTAATTACCCGCACCAGACCCTAAGCTTCTGTATTTTGCTAATCCGTAGGTGCTGTCGTTAAGCTTAGTGTTCCTGCTCCCTTGCTTCCTCTTCCTCCTCTACCTCTTCTGCCTCTTCCTCCTTCGGCGTTTCCTTTCTTCCTTTATCACATTCTCTCCATTCTTCGCTAACTTTCATTCCTACATTTTTTTTTTGCCTATCTTGAAGTATTCTTTTTTGTTGCTGCCCTTTTTCTGACCTTTCACCATTCCATTTTGGCACACAGATTTCTGGCTCCCTTATTTCACTAGTTTGTTTTCGTGTTAATTTTTCTCATGCATTGCCTACTCTTATGACATTTTTTTCCCTAGTATCTTTCTTCCCTTTCCTTATTTCTCCCTCTGTCTCGTTCTTATTTCCTTATTTTTCCGTAGTTTCATTTTTTTTCCAAATCTTCCCTATTCTAGTTCTTTTCTTTCCCTATTTTCCCCTAGTCTCGTTCTTCCTGTTTCTCCCTAGTTTTGTTTTTTCAATTTGTTTTCCCCCCATCTCTGTTCTTTTCTCTCCCCATTTTCTCCCTTGCGCCTCCTTATCTTTTCTCACTTATCTAATCACCTTTTGTCTCTCCCTTGTGACGTCATGTACATACTCACCCTACCTTCTGTCTCTCCCTTGTGACGTCATGTACACACTCCCCCTACCTTCCGTCTCTCCCTTGTGACGTCATGTACTAATACCGATAACAATTGTTCACTTTTAAAAGCCTTATGATATATATGTGAGTGTTTTGTTTATGTCATTTCGCTTATACTCTGATTGTCTTTTGTTTCTATCGTCTATATCGTTGTTTCAATATCTATAAATGTCTCTTTCTACCACAATGTATCTATATAACGCTGCCATTATTTATGTAACTTCTCTATATATTTCTGTCTGTATCGTTCTTTTTACATCTCTGTCTAGCAAGGGTCTACGTATATCTATGTCGTTGGAGCTACGTATGTCTACGTGTCTGTCTAAAACATATAATATCTAACTTTTTCTATGTGTTAATTTTCTCTCCCCCTCTCAAAGTCTTCGTCTTCCACTTCTTCATCGTTTTCATCCTGTAAAGAGTCAATGTTTCAAGCTTGGAGTCGTCAAAACAAACATAACATTTTCCACTCTAGAGCACGATTTTCCACCCCTCCCCTCCTCTCCATAATTACCCCACGTCAAGCTCAAACACTGCTCTCTCTCTCTCTCTCTCTCTCTCTCTCTCTCTCTCTCAAAAAAGGGGGAAAAATATATAGCCCCGCGCCATCTTTCTAGCTACACTGCCACGTAACATCGTATCAGTCAGCTCGTCCAACAACACACCCTCTCGCGTTGGAGCAGGAAATACGTGGGTAATATACCTCTTTCCTCTCTGTCTCCTCTCTTCCCATCCCGTGTGTTTCCCTCTCCAGTCCTTCCCTCTCCAGTCCTTCCTATCACTTACCGTCTACTACGCACCCGTTCCCCACTACACACCCCATATCTCTCTCTCTCTATTTGTGCGTAACCTGCGTCGTCAATATTACGCATCTGTGTGGTCTACTTCGCGTACGTCAGTCCCCAGTCTACCGCGGACACCATCCAAGTGTAAGATTAACCTTGTTTGACTTTTAGTGTGAGTCACGAGTTTTTTTGTGTTTTTTTACACTTACCTAATCATTTGCTACAGGAGAGGTTCATTCTGATTCCAACTAATGTGCATCAACTTTAACGAATGAATGATGATGCGTGGTGATTTTGTTTTAAAGAAACTTACATGGAAGTAACTAAAATTTTATGGCAGAATGTATTTCCTTCTGAGGTTCTGTACAAAAAGAAGGACTCTGTCTATTAGTGGAATAAATCTGGATACATAAAAAGATAGGCGAATGAATGAGAGACTTAACACTAACGGGGAGGATAGTTTCAGGAAGGATTGCGTGGTGGCGGTAGTAAGGGGGCGGGGCGCTATCGGCTTGTGGAAAGCTTCAAGCTTGGCGGCTCAGTGTTATGTTGGTTGTGGTGGGGAGTGGACGTTCGCGAAGCGTTAGCGACGGGCGTGTGTGGACGTGGGTTTTTAAACCCCCATTGTGTTGTGACTTAATTCACGTGGATATTGGTATTACCTAACCTAATGTGTTGTGATTAGTGTAGTGTAGACGGGATGTGAACCACTGTTGATAAATTGTGGTCGATTTAGACGGGTGTTAATGTGATGATAAGGTAGGTAGTGTGTATTATGCCACTGGTTTGTGTGTAATGACGTTATGTTGAAGTTACATACTTTAAGACTGCAGTTATATGCTAAGACTGCCGTTATATGCTTTAAGAAGACTGATCAAGTACTGTCATACTAGAACAGTATCCAGAAAAGACAATTGGAGGCAGGTGTAAAAACCTGACTGATTAAATGCTATACAACGTCATAGCGGCTCCTGGTGTATTACATGTCAGCCTTTATGTCAGTTCGACCGAGTGTCAATAAGCAAAATTTAATGTCTTGCTTTTGTTGCCGTGTATATACGCGCCGTTGTACGTTATTGGCAAAAACTATATATAAAATCTTACACATGACATAGACGAAGTTCTTACTTTGTGTACATTTGTTTATGTGTTTGTCATCGTATATTGAGGTATCGATCTTTGTTTTCATAGTTTGCCGCATTCTCTGGTGGTCAAGGTCCCGTTGCTGGACTCTTGTTTATTTTAGACGCTCTCAGCTGGAAGTGTTATTTGAAGACGGTCTTATTTTTTATAAACGTTGTTGCAGTTCGTTGTTATGGCGAGAGGATCAGCCACTGGGGTTATCACACATGAGTTCTAGTCCAGTGATCTGTCATCGAGAAGCACTAGATCATCCTTGGTCAGATTTACTGAAATCCTGGTTGTTCAATACTCGCTGAACCAGAAACTGTTGACCTGGTGCTGCTGCTGCCAGGGACTAGTTACCTGGGTCTTGGGCGGCCAGGGTTCCTGTTAATAGAATTCTGGATTACCAGAACGCTGTTAACTAGACTACATCATCCAAGTCTCAGTTTACAGTACTAGTACCTTGATCCTCTACAACTTAATTAACTGCAACCTTGGTCACACAGGACACGTTTAATTGGCATCTTAATCACAGAGTCGTATGACAAAATTATTCAATGTTTAGACAGTTTAGTTCCTAGGGTCTGTGTTAAGTCCCAGTCATGTAGAACTAGGGGTCTAAGTCTCAGAGACGGTATCTTTATTATCCTGGGTCTGTTAACCAAGGTTATTAATTACCTAAGATGGGAGAACCAAAATCTTGATAGATATATGTTCCCTGCCGGGCAGTGTGTAATACGGAGGCTTTTGTGGTGCAGCGGTGCATGGGCCGTGAAATAAGGGAAGATATTACCGGTGTTATATTCGATATACTTGGAAAAAGTGTGGGTGTTTTTTCCCAGACAATGAATGAACGATGTACAGTAAACATATTCTAAGCTTCCCGAAGTAAGCTGGCGTGAACTGAATACGAAAGAAGCCATAACTATACCAAGCTGGACATAATCGTGTCTTGCACTTTTAAAAGCTGAGGCTGTATATCAGATTTATGAACATTTTATACTCAATACATTATGCGTTGTTCTGCTACTGTATTTACATATTTGAGAATAGGATAGTGTTAAATATTGGACTGTCAGATGTTGGCGAATAACATATAGTTTATCTACTGTTATAGCTGTATATTGGATAGTAGGCTACCCAGAACACATAAACTTCGTGTTTTCTTTTTACCTTGTGGTTATCAGCATATATATATATATATATATATATATATATATATATATATATATATATATATATATATATATATATATATATATATATATATATATATATATATATATATATTTATATATATATATTTATTTATTTATTTATGTGAGTGTGTGTTACGTTTTTTTTCTGCGAAATCGCTTATTTTTCAAAATTCCCGGCTTGCATATTGGTAATTTTGCGAAAAAAATTACAAACAGACAACCTAAACTAACCTAAGGTTAGGTTAGGATGGCTCGTGTAGATTGATACACAGTTAAGTGGTCCTGTTCATTTTATACTTTGGTTAGCCTGTTTGTAAGTTATTTCCCCAAATTGCCAATATGCATGCCGGTAATTTTGCTTCCTGGATGATAGGTGTGTGGCGTGTTGGCATAAAGTAAGAGACGACGCCATATATGGGTTTGGTTGTATGAAAACAGGTCAATGGGTCATAAACCGGAGGTCACAAAGAAAGATTATATGGCAAGTATAGAGCGTAATGAAGGCAAGGTTTGATGAGTGTCTTATAACATCAGAACGATAACTGTTGACTTCATAATAATATTTACATTCTTCGTCTACCTTAGGTCGCCCGCTATTGAGTTCAGTGTCAAACAACAATATCAGTACATTAATCTCAGGAAGTATATCTGTTCTGTCTTGGTAAATTATTGCACTGCCACTGTAGTCAACTCAAACCCGGAAATCAGTTGCGACTCATGCGTGATATAATATATCTACCGAATTTCGCACAGGACCATCGCTCATGAGGCCAGGCTCCCATATCAGTATTTCCCGAGCGTGAGCGAGGCGCCACAGTAAGCCCAGATGTATTAGACCCCCCCCCCTTATACCCCTCCTCCACCCCCACCCCCGTTAAGTGAGGTAATGACCCAAGATGGCGACGTCACGTACAATAGGGTGAGTGAGGGAAGGGAGAAGGGAGGTATTTTCAAATAGTGGATATGGTGAGAGAGAGAGAGGGAAGACTTGCTAAAGTTTATTCTAAGTAATTAAGAAATATAATTACAAAAGTATTTCACGTATTTGAGAATGAAAAGATACTAGATGATGTTTTTGATAATGAAATATGAAGGAAAGACAGAAATGGGTAAGATGTTAGAAAAATGCGTTAATAATGGCGAAGAAGCAGTGTGAATGTTTCGGTAAAGAGACGACAGTGATCTAGAGAAGAAAAGTTAACATGCAGGATATTTGGTTGAGTCTTGGTTAGGTTACGTTAGGGTCACGCACATTACTGATATAAATGTTATTTTTGATAAAGATGGGAAATAAAAGAAAAAAGTCTGAACAAGTGTGACAAATAAATACTAAAATATATGAAAGATTTAGAATAAATCTTTGGATGCAGCTGAGTGATACGACAGTCTGTTGGTTCTGAAGATAAATGGCGAAGTTTAGGAATTCTGAGTTACGACATATGCGGTTACGCGATTTCAGAATTCTGGCTTGACTCGTTCAACTTTTTATATGTAACTTAGTTCCCCCGATTACTAAACTACCAGGTTGTATAAATTTTGTTTCTGAATAATTACCAAAACGCACACTTTACACTTGGCTTTTGTTGGTTGAGGGATGATAGCAGACTAGGCTATCCCAGTGTGCAGGGTGGCAGGTCGGTTGGGCTCCGTGATAGAGCTATTGATTACCCAGATAATTTGACGTGGCTAAATTACAGGTGAAGTAGAGTTGGTGTAGCCTGGAGGGTACGCCAATATAGTCAACCTTTATTTATAATCGACGACTTATACGTTGTTATTTGATGTCACCTTTTTTTTTTTACTTTGAGGTTATTGCAAATTATTATACCGGAAACTGAAGGAAATCAATGGTGAACGTTATAATTAATAGGGGAAAATTACTTATGTCTTGGAGGAAAAAAGTAATAGACAGAATGTTTTTATTTTTTCCTATAAACTGTTATTTAAAAAAAGTATTCTATGATATATATCAATTTGTAACAATTCCATACTAAGCAAAATCGAAATATACAACAGCCCGCGTACACAGTTGAGGATAAAACTAATACCAGCAGAAGTAATGTAACGAAGCCGAAGAACCAACTAGAACACTTTAAGAGCATACCGGCGTAATAGACCATTATACGGTATATTATCCACTTTGTCCGATACTACGGCCCACTCTTGTCTTGGCTACGGCGACGACTTAATAACGGTGATCATTAAATAATATTTGTCCTTCCATGACTCGGACACAGGAACTTAATTAACCCATAATATTTATTTCTGGCTACCAAACGGGTGGATAAGGTGGTGTAACCCAGTACAGTATACCAGTAACTCAGTACAGTATATCAATAACCCAGTACAGTATATAATTAACCCAGTACAGTATACCAGTAACTCGGTACAATAACCCAGTACAGTATATCAATAACCCAGTACAGTATATCAATAACCCAGTACAGTATATCAATAACCCAGTACAGTATATAATTAACCCAGTACAGTATACCAGTAACTCAGTACAGTATACCGGTAACTCGGTACAATAACCCAGTACAGTATATCAATAACCCAGTACAGTATATCAATAACCCAGTACAGTATATCAATAACCCAGTACAGTATATCAATAACCCAGTACAGTATATCAATAACCCAGTACAGTATATCAATAACCCATTACAGTATACCAATAACCCAGTACAGTATATCAATAACCCATTACAGTATACCAATAACCCAGTACAGTATATCAATAACCTAGTACAGTAGATCAATCACCCAACATACCTGGTTATATCCTCCTTCCTTCAGCCGGTGATTTATGGGAACTGTTGCTGGCTCTTAAGTAATATTGGCCAGCGCACAATTATCCCAGCTAAGAGGTGGTGGTGGTGGGGGGGAGGGTTGTGATTGACTGAGTGGTGGGTGTAGCTTTAGCCAGGCATGGGGGGGGATGGGGGGTAAGTGAGGTTAAAGGTAAGGAGAGGTAGAAGATGTATTAGTGGTCAGAGGTATAGTTAAGGGTAGGAGTTAGGTCGGGTGATTAGGGTTACAGGTATGAGGAGAATTAAGGTCATATAGTTAATAAAAGGTCAAGGAAAGGTAGATTTAGATGAGGCACTTTCAAGGAAGGTTTTTTTTTTAAGAATAAGGAAAATTATACTTGTAATGTAAACAGAAAGGATGTATTAGAGAAGGATGGTTAAATCTGCATTAAGAGGAGGTAAGGGAGTACCAGTAGTGTTTGATGGAGGAGGCGGAGTGAACGATCTTGAGGAAAATATTTAAATAAGCTTTTGTGACTCTTTGTATTATGAGAAACCCAATGTTTAAAAGAGGTTAAATTAAAGCTTAATGTTATAGGGAGATTGTGTTTTATATTGTGGTAAAGTGAAGCTTAATATTGGGAGACTTTAATGGGGGTAAAGTAAAGCTTAGTATTGGGGGAAGCTGTGTTGTAACGAGTGGTAAATGACAGCCTCAAAATATAACAAAATTCTCATTGGCATTAACTTTTGTGGTCGGTTTAACAGATGTGGAAAGTTATTCAATTTCTAACATAAATTCAACTTAATTCGTGTAGCACTAAAAGTTCTCTCATTTAAGACCATTTTTCTTCGCTTTTCTCGTTTGAAACTCTATAAAATACTCATAGGTGCAGCCATTGCTTTTTTAACACTGCTGGGCATCACACCCCCTTATACATACAATTCCTTCACCAGCCATAAGTTAGTTAGATCTGTACATTAGACATTTAATCGTCATACTATATTAAAGAAAATGGAATTTGTTCAATTTAAAGATAAAATGTCGTTTATTTTGATGGACTTTATGTGGCCTTGAAGGAGCCGTGAGATGGTCATTCAGTTCATCCACATCACGCGTGTTATAGCCGACTAGTCCTCACACGTAACGCAGGTGTCACAGAATGCATGTCATATAACACATGTCACATAACACAGGAGACACATAATGCATGTCACATAACACATGTCACAACCATAGCCACGTAACTCAGGTCTCCCAACGCTTGTCACGCAGCACAGGTTTATATATATTTATTAAAAGACTGAAATCATTTGACTTTATTCTTCAAAATAATTAACAATAATTAACAAGAGTTTTTCAATATTTTTTTTCTTCAGACAATGGATTTTCATGCGAGTCACAGGTGTAGTACCGATTTCTATTTTCACGGGATAATTGAAGCCTTCTGTTAAAGGAACTGTTTTAAATTGAAATAAGAGAAAATAAAGTGTTAGATAAAAGCGTGACGATAAAGAATAAGGGGCAGACGTGAAGCATAGTATTAGGGGAATGTATGACACCTTATATTAGAGTAATAGCCTGCAGCATAGTATTAGGGGGAGAGTTTTACACACTGACATACACAAGTACATAGGACACGGCAGTAAACACCCGTAGCTACAATAGGAGTGAAAAGAAAACGAGGATAAGAAGCAAACGAAAATAATAAAGATATATATCCTATTAAAGGAGGAGAAAGGGAAATAACAAAAACAAGAACAACAACAACAACAACAACAACACAAAGAACTTGCCTCAGGGCCGCTTCAGCATAGATTAAGTCGGGGGAAATTTCTCTCAGCAAACGAGTCATTCCATCATTCAGGATTTGCATTCATATAGCTGGCGATGCAGATAAACCTTGGGTCGTGTAAAAGCCCCACCCCCGAGATAGGGAAGATTTCATTAAGAGGACCGAGGAAGAGGGGATGTAGTGTTAAGGAATGAGGAGGAGGAGGAGGACCGAGATGAGTGGTGAGGGAGGTGACGGGTGACGTGTGAGTACCAGAAGAGGAGAGTTTATGAAGTCTGGTTGAGTAAATCCTGGAGTGGGAGGAGGATTGATTGTGTTCAGACTAGTGGAGCCTATGGTGAGAGGGAGGAGGATTGATTGTGTTCAGACTAGTGGAGCCTATGGTGAGAGGGAGGAGGATTGATTGTGTTCAGACTAGTGGAGCCTGGTGAGTGGAGTGAGAGGAGGATTGATTGTGTTCAGACGAGTGGAGCCTATGGTGAGAGGGAGGAGGATTGATTGTGTTCAGACGAGTGGAGCCTATGGTGGGAGGAGGATTGATTGTGTTCAGACTAGTGGAGCCTATGGTGAGAGGGAGGAGGATTGATTGTGTTCAGGAGAGATTGATTGTGTTCCTAGTGGAGCCTATGGTAGAGGGAGGAGGATTGATTGTGTTCAGACGAGTGGAGCCTATGGTGAGAGGAGGGATTGATTGTGTTCAGACGAGTGGAGCCCATTGATTGTGTTCAGACGAGTGGAGCCTATGGTGAGAGGGAGGAGGATTGATTGTGTTCAGACGAGTGGTGCCTATGGTGAGAGGGAGGAGGATTGATTGTGTTCAGACGAGTGGAGCCTATGGTGAGAGGGAGGAGGATTGATTGTGTTCAGACGAGTGGAGCCTATGGTGAGAGGGAGGAGGATTGATTGTGTTCACACTAGTGGAGCCTATGGTGAGAGGGAGGAGGATTGATTGTGTTCAGACGAGTGGAGCCTATGGTGAGAGGGAGGAGGATTGATTGTGTTCAGACTAGTGGAGCCTATGGCAAGAGGGAGGAGGATTGATTGTGTTCAGACGAGTGAAGGGTGAGGTGGACTGTCTTAACCAATATATTATAGCATAAATAGTTAATATAACCTAATATATTTAATGTGTTTAGGATAACTCAATATGTAAAATGTGTTGAATATATATACCTTACATATTGAAAGTTATTTACATGTATCTGAAGGGAGTTAATGTTCAGTGTATCTAACGTAAATTAATGTTGACTGTGGCGAGATGAAGATAATGTAAACGTGTGTCAAAGTAATGTAATGTGAAATATGTCTGAGTTACCGAATATGTCTAATATGCCGGAAGGTTTGGTGTGAGCTCATATGAAGGCAGGTAATGAGAGTTGAGGTGTCATGATAAGATGGATGATCCAGAAAGGTGTTACTTTAAGGCAAAAAAAAAACCTAACGGCAAAAAAAATACATTGGGGATTATTTTGATGTCACTGATTTGTGTCGTAAGTCTGTTAATGGTATTATAAAGCTGGGACTCCCTTGACCTATATATATATAAATATATATATATTTATATATATATATATATATATATATATATATATATATATATATATATATATATATATATAGAGAGAGAGAGAGAGATAACATTTATCTTATTCATGAAAGTTCAAAGTCGGTATTTTTTTTTTCATTTGACAACTTTTTTGAAGGCAGGACCGAGGACCTGGTTAACAATATTTTAGGGCTCAGGGACCCCTAGACGATACAGACCCCGAGGTGTTATTCAGGAGTACAATATTTCTTGATTACTATGAGGTTCTTCCTGAGATTAAATATTTTGAAAGCACACACACACACACACACACACACACACACACACACACACACAGGCGGTGATGATGATGACGACGAGGGCGGCGGAGGAGGCAGGAATGTAATTTGGTGGGAAGGGGACCCGCGCCCCGTTAATACTATAATCCTAAAGTGGCCCTAAGAGGCGTCACGACGCTACCTGCGGGATTCCATCTCTGAACAACCCCCTTCCCCAAACTTCCCCTTTATAGTCCTTCCCCTTATGCCATCACCGTCCACCACTTTGCCACTGTGGGGTGTTGGTACACACGTTCCATAATGAAGGCAGCTGAATTTTGGATGCCATTTATTAACGTGATTCGAACGTTTTGTTTGATTAGGGAGAGAACGCGGGAGACGGACGGACGGACAGACAGATTGTATTACATGATTCATCTATGTGTTCAAGGTGGCATGATGACCGTGTGATGTTCCCGGTGAGTGACGTTCCCAGATTTAACGATGTTTGTGTTTTTACCGCCAGCAACACGGAAGTCTTAATTATGTCTTCACGAAATGTCGCCGTGATAGATTATTATTATTATTATTATTATTATTATTATTATTATTTTGTTTCTGTTACCATATAGGGTGACATGTGTCTGCATTAGTTGAAACATTTGTTGCTTTTACACAGTAAGGTTGAAGTTAAAATTAAGAGAAATATAGCGTAACCAGTCAGGAATTCTTGCATAAATGACACATTTTCATAAGACAATTGTTCGCGTCCGTAATTCAGAGATGTGCCAAAGGTCAAGAACACTGACAAGGTTTAGAGACCAACACATCCTCCTTTCTGGGTGTCTTGGTCCAGTTCTCGCCCTCGTGTTTACACTTAACAACCACTTCAGAGGAAAGACAATATGCAGCTGTTCTTTGAAGTCTTATTAAGGGGCAATTATTCCGGTGTAGACATAAGAATAGGACACTTTAGCCCTGTTAGTGATCATGGTTATTGATATTTTATTTGCACACACTGAAGGGTCAATGGTGTATTGTTCATACCAAAATTAAAACTTCTTTATTTTAAACTTCAGCCAAGAGTGTTGAGGACATAAGGTACAAAATTGTCATACTCTCCCTGTTCTGAACTGTGATGATGCTTCTAGTACAGTCGCATCACATCTTTGTCCCTGTACGACTCCTATTTCCCCCCACAAACACTGATATATTATGTTTCAGTGTTCCTGGTGTTAAAATACATATACGAGATTACATTAAAACTGTATTTATGATTTTTTTTTACCATTTATGAAAAACACCACCAATAATAATGAAAAGAAATGGGTTTGCAGTTGACCATTAACTGTGTACTTGTATAGTGCATTGGTCCGAGAATACCATCATTTGTTCATCCAGTGACCCACAAACCTAGCACTGGCACATGCACAGGCTTGCACATTTTCACAAATCCTTCCATATTCACACCAAGCTGTCGCCACCACGTCCAGCAGGCCCGCATATTCACTGCAGACCAGCGCCCTTGTCTCGTGTAAACAATAACGGAGGGTGAATAAATTGTAGCGTACTGTACTCCCTTGCCTACTGCTGCCGCGGCTCGAAATTTAGGCCACACAGATTGGAGGTTTGTGTCAAGGCGCGTGACCTCATTTCTCTAAGTGCGTATTATTCTTTCTGTTGCTGTGAAAAAAATAACAGTGAATAAAGAATAATAATAACGACGATGATATGCTTCAGCTCACATGCTTCACCAATCAGTTATATTAGAGGACATTAGACGAATCTTAAAATCCTAGAAGAACATAATATTGATTTTACCGATTAATTCCGTGGGCTCACTCTGCCCCAGAACAAAATAACATTACTAAAGAACATGTGAACTAAATGGGATTCCACCAAGTCGATATATTTCAAGTTATTAATACTCAGATGACCTTCGACAGGGGTACCTAGTGACAGCACTAGGATCCAGGTTCCTCTAGCAAGGAATAGACTATTGAAATTGATGACCTTCAGCCCCAGGTGATTAGTGACTGGCTACTCAATACAGCCACTTAATTACTCAATAGTGTAAAACCCGAGGCAGTGGTGTGACTCGCTGGGTTGTGACAACAGTGATATGAGCTTCAGGGTTTACACTCGTAGGTGACCTTTAACCCCAAGTGACCTGTGACTCGCCGTTATAAGCTTGTACGTCGGTAGTTTTTACTATCTTGTTTCCTTGTGGTTATCAGCATATACCTAGATCACGCGCACCTACAGTGATTTACTTGTGTGTATATATATATATATATATATATATATATATATATATATATATATATATATATATATATATATATATATATATATATATATATATATATGTGTGTGTGTGTGTGTGTGTGTGTGCAGTATACTGTAGGTTGTTGCCTCGTCTGGCGTTCCCAGGGGCAAACGTGCAAATCCTGACCAGGTTATTCTGCAACATTAAATATTCACGGAAAACTGTGTGTATATACTGTATACATACACACACATAAACACATACCTTTATAAACATATGTGTATATTATATAAATACATATAATAAAATTGCTATAAATGCAAAAATACAAAATAGTCGCCGATATACTTAAGCCATTCAGCTATCCTTGAATAAATTTGAATGGTCTTTCTCCGACGACCGAGTATGCATATCGCGCATTGATCGGATTAGCGGCTCCTCTGGGGATGGGAATTGTCGAAAAATTTATATCATTTTATTTCAACCGAGATGGCGGCCCCCAATTCCCTCCCTGATTAACTGTCCCTGAGCCCCGCACAGTCATGATACCTTATAGTGACTCACCTTTTGGAGCTTTATGTGTGTGCGTGTGTGTTTAAGTTTTTGGTAATATTTTCACACCATAAGATGGCCGCCAAACCACTAAATCCCTCGTAAGGAATTCTGAAAGCCAAGACACATCTCTCGCAAGCTTAAAATTTCAATTCTTTCTGCTTTATGAAATTGTTTTTAAAGCACACCATCACATGCAATATACCTGCCGAAGCTAGTAACCAATCTGCTTGATGTATGAGTCGGCATCAGCTCCAGGTACCAGGAACACCCTTATGAAGGCTCAAGCGCTAACCATTACTGAGGGAAATATTAAACCCTCCCCCCCCCAAAAAAAATAAAAAAATTCAAAATAGTAATAATATGCTTTCAGTTGTTTGGCCTAGAAACATTACTACTACTACTACTATTATTTTATATATAAACCGTGGCTTCCATCTCCACCAATAGCCACACCTTCGCTGCCATTTTATTACCTTAATATTAAATATCCTAATACATAAGTGGCTATCCTAGCTGTGTTGATGATGATGATAACAACAGTGTCGATCAGAAATGTTAAAGCCACACTACTTAGAGTCCAATCCTCCGAGAACTGGCGCAAAAATCAAAGCTCTGGATTTTGTCTTTGTGCTTCTGTAAGACGTAACACCTGACCATTGTTACAGCTCTGTTACCCTGGGTGAGAATAAAGTTATCTTGTGGTGTGGTAGTGTTTCTGCTCCTCGTGTGGGTCAGGTGATACACGTTAGAGAAGTTACAGGTTAATGATGTCCAATAACTTCAAAACACTTGTAATACTGTACAAGGAGAGGTGTATGGTAGTAGCTGTTAGTTCATGATCAGGACGTGTACAACTTTTTATGATACCTGTACAAGTAAAACGAAGTACATTAGGATATTATTGATAATTATATAAGATAAAAACTATCATGGGGTAAAGAATTATCATTAACAGACTAGTAAAATAAAACTCAGTAGTAGTACAGAACCTTAGCAGAAGTCGTTACGTTACTGATCTCTTCAAGGGAACGCGCTTCAGTCCTAAGCACCGGCCACACCGCCACTAACACGTGATGGCCCAGAATCAATGAAGGGTTGATGGGAGGTTTCTGTCACGTAAGATTGAAGCTGATTATGATATATCAGGGAAGTAAAGCTAAAAGAATTCTTACTCGACAACAACCGGTGCCACGACGCTTTAAATTTTGCTAGACGGAAGGAGCAGCCACATAAACAGTTCCTGGTTCATGAGAGCCACCAGTCAACGCATACATGAATAACTTAAAAAAGTAATTTATAGGAGGAGAAAAAGTGCTTGAAGTTGGAGACGACTGAGGGAAGCAAATAGAGGCCCAGAGTGGAGAGTCGCGGGTTGGAGCTTCAAGACCCACAAGACGTTGGCTTGGCTAGATGCTGGGGAGTGCAGTCTGGATTGTGAATGGTCGCAGCAAGAGAAAAAATCACTATTTTTTAAATCGCTAACGCAAGCGGGAGGATTCTGATCGGTTGTATTGCGGGAAAGATGTTAGGACTCCAGGTGAGAGAATGGGAGAGGAAGATGGTAAAGGATATATTAGTGAGAGGAAGCCTGAGGAAAGTAGTTAGGGTTTTACAGTGTCACAAAAGAAAGGATACATTTCGTTTGGTCTAGACGACACGGAAGTCACCAACACTGTAGGGATTCCGAGATAACAAATGATAAAAAAAAAACTTGGCCATGTACAGCTGAGGCCGCTTATAGCCACTTGTCACGTGAACCTCCGGCGTGGCGGGCGGGCGGGCGGCGGTGTCTTGTGTACCATTTAAATATTACATTACACAGTTGGCCGACTTTTAGATAATCAGATATGTGGCGTCCTCGCCGTCCAAAGCCGAAACCTCGTTATAAAGTCCTGCTATTTTGTAAACAAAGTCGTGTGGCCTGAATGTGTGCCACAGTTGTACATTGTTAGGACTGGTGTTTGACTACATATTCAAAGGTTGTCAGATAGTCCCAGCACTGTGAGTTTCACGCCTTTTTAGGCAGTTGGAGCGGCCTAGATTGTGTATTGTAGAAGTCAAACAAGTGTCACTTTTCAAGATCAGTAGACTTTGCGTCCCGTAGAATGCAAACAATCGTAAGTTATGTAGGCTGTCTTTCAGATTACAAACAGCTGTAAGAAATATACACAGACTTGGCGCACTCCTCAGATGATCTAGGACAATATTTTTCAAACTTTTTTTTACTGCGACCAACAGCCAGAACAACAATTTGAATTGCGACCCATTAAACCTAAGTGTAATGATATGAAATGAGTAAATCAAAGACAAACACTGTTCACAATTTTCCTTTATTTAGCATCGACAAAATTCATGTAAATTTCTCATGATCCATTTATATTTGAATTATATGTATCTAATTGTATGAAAATAAAAATATTCTGATTTATTTTCGCGACCCATTTTTATTTTGCGACCCAATTTATTTATTTCGCGACCCACTGAAGGGTCGGGACCCATAGTTTGAAAACCCCTGATCTAGGATATGACTACACACGGTATAGTTTAGACAATTATAAACACATATAGCATTAGCTGAATATGTCGTGCGTAGAGGAAGACAAGTGTAGGTTGGTAGTGACAGATGAAGGCGCCCCTGAGACAGTAATCCCCGAGAGGATCGAGTAACGAGGACCCGGCTGGCTCAGACACGGCACCTGCTCCCCCCTCTGGTGCTAAGGGCGGAGGAGTAAGGGACTGTAGCTCGTCAGGGACCTGGTGTATGGTTCCTTGTTAACTGAACTAAATCTTCATAATCCGGTTATAACTTAATTCCCAGTTGCAGAACTCCTGTAGGCAAGAGTAAACCGAATGATAAGAAAGAATTGATGAAATATTAGATTAAAAACTAGATGGAAGAGCCAAGTTTTTATAACGCTAAACATATTTAATGAAACTGAAAAAAATTCAGTAAATAAGACAGTAGCGTCGCTAGTCAAGTGTTTGGCCTCAACAACGCGGACAAGGATTTTATCGTTATTTGTGTGCACCGATATTAGACCGTTCAGCCGCGAATTACTTACGATCAATGGATTCTTATGTTGTAGGGAAAGAGAAGCTGATGGAAAAAGTTTCAGCCAATATTTCTAACACACAAGAGGTAAATACCTTATTTACCAGTGTAATTCTGATCATGAAATATTTATGATTATCGAAAAATAACAAAAGCTGAAAATTTTTCATCCAGTCGATTCGGCGTGGTGACCCTCCCAACAGGCTTCAGAGAGAGAAAAGCAGGCACGAGGGAACCAATACAAGAGAAAAGTTGGGATGTCCAATACCATAATGACCAGATTTACGTGAAGTTAGGAAGCGAACCGCAAATTATCCGGACAGTGCGAGAGTGTTGGGGCATCTATACGTCTCTGAAAAAATTTATTAAGTGAAATCATATTCAATGTTGTCAGATCCTCCTCCGCCTCGTCGCCACAGCAGCCAACTGGGAAGAGATATCCGTCAGACGTCCACACGGCGCGGGTTTACAGTTTATCCAAGCACACCAGCGGACGAAAACAAATTCTAACCAAAAGATGACCAGAACCTTGCAACAAGCGCTTGTCAGCTCCTGCCCGACATATCAACCAGGTTCAGTCAGAAACTTCACCTGAGAGTTTGGGAAATAGGAAATTTCTTGGAAAGGGTCCAACAAGGGGATACCCTGGCCTCTCTACTGTTCTACTTAACGACAGACCTCAATAGATACATTATCCAGGGAACAGTTGGTTCTTAAATGATGGTTCTTGGCAGATACAGTAAGTTCAGCATCAGATTATAAACGTCAAGTGATCCTTGGGGGAGAAGCACCAGACCTCACCCTCGACATATCAAAGTGCTTAATTACTGTACTTGGCAGATGAATACACCACAGACACCTTGGTGGATACCCAACCCAGCGTCCTGTTCGGGCTACCACTGAGGGCCAACATGAAGGAAACGAAGAAACTGGCAGGAAGAGAAAATTACTTTGAGTACCACAACGCCCATTACTGCCTTACAAAGTTCCTCTCGGCTACTAGGCGATCGTACTTCTCTCTCTCTCTCTCTCTCTCTCTCTCTCTCTCTCTCTCTCTCTCTCTCTCTCTCTCTCATGTTGCCGGAGCTGTGAGACTGTTGGTTTAGGGCTTTAGGCCATACCCAGGAGGAGCTATAAGATCTGAAGTACGGGTGACATCAAATTTGGCTTCACAAGAAACATAGTAAAATTACTTTCAGTCGCTTACTCTTTAATTTTGTAATATTTATTCATTGGTCAGTTTGGGTCAACTGTCGTCACTGATGCTGTTGTCCGGATCTTTACTTGTGTGCCCTGACCACCATACTTTAACTCAGGTACTTTACTCATACGGGGGTGAAATTATATTGATTATGTAATAGCTGAGTACAAGGTCAAGGTGTAACTAGTCAAAGTTTCTTCCACGATTCTCCTTTTTTTACAATGTTTTAATATGGACTAAGATCAACAAATAACAAATTCTAAAGTAAAATTTAAGTTGGTATTGTCACTCCAACTGCCTGAGTTAAAACGCGCGAAAAAAAATTTAAGGTTCCCATTTTCTTGACATGGAAACTTGTTGGTGGAGGCGGCGTACAAGTCTACTGAAGTGTTGAATGGAGTTCCACACGCTGCTAGAATTATATATATACAGTAAATTATAAGATATAATGTAACAACAAAGCGATAAACACAATCATGGATGGAGCAGCACCGCCACCAGCCCACCATTATCACCACAACCATCAGAATTTACGGCCATCATCGTACAGCATCATCCCGTCAGTGCTTCCACAGTCATCAATAAATCTGCACCATCTCCCGCTGTTGTGGTTATCGTCATAATTACGCTCGTTATCATCACCGTTGTTGACAGCCTCGCTCAGTGTGTTGTTCTACCATTTCTGGGTCACATCTGCAGGTAATACCAACACGTAGAGTCGACCAGTTGGGTGTCAGATATGGTCAGTGTCACGTCTGCCACCTGGAGTCGGCGGTAAAGGTGGCTCGTGTTGGTAGTTGACTCTGGTGTTGGTTAATGAGGATGGGTAGTTGATATTATTTAATTAAATGTGATCATCACGTGCGTCCTAACACTCGAAATAAAGATTCAAATACAAAGAAACACAACACAACACTATGCAAATAGACACACTACGGTAGTGTTATATATGTAAAGTCTGTACCTACACTCGTGCTAAAATGGATTGGCTTCATCCCTTACACTTGATTTGTGGACAATAACGTAACGCCTTGAACGCATAAGTCCCCTTCATTATCTTTGAAATATTTGTTTTAGTATTTTTTTAATTTGATTCGAATGTAAACAAACACAGACCTGCCACACTGCACAAAACCTGACGAGCCTGTAAACGCACAAGTGAAGGGGACTGTACAATGGTTATGCAGTGAGTACGAGGTAGTCCTGGAGCATCAAGTCTACATACTGTACTATAGACCTTGATGGTAGTACATAACTTATTCACAGCAAACTGTACATTGACACTTTTGAAACTGTTTGATTAACATTTGCGATTAACTCATTCTATGCTGTCAAGCCCTTTAGTGGTGGAGCAAGGTATATCCCGCGGGCACAGCTTTATGGTTATATTAATGACTTTGTAAACTGAGTGTGTGGCACATTGGTGAATAACTCGTCGGATGATGTCCTGTGCTGTTGTTACCATTTTGCTGTTCCCCCTGTTGTTGTTTTTGGGGGGGGGGGAGGGGGGGATTAAGGTCTCTTTGGGACACTCCTCTGAGGATCAATACCGGTGCTGTATCATTGGCCACCATGGTAGTTTACGTTCATCATTGACAGTTCCTTATGGCTGTTGTTGGGATGTTGTTATTATTTACCCTGAGGATAGTGTTATGTGTTTAGTTCAGGTGGGGTTTGTAGGCTCTGGCCACAGTGGTGCTCATCGTCAGCGTGTAACACAGAGTTCTATCGTAATTTTTTAATGTTGTTGGACTAGTGTATTACGAACCTTGCTACCCGCTTAAAGACATTCGTTGTTTAAACCAATAACATTATAACAACACCAGCGTGAACAATGTTGAAAGACAAATGGGAACAAATTTATTCTTTAAACAATAACGTGCGGTAGGTCTTCAGTCTGATATTAATATAATTTTCCCGCCAAAAAGAAAAATCGTGAGACACAACTACACCTTTAAAACTCATTTGAACAATAGGAGCGGCCGTTTCAGATGTCCGGCATCGTCAGAATGTTCTATGGCGTCACTAGGGGTAACTATTGCATAACACTTCTTCAAAGTAGCTTTCATAAAATCACTAAACTCTCCTTTGTTGTTTCCATGTCATGTGGGCGGCCAGGCAGCTCCCTCACACTCGCCACGGAACACATGAACCACACTCCACAAACACAACTATTTATTACACCATGCACTCATTTCAGCTACAAAATATTTTAACGTAAATGAGATTAATTTGTGTTAATATAGACTCGTGGTTTATAATAAAGCATCAGTATACAACATTAAATACTGTAATCACAACTAAATATAGACCTGACTTCCCCGTGTGTGTGTGTGTACTTAGTCTCTCTTACATCACAACCAAACGTGTTATGAGACAAAGAATGTTAGCATTAGCTTTGGGTGTTAATGTGAACGAGGTGTTGTTTCCAGCACCGACCAAACACGCCATTGATTACAGTTAAGAATGGAAGAAGTTATAGATCATTTATGAAATTAAACTCTAAACTCCCACAAATTTACGCTCATGTTCTCATAAAAGTTGTACCGTTCAGTTTGTTTCTCTGTTTACACTGTAGACTTTTCGTGTACACACCAGTTATTTAATTTATGGTGGGAAGGCATGTCGTGTAGTTACCGCAAGAACATAAACTTATTGAAATAAAGAATAAATTGAGAAAGTAGACTAAAAGAAGGAGGAAAAAATGGAGAAGTAATCGTCTCTTCTCTATATTTTCTTTTTACAAAATTAAACATCTTTTTTTTTTCATTTTTAGGAGAAGCTTTTACTGAACATTGGAACACAAGAAAAAATTTAAATGAAAAAGAAAATTACAAATATTAACCTATGGAATTAACACTTGGGGGTTAAATCATCGTGCTCTAAGGGTTGTCATAGTACTCAAGGCAAAACTGCTTTCAGCTCACACAACCTTGTACGTGTAGTCAACAACCGGGCTCTTTGCTTTATATCTGATGTGTGTGTGTGTTAGGAACTTTATAATAGGGTTAAAACACATTAATCCTATAGTAAAAGAGTCGCCTTATGTCAGAGGTGCGGGTCAGTGTTATTTATTTGGGGTAAAAAAACTTTTGGTGTAATATATTAATTTGCATAAGAATTCATTCTTTGTAGTGAACGTTATAGCTCCCTTGTTGATGACTTTACGTTTATGATTCATGTATATTTTTATAACTTTTTTGTCTAGGTGAAAAAAATTGCCAGCAATGAAATGAAAGGAACATTAAATTGGTCGTTCAGGTTGAAGTGTAATGAACCAGCGGGCAAGCATCGTTGTTTCCACACACTTGTTCTCTTACCTTGTACATAATGACAACAACTTTATTCAAGAGTGTAAATATAGTTTTCCAGGTAGAAAGTTTTTAATTACTTAATTTCTTCTTTTTTAAATATAAGAATAGCAGCTCCAGTGTTGAAATATATTTACATTGTACTGTACATCGGTAAATTTACTTTCAGTACATTCATTTAATTGTCACTTGTTTTAAATTTTTTTCACTACTAATACTTATGTTACGCCATGACTTCTGACTTCCCTGTAAGTGGCTTATGTAATTATTTTCACCATTACCATCACCGCCTCCGCCCTCAGCCTCTCGCTCACAGAATAACCCCCACAACATGTTGCAGGTGAAAGGAAAATAAGCTCATGAAGTTGAGAAAATTGTTGCAAGAGGAAGCAAAGGCACCATTATCGGGCGAGCCACCAGCGGGAGGGGTTAGCCCGCTGACATTAGTGAAAGTGGCAGCAGTTGAAGCGATTTCCTCTCTGGCTGTGAGGTGTTGGAGATTGGCGGTGGGGGTGGGTGAGGGCCCTCGCTGATAATGGCAGCTCACCGCGGATGGATGGCTGCTGTTATGGCCTCCTCATTACCGGCGAGAGACGCGGGGGAGCTGCTGGGGAGAAGTAGCCTAACAACAATTGAGTTGATTTAAGAAAAGGCTGTGAGGAGGTTGGCTCAAAATTATGGGTCATTATGAAGTGACGGCGACCATTGAGTTACAGGAGAGTTAATGATCATTATAACTGGGTGTTCGAGACATGGCTTTACTAAGGAGGTGTTGGCAAATGAAAACCATGGACATGTTCCCAAATATCTTGTGTAAATGCTTTTTATTTTACAGTAACATGTCAGGTGAACAGCGACAAGCCACAGGACAGGTTTATCTTAGGATCACAACCTGTTTTGCAATTTGTTTTCCTCGGGGATTTCACCATGGCATTGGTTTTCGTGTGTTGTGTGTAAATCTAGTGGCGGAACAGGAAAAGAGGTCTTTGAATTTATTTAACAACCGGCAGTTAATTCATGGTCTTCGGTGCCTTGGCGAAAAAATACAATCGTAACTATGTGTGACCTTAGAACACACTGTTACTCTTGTGCTGACATTACAAAAATATTACGAATTCTCAGATAGTTGAACCCAAGACCTTAAAATCTGCCATTTAACATACAGCGTCTGGCACAATTCCTCCAGACTTGTGATAACATGGTAGTTGTTGTAGCCGGTGTGAGAAGGTGGTGAAATAATATTTTCGTCTCTATGGGAAGACATCGCACCAAATACAAATACATGACATAGTTACAAGCGGATTTTGTTGCACAATTCAACGCAAAAAACAACATCCGCTTCACAACCACACTGAAATTATAGGCGTCATCCTAACTCTAGGACAGCTTAGTCAGAAATTTGGATAATAATAATAATAATGGCTGCCCCTCGTGTAACTAGGATGGCTGACCCTATAGGGCCTCCTAGGTGTGAATTTGTTTAGGGTGTAGAAGCTGTCACCAACACAACAACCAAACCCTAAGTTAACGAGCTGCATGACCCAGTGTCAAGGAATAGTCCGAGAAGATCGGAAAACTCGCCAACTGCACTGGCTAACCATTACCCCGGAACACGATCCGCAAATTGATTAACATCCAGGTTCTCAATTACTGCTGGGTAGACAGAGGCAAATGACGTAGAGAAATTTGCCCATAGTTTCACCCTGCCTGGGGATCGAACCTGGGTCCACTCGCTTGCTAGACGAGCATGCTGATCACTACACAACTGCTTCAGTGCGCTCTGGTGTGGAATGCTGCTGTCGTCTGTGGCCGGGTGTAGTGTTAGGGCACTTCACCTCCTTGATTCGGTGTAAACATTTCCACAGTTAGTGTTGTGACGACCTGCACCCACTATTGTCGCCACCACGCATCCTCAGACGGCCTATGATCTTTTATTGAAATTTTATTTTTGCAGAATTTCTGCCAGACAAAACTCATTTATATCCCGGACTAGCGCTCTGTGAACTCCCCGCCTCAGAGTGTTTTCTCTTTGTTATATAATCACCATCAATTCAGATCATCCCGTTTCAAATATCTACATTATTTGGTAAGGGGACGCCTCTGTAAATAGATTTGATTACGGCGCTTGTCAGGTCTTTGCGCTTTTCATTTGTGAAATAAAAGGACTCCATTTACTCTAATGATTAAGCAGGTAATGATACTATATATACGGTAAATCAGAGACACTCAACGTCGAATGTTATTAGAAGAACATCCGGTGATAACTTTTAGAATCATTTTTCAAGGTTTTCAAAGTATTTTGTATCAGGAAGTGTTTGGTAGTAACTGAACTGTACTTCCTGGGGGCACTTCTAATTGAATGGCTGGGGCTGCGTAGTCCTTAGTTGATAAGTATAAACAAGGTGATTCAACTACAGTAAATATTATCTATTGTAAAAAGTGATAACAAATTTTGAGATTTTGTTAATTTATTTTTTTAAGGATCAGGCTGAACCAGTAACAAGACTAGAGAGTAAAGTAACAAACTGTAACGAGCTACCTGCCGAGTACTGTACATGCATCAACACACGATAACTTTGACGAGGTCCTTATCATAGTCGGTAAAGGTCCTTATATAGAGGCGCTACTTAATGCTTTTGAGAACGTTTTAGACCCCGAGAATGTATTAGACAAGACAGTTACACGCGATAGACGGACACATAGAGACTACTTATATCTGTAAAATATTTCAGTCCTTTGTTGATTCAGTAATTGAGATGAAGACAAATATGGTTCTTACGATGTGAAAGACTTAGAGTAAAAATTATTGTTGTATTCTAACTGTAAATTTAACTTAGTCTTTTACAAGTCGAGAATGTTTATTAAAAAGTGAAGCCTGAGTGTTGCTAGTTTTAATAAGACAAGATCAAGCATAATGATATTAAAATAGTCGGCTCCGTAATGTGGTAATATGTGACCTTTTGAACAAGAATCATACTGGTTCCTCTCGGCCAAATATAAAGATAATCCCCAGAAGTGACCAATAGATTGCTTTAGCATACATACATACACACATACATACATACATACATACATACATACATACATACAGGATACTGAGTAACTGGAGTCATGAAAAGAGCTATTTTTTAAAAGACTTTCCCCCTTTAGTTTTGTATATGATTTTTTCTATTAAATATTTAAGTTATTAATGTCTCTTGTGTGTGTGTGTGTGTGTGTGTGTGTGTGTGTGTGTGTGTGTGTGTTTGTGTTGAAGCAGCGAGCTACCACGTCCACCACCACGACAGAAACATAAGTCAAGTATGTTTTATGTCGTCAACTCCGCTTTTATTTATTGTGACTTATATATACACTTATGTTTTAAAGACTCATCCCGTTTGTGTTGTGTTGGTGACGTGCCGTAGAACACATATGGTGAAGATGGTGAAGTGTGAGAGTGTAATAGTGAACTAGAACGATGCATCTGTAACACAATATTCAAATTATTAGTGGAACCTGATTGAGTGGAAATATTAAAGAACACTCTGAGGCTTATGGTGTGTTTAAAGTAGTATTATTATGAATATTCGAAAGCTGTAACTGGCTTGTGTCTGTACTATTTAATCAGTTAGTTGTAAGAGGTTTGTGAATTAGTTGATTAGTGTACATAGACTATTGTTATATATTACCCCTAGACAATCTTGAGTTATTATTAATTAAGGTAAATTTTAAGTTAATAATTAGATTAGAAGGAAACTTATATTTTTATCTCTAAATGGAAAAAGTTTAGGGAAATTTACACCCCTTTTTTTACGATTTTTTCTTGGACTCTTTTTAAACTATCCTTCGTGAGAACAGGTGACGCCAGGTGGATAATTCACCACCTGTCCCTCCCACTGTTTTAATTCTTTCCTGACAATTATTCTGCCTCTTGAATTTCGTCCTTCACTCTCACGTTAATTCAGCTCATTAAAAAAAATCTCGTAGTTTTAGTCTTTGAAGTAAACATCAACTTCTCTTATCCTAGGCATAATTATCATTCCGTTTTATATTAAACATTTCTCTCTGTCTCTGTTCCTCAATCTTAAACTTCGATAAACTCTTCTTTTTTTCATATTCCTTTCTCTCTACTTTCCTCTACTCCTTTACTTTCTACCTTACCTGTTGTCTAGCCTCTAATCAGCAGCCTCTCCACTACCTGTAATTAAACTTTCAATGATATAATAAAAGGAATCCCCCTGTGTAATGCATCAGGGTTCTTGTGTTTAACTTACTGGGAAATTAATCTTGAACGTCGTATGTTTTTCCTCCTGGTGGAATTATGTTTGGGTGTTGAGTTTTGTCCCACCCCCAGTAGGTTAGGTTAGGTTATTGGTCTTTTTTTTTTTCAATTTTATCTTTATTGTGGATCTTTTGTTTTTATTTAGGCAGACATTGGTTGTTTGTGAGCCTCGTGGATGCCTGGCCAAGGAAGTTTGATTTTCTGTGTTTTTCTAAGGCTTGTTTTCAGATCAATACAATTTTATCATTAGATTAATAGTTGAAGGTGATGTTCATTGTGTAGTAAAGAACGTACATTGACTTGTTATTTACATATTTATTTTTACTACATATACTGGTGACCGTATTGATGTCCGTTCGTACCTCCGTCATAAAAGTCGTTTCATCGAGATTTCACCCAAAAAAAAAGTAAACAAAAGAACTCTAAGCTTTTTTTTAATCCGGCCTTGGAATATCTCATTAGATATTAAAGCTATTCGGGTGATTGACTTTTTATAAAGTTTATTGACCTTATTAAGCAGAATATGATCAGTGTAATGAAAAATATGAACGCTTCTGTGTATGTATTCATGATTTTCTAATTAAAATTTTTGTAGTTTCTTGTTTAACACATCTTTCGGGTGAGATTGATTAGTAGAATTAAAAAACAAAACATTGTAGGATCATTCGAGTGCTTCTATATCTTATGTTATGAAATGGGCAAGATTTTTATTATTATTTACATATTTGTTCACACAGCCATAAGACCTTAAGACTATGTAGGGTGTTGGGTTATATAAGAGCTTAAGACTACGTGTAGGGTGTTGGGTTATAAAAGACCTTAAGACTACGTGTAGGGTGTTGGGTTATAAAAGACCTTAAGACTACGTGTAGGGTGTTGGGTTACTATAAAGACCTTAAGACTACGTGTAGGGTGTTGGGTTATATAAGACCTTAAGACTACGTGTAGGGTGTTGGGTTATATAAGACCTTAAGACTACGTGTAGGGTGTTGGGTTATATAAGACCTTAAGACTACTACGTGTAGGGTGTTGGGTTATAAAAGACCTTAAGACTACGTGTAGGGTGTTGGGTTATAAAAGACCTTAAGACTACGTGTAGGGTGTTGGGTTATATAAGACCTTAAGACCATGTGTAGGGTGTTGGGTTATATAAGACCTTAAGACTACGTGTAGGGTGTTGGGTTATATAAGACCTTAAGACTACGTGTAGGGTGTTGGGTTATAAGACCTTAAGACTACGTGTAGGGTGTGACCTTAAGACTACGTGTAGGGTGTTGGGTTATATAAGACCTTAAGACTTATGTAGTGTTGGGTTATATAAGAGCTTAAGACTACGTGTAGGGTGTTGGGTTATATATAAGACCTTAAGACTACGTGTAGGGTGTTGGGTTATATAAGACCTTAAGACTACGTGTAGGGTGTTGGGTTATATAAGACCTTAAGACTACGTGTAGGGTGTTGGGTTATATAAGACCTTAAGACTACGTGTAGGGTGTTGGGTTATATAAGACCTTAAGACTACGTGTAGGGTGTTGGGTTATATAAGACCTTAAGACTACGTGTAGGGTGTTGGGTTATATAAGACCTTAAGACTACGTGTAGGGTGTTGGGTTATATAAGACCTTAAGACTACGTGTAGGGTGTTGGGTTATATAAGACCTTAAGACTACGTGTAGGGTGTTGGGTTATATAGTCAGTCTTGATGGGATTATTAACTTGTATCCTGGAATAAATGTATTTTTCCAGTTGGTTGATTGACTTCTACGTTCTTTACCTTTGTACCGCCTTTTTGACTTCAACGTTTGGCTGGATGGTGATAAAAAATGTTGAAAGTCAGAACGAGATGGTTTGACCCTTTGAAGATGAATAACCCTTTGATGATGATGGTTTGGCCCTTTAAAGATGATGGTTTAACCCTTTGAGGATGATGGTTTTTAACCCCTTAGGGACGATAGTTTAACCCTCTGAGGACGATCATTTGACCCTTTGAAGATGAATAACCCTTTGATGATGATGGTTTAGCCCTTTAAAGATGATGGTTTAACCCTTTGAGGATGATGGTTTTAAACCCTTTAGAGACGATGGTTTAACCCTCTGAGGACGATCATTTAACCCTTTGAGGATGATGGTTTAACTCTTTGATGATGGTTTCAACCTTAGAGAAAGATGTTTTAACTATGACGATGCTGGTTTCCATATATACTGCAAGTTTCGTAGGACTGAAATCCACCCGCTGCCCCCTATCATACACACACACACACACACACACACACACACACACACACATACACACACACACACACATACACACACACACACGTATATTTTGTAGAAGAAATGATACGCTCACGCCAACTTTCCAGCACAGGAAGTTAACTAAGAAATATCAGGGGACATTGTTGGAGATAAAAAGAGCAGCTCTCAAGTTCCCTGGCTGGCCACTGCGTAAGGCTGGAACTGAGGGACGCTGCGGTTACCATGTGTGTAGTTTCTGTGACTCATATTAGGGCTGGAATGTCCAACCAATGTGTTGTAGGATAGAATCGTAAATTAAATCTGCCGTAGCTTCACAATAAAGTCAAGGGGCTAAGACTTTGTATATTAATGAGAAGAAAATCTGATTACTAGAATTCGTTTAACATCACATAGCGATTCATCTAGAGTCCAGTATATTTAAGTTAATTTGTTATTTGTTCAAGTTATGTTGTTCATCACTCCCGTGTCTGCTGCCTCACAGGACGGCGGAAACAAAAACGGCTAATTTAACCTTGTGTCGTTGGGATGATGTCTGTGCACCAGCTCGGCGTCTATAGGTTGGGGTCAACACTGGGAGGTTGAAGAGACGAGACAAAATAAGACACCAACTTACGATTCATTACAAAAAAAAAAGTAATATATATTTTTAACTAATCCGAGCTGAGTGTAGCCTCATCTACTGACATCCCGGCAATAAGAACATCAGTTTGGTGGATTAACTTTGTTTTATTGTGTTTTTGAAGAGGAAACAATGATATCCTTCTGTATCCTAGGGTAAAATAAATCCCTCGTCTCCACTATCCCTATAAATCCTCCCCGCTTTTGGTCGCCACGCTAGGATTTATTCCCAGATGTAACGTATCTCGCTGGATTTATTCTATGACAGTAAAAAAAAACCAGATGTTTTTTCTTTTGGTTGTTCGTCTCTCCCTCATTTTAATAGTGTTATGGTTCTCGTGTGGTTAGGTTAGGTTTGGTTTGGTTAGGTTAGGTTAAGTTTCTGACCGCTGGACTTACCTCTCCATCATTTTACAGATCTCGTGTAAGTTATGTTGTTTCGTAAACGTGAAAAAATAGTAACAATCAATTTCACATTTACGATTATTTGTTTGTTTTTTATTACCTACGACGCACGCACACTCACTCACTCACTCACTCACAAACACACACTAAAGGTCAAAGGTCAGGTCAGGCGCCAGTTGTTTTATATTCAATGTACAGTCACTCAAAAAACTATCTCTACTCGGGGTGATCGATGAATTTCAGAATGAACACTACGACTCCTGTTGTCTCGGTAGGGTCGTCAGAATTCTTTGTCCGCTGTGTCATATTTTTTCAACACATTTTTGTATAGATAGTTTTATGGGGTAACTGTACTTGTCTTTCCCAGGTTTTCATCGTTTTCCCGGTCCAGTTCTCGAAGGGGGAGAGAAGATGTTGTGTCGACGTTATAATTTGTTACTGTTCTTCAATAACACTGGACATTAAAGATCATATCAAAGTAACAAACACCTGACTGGCTAGTGTACTGATAACTGGTGAAATTATTAACTAAACTAACATAAAATAGTAATTAAGGTCATTAACCACGTAATCAATGTTAGTAAACACACTGGTCAACAACAATTACAGATTAAAAGATCTATGAACTGGTCTTTATTACGAGTGTGTTGTGTAGTTTCAGGGTTAGAGGAATTACAATTTGGGTGAATAATTTGAATGAATGTAGTTTTAATAAATATTTTAGTTAACATTCATAGTTTTTTTTTTTTAAATATTGTAAATAAATCTTATTAACTTACTTGTTTACGTTTCACTTATTTGATAACTTTATTTATAGGTTTTTTTTAGATATTTTTTTAACAAATTAGATTAAATAATTCAGAATTTTTAGATCAGTCAATTTTTTTTTACTACGTTTCAAATGGCTGATGACGTCACACTAGACATGTAAAGCTGAAGGTAGAGCAGATGGCAGACTAGAACTAGCTGCCTTCTCTCACTGTCCATCACCAAGGACAGAATGGCGCTTGTAAGTGACGCCCGCCCGCGTACACGTGCCGGATCTAATATTAATTTCATCTTTTCACGGCATTCAAAAATTATGAAATATTTTACAATTTATCTTCAAATTTCATTAAAAATCTAAACTGTCGCGAAACATTTGGTCATGATGATGTTGGAGGAGGAGGGGAGAGGGTAGGAGAGGGTGGGGGGTAGAGGGAGGGAGGGAGAGCAGAGAGGAACGTATAAGTGAACATTATGTCTTCATTTAGCTTTTAAAGTTTCAATGAACAACTTGTATGAAAAGAAGATGAATCCTTATATCAACACGGTTAAATAGCGGTTGTACTGTGGTGTGGGTCCCTCTGTACCCCGTGTCTTAACCTCTCCTCCGTGGTGAACAACTTATCAAGGCTCAGTATACCACCGCCGGGAAGGTCAAAGTTCATACGGGTCATCCTCAGTGATATATACCGCCACCTTATTTATTTTATATCAACTTAAATAAATTCGATAAAATGGGAGTGAATAATTACCGTATGGCAGGTAGTGTTAAGCGAAGTATCATCTCTAAATATATCGTTCTATAGTGAGCGTCCGTAAGATTCATATTAAAAAAAAATTTCTCCATAATGTAGAATATATAATTAGCTGTTCGACTAACTCACGCTTAACTAGACCTAGCGATTTTTTTATTATTATTATTATTATTATTATTATTATTATTATTATTATTATTATTATTATTATTATTATTATTATTATTATTATTATTATTATTATTATTAATATTATTATTATTTTCTTTGAGATTTGTTCGGAGTAACTGGGGTCCTCTCCACGCACCCTGATAACGTCTATGTATGTATGTCAAGTGAAATAAAATCGCACACAAGATTTTTTACACAGTGATCGTTAGTGTGGAATTAAAACATAAAGAATATTATATTACGTTATTGAGAGAAAAAAACGAAAGAAATATCGGGTCTTTTTATTGATTAGTTCCAAATAGACGTCATTAATGGGTAGTTAACCTCTCAACGATATAAAATGTACTCAATTATTGCTTCTGAATTCGTACTCTTGTACTTAAAAAAACAAAAACAAACAAAAAACATTAAAGTGTCTACGATGGGCTGCAACACGTGATCTGATTGGACCTGTTGTATGGTTAACCAGCCAATAAGGAGTGCCCATACGATCTTTAGTTACCTCCTTCGTTATTACTTGGCCAGGGAATGAATAAATTATTGGACGGTTAACACATTATTACGCTATTGTTCCTCGCCACTTTACTGAGGGTGACGTAGAAATTGAAGTGTCTGTCTGTTAGAACAAATGGTAATATAGTTTATCCCAATTCGGTAGTTAGGGCAAGTTATTGGTTAGGTTAGGCTAGGTTACGTTAGGTGAATAAAGTTAACAACTATGGTTATTAAGGATATAGTATAAACCAGTCATCATCAATTATAATTTACAAGATGATGAATGTTGATGATATCTTCACGTCAACAACTCAAGTCTTCACGCACGTATTGTAAGTTAGACCCGCCGTGATGACTCCTCAGGGGACTTGGTCTCCTTTAATGTTAAAAACTTATTATTTTGGCCAGGGATATTGTTCTCTTGGTAACCATCTGGGGAAATTTCCTCATATGAGATTTTACCCATTGAGAAATTGTTTTGTGGGATTTAAGTCATTAATTTTTTTTTTTACATTTTAACGGGATTTTTTTTTGCCTTTTGTTCCTTTTGGGGGGAAGATTTTGTTCAGTTAGATAATTTTTGGTGGGATTTTCTCTGGTGGAATTTTATCAGTTCTCGGGGGGCACCTGTCACATTCACGGAAGCGTAAGAGAATTATTGAACAGAACGAAAGATTTAACGTTTTAGAGGTCAATTGAAGTCACAGGGACCCTTGTAGTGTTATAAGTTAAGTCCCACCTAACTCACCTTAACAATGCAGTATTAACCTAACCTAACCTAACCTAACCTACAAAGTAACTTAAGCTAATGTGATTGGTCTGTGTACTATTGGGTTGGTGGGTGTTAGTTATGGGGGAATATGACTCCGTGGTATATCGCGCCCGAGGATTGTGGTGGTGGTGGTGGGTGACGACAGGAAGGAATCAGATGACGTGAGTGGCTCTTCAGTCTTCCCCTCCTGTGATCGTGAGGAAAACTTGATGATGGCAAACAAAGGGACGCCCTGACCCCCACCCCACTCCCTCCACACCGCCCTCTCCATCCTGTTAGCTGTACCTAGCAAAACTGCGGCTGAGGTCATGATGGTTAGGTGGATATTCGGTAAATACTTCATACAAGATCACAGCAGTTCACCAGACAACACAAAGTCGAATCAACCAAAGATACCCCACGAATCTAGTCCGGCCAAGCAGACTGGAGAAGAGACAAGACTAGCCGACTCCATCCTAGCCTAGCCTATCTAAGCAAAGCCTAGTTTAATGCAGCGTGGCTACACTCACCCTGGCAGCGCGCACTACAGCCAGCCACGACGATTTGTCTTGGAGGCAATTCATCCTCCTTGTTTCTCCCTCACGCCGTCCTTCCTTTCCTTTACTTGTCTTTCTTATTACTCATTCTTCTTCTTCTTCTTCTTCAATTTTTCCACTTCCTTTTTCCTTTACCTCCATGCTTAGTGAATGTGTAATAATAGTAATAATAATAAAATAATAATAATCCGTGATCATTAATATCTCTCTCTCTCTCTCTCTCTCTCTCTCTCTCTCTCTCTCTCTCTCTCTCTCTCTCTCTCTCTCTCTCTCTCTCTCTCTCTCTCTCTCTCTCTCTCTCTCTCTCTTCCGTGTGCAGGAGTAAGGCAGCAGGAGGAAGGAAGGAAGAGCACTTAGCGTGGTGCCTGGGCCAGCTCCTCCTTACCCCCTCGGTACCGGTTCATTGCTTATCCGCTGCCTTGTGTGTGTTGAGGGATTAGAATGGAGGTGTGTGTGTGTGTGTGTGTGTGTGCTCTTTGTCTCTCCATTGGCATAGTTAGACCCCTCTAGTGTCTCTCACGAGCCCTCCTTGACCTAGCACCTCCCCCCACTCCCTCACCTCTTAAGCAAATACCACCACCTCCCCTCTCCAATCTCTCCTTAACCTCCACTCCAGACCAAACGTTCCATCGTTCATTTATCACTTGAAGATGTCCCCACCACTTAAAGATGTCCCCCACCACTTGAAGATGTCCCCACCACTTGAATGTCCCCCCACTTCAAGATGTCCCCACCACTTCAAGATGTCCCCACCACTTCAAGATGTCCCTCCTCTACGACCCACACACACCTCCTACCCACCCTATCCCACCCACACCTCCTCCCCACCCTATCCCACCCCACACCCTCCTACCCACCCTATCCCACCAACACACTCCCCACCCTCACACCTCCCCACCCCTCCACCTCCACCTCCCCACCCTCCCCACCTCCCCACCCCTCTCCCACCTCCCCACCAAACCCATGGAGGCAGCTGTCGCCGCCACACACTTCTCTTCTTTCCACTCTCATTCACACCATGGACTCCCTTCCTCCCTCCCCCTACCTCCCTTTCTCCCTTCCTCCCTCCCCCTACCTCCCTTTCTCCCTCCCTACCCCCCTTCCTCCCTCCCTCCCTCCACTCACACAACCAGAAAAGCAAGGATGGCCAAATCCCAGCCAAACAGTTTTTGTCCGGATTTTGAGGGAGTTTCAAGTTATTTTTGGGGGGTAGGTTTCTTCGTCACACACACACACACACACACACACACACACACACACACATGTCATAACTCCTGTTGAAGTAGGTAATTGACCGCTATAATTAATCACCCATTGTCTCTCTTGATCTTTCCTCTACCTTTCTTATCCTTAACTCAGCTGCCATACATCTTCCTCAGTAATCTCTCGTGTGTGGTCTGGTCTGAATACCAATAACAGCTTCAGGTAACTCTCATCCGTTCACGACCTGGAATCTGTCTCATGCAGTGGTAGTGTTCAGAAGTATATTTTGTGAAGAGTTAGTGACTTTGTTGTCATTTTGATGTATTTATTTGATGTTTTGGTTTAATGGAACTGGTTTAAGTGAATTTAAATGATGTAAATAGAAGAATGTTGATAAATCTGTGGGGGGTTTTTTTTACGGTTTTGTTGGTAGGTTTTTCTCCGTCTTTTACACTCGCTCTGGGAGTCTCTTACACGCCCTTTAACCCCTTATTTCCCATTACCCTCTTGACACCTCTGCCTCCGTGCCCACCTCTTCACCTCTTCCTTCACCATCTGCATTCACCCTGGAGACGCGGCTGGTGGTGAGGTCTAGTAACGCCCCGGTCTCTTTACACATTCCTTCAGTAGTTTTTCCTTGGTATTCCTCGTCACGATCCAACTCCCTCTGGTCATTCCAACCTACCTCCTGACTAGCTGGGAATCCTGGAATCCTTGGCAGTCCAGATTGATATAAACAGTATGGCATTCCTAAAGCGTACGTTCGTGTGTGTGTGTGTGTGTGTGTGTGCTCATTGCCAGGTGGTGGGCCTCACTATGGTCTTCACCCAGGTACCTCAAGGGCTGTGGACCATGGAGGAGAGGTGTATGTTGGTTCTCCTAGCGGTAAAACTGGTGTCTCCTCTTCCTCATCTTCCTCCTCCTCCTCTTCTTCCCCCTCCTCCTCTCCCTCCTCCTCCTCCGCCTAACATACTCGTATATAGTCTCCTACAAGTGGTATTGAATGAGAGCTACACAGATTGTTCTCCATGTTCGTATAACTCTTTCTCTCTCTCTCTCCTCAAGTTTTTATTTCCACTTATGGAAATAAAAAAAGTTTCCCATCAAACTTGGTGCACTCACTTAAATGATATAGGACAAGAAAGTGGATTGAATGTATTTTTTTATTTTTTATTTTTTATTTTTTGTAATTGGAAAAAAAGTGGCCAACTAGCAGTCAATGGTAGAGGGACATAACAACGAACTTAATGAAAGAGGAAATTATGCAATACAATTTTTATTAAGTAATTTCCTATCTATTACATTCACACGCAATACCACAACCACTCACTCACTCACTCACTCACCCACTCACTCACTCACTTACGTTCCCAGGAAGCTAAAATCACACTCCAGGAATTCAGAGCATGTAACCAGTACTGTAACACTGTATGACATTATGTAGTTTATGTGAGAGAGTTGTTGAGTATACTTCAGGAGGTACTGTAGGTGTCTGAAGCTCTGGTAGTGAAGCTTTGTTTACTTCAGGAGGTACTGTAGGTGTCTGAAGCTCTGGTAGTGAAGCTTTGTTTACTTCAGGAGGTACTGTAGGTGTCTGAAGCTCTGGTAGTGAAGCTTTGTTTACTTCAGGAGGTACTGTAGGTGTCTGAAGCTCTGGTAGTGAAGCTTTGTTTACTTCAGGAGGTACTGTAGGTGTCTGAAGCTCTGGTAGTGAAGCTTTGTTTACTTCAGGAGGTACTGTAGGTGTCTGAAGCTCTGGTAGTGAAGCTTTTTGTGGATATTGCCTCCCTTACACCCTATCTCACCCTTCCTTACACCCTAACTCACCCGTCCTTACACCATCAACACCCTCCCTTACACCCTAGCTCCCCCTTCCTTACAACCCGCCCACCACGCCCACCTACACACCCCCCCACCCTACACACCCCGGCCACCCTACACACCCCGCCCACCCTACACATCCCGCCCACCCTACACACAGTCGCGGGTAGCCGGTACTGGCGGCACTGTGTACCAGCCGTGACGCCAGGCTGTAGGGCGTGACGGCTATAACTCTCCAGCTCGCTCGTCGTCCATCGCCCCTGATGCGTGCTGACAACACCGTCACTCATTACACCTATAGACGGTCACTCCGTTTCTGATACATGTTGATGGTCACTCCCTATGTCTTTAAGAGGCCACTCCCTCACTCCCTCACTCACTCACTCCCTATGCCTGTAGATGGTCACTCACTCACTCCCACTTCCTGGTGACAATCTCTTCGTCAATCCTGATGCATATGGAATGTCACTCCCCTGCTGACTGGTGTTGACGTCGGCAGTAGGATCTCGGGAAATAAAACCCTGATGCCACACTCCGTTAGGCACGCGGTAGGCTGTTACGGAAGACAATTAACACCAGGACGCCGTGACGCTGTGAAGGATAACGTCACATCTTGGTAACGGGAGTCTTAGCGTGTGTCGTTCACCCGTTCAAGTAGCCTTTGTTACCTCCATAGGCCTGAAGTCTGTACTGTACTGTTCTCCTATTGGCTGAGATTGTTGTTTTATAGGCGATACTGTTCTCCTATTGGCTGGAATTGTTCTTTTATAGGCGATACTGTTCTCCTATTGGCTGGAATTGTTCTTCTATAGGCGATACTGTTCTCCTATTGGCTGGAATTGTTCTTCTATAGGCGATACTGTTCTCCTATTGGCTGGAATTGTTCTTCTTAGGCGATACTGTTCTCCTATTGGAATTGTTCTTCTATAGGCGATACTTTTCTCCTATTGGCTGGAATTGTTCTTTTATAGGCGATACTTTTCTCCTATTGGCTGGAATTGTTCTTCTATAGGCGATACTGTTCTCCTATTGGCTGGAATTGTTCTTTTATAAGCGGTACTGTTCTCCTATTGGCTGAAGTTGTTCTCCAGTAGATTAGAGTTATCTTATAGGCTAAAGTTGTTCTATAGTTTATAAATACTTCTATAATCTACTATTTTTTCCTATAACCTCAGATAATTCTTCTATATAATCTGATGATTTATACTAGATTTTAAACCATTACTAATTAAAGATGGCCGTTCATATTCTGGACACCTCGCTAGACAGAGACAGTTCATACACACACAGTTCATATACACACACAGTTCATACACAGACAGTTCATACACACACAGTTCATACACACACAGTTCTTCCTTCTTTTGTTATGCTCTTCCGACTTCAGTGTCTTCTCCTTCACTGGGTCTTATAACTCTATATTGATAATACCTATAGTGTTATATCCTATGGAAGAATTATATAGAAATACTAATATATACAATGTAAATAATGAGAGAGAGAGAGAGAGAGAGAGAGAGAGAGAGAGAGAGAGAGAGAGAGAGAGAGAGAGTGTGTCATCGTAAGTTTATAAGATCATTTTTTCTGCCACTTACCTGTGTCGTAATGATCAGATGGAACCTTTTTTCTTGTAATCTATCTCAGGTGTATTGTTTTCTGAGTGTTTGTAGTAGTAATAGAAAGATGACGTCACTCCTGTCAGCCCCTACCCCATCAAACTGACGATAGAAATGTCTACGTATTTTAACTGTTTCACAAAACGATGATCATACGAGTCCTAATTATGTCTGTTGATGATAGTGATGTGTAAGTTGAAGGTTATATTTTTATTACTTGGTATTTAAATGTTGGTTAAAAGCTCACTGCTGTTCTTGCTGCTGTTATTGCTGTTCTGGCTACTCTTATTGCTGCTGTTGTCTCTGCTGCGCTTACCATCGCCAGCCTGAATTTTCCGGGGATGAAAGCCATTTGTACCTTAAGTGTGCGCGAGAAGGGCTTAGCGGGTCCAATATTTTTTTTAGGTATTATTTTTAACTCCTTATTTATGGTGATGGTCTCTTAAAAGCCACACAACATTGGCTCATTTTCTCCGGTTTGCCATTGTTAGAGATGAAAGTGTTAAATAATGTATACAGTTAAGTGGTCTAATATACGTCTTAATGAGTAAAATAACAGGATGTAGAGTTTTATTTTAGATGAGACAAAACAAACAATTAACCTGTCGTAGTCTCCCAGGTAGAGAGCATGAAGAGAAGATAGAACGAGAACTAGATAATGTATTACTGTAATAATTATAATATAACTTATCGTGACATCACCACATACTGACTCGGCAAACACCAACGGTAGAGGATGTCAAAGATACAGATTTACTTAAGTGACAGTGGTGACCAATAGACATGAGAGATCTTAAGAGACAGTGTGGATAAAACACACAAAGAGGCGACTCGGCCGGCACTGCACTCGATCACCTTCACTTCCCAAACTGTAACGTTACTCTCCCATTTACAGCTGGGTGGACTGGGGGTGCCTCGAGGTATAAACAATAAATCCTGAGACAGAAGGCGACCTCTGTATCCACTCAGCCGTAGTAATTTTCTTCGTTTATCCACAAATAAACTTTAACCATTGTCACGTTACATAATATGGGCACAGTGTTATGTTGTCATTAGTCCAGGTGCCAAGAGTATGTTGTTCACTGTTAATCCTCACTTGTTGTTCCACTCAGAGTTAACGTAAACACATAAAGGCTGAACAAGAACTACAACAACTGGAGAAAAAAAAAAACCCCATCAACCACTACAGGAATAGTTGAAAATTTGCTGACGAAAAACATTCACAAACTCTCTACCAGAAAAATCATTTAGTCTTTACATCGAATATCCATAAACGCCGACCAAAAAAAAAAGTTGAGAATAGTGAACGCCATAACTTGAAACAAAAACATTAAAAAAGCGTTATTGGCTGAATATAGGTCATTAGGGAATACAGACTCTACTAATGATACTGAACACAGAGTGGTCTTAATTTGCTAATGGTGCAAAGATGTTTTTTCTTCTTTTTTCGTTGCTTAGTAATTGAAGGTGGTGGAGATAATTGGCCTGTATGTGTGTGTGTGTGTGTGGGTGGTGTGTGTGTGTGTGTGTGGTGAAGGGGAGGTCAAGGGTCGACAGTGAAAGTTTGGGAGACGAGCGAAGTCGGGTGCCAGGTAGAGGTAAACAAAGTCGGGTGCCAGGTAGAGGTAAACAAAGTCGGGTGCCAGGTAGAGGTAAACAAAGTCGGGTGCCAGGTAGAGGTAAACAAAGTCGGGTGCCAGGTAGAGGTAAACAAAGTCGGGTACCAGGTAGAAGTAAACACAGGTGAACTCTCCATGACAGTCTACAGTCCTCATAAACGTAAACAATCTACAGACCTGCTACTGGTTTTATGAGGACTTGTGACCCAGGTATCTTGTAAGCAATTTGTACCCCGGGTAATGGCTTGTGTAAAGTGTACCTTCCCCATCTTCGATAATTTATAACCATTGTATTGATTGATAGAAAGTTTACATGTCTTGTACTGTATCTGATAATGAATAGTGTATACCCCCTTTACCGACTTATAGCGTTCTTGTGCTGAATTAAAGCGTTCTTATGCCGAGTTATAGCGTTCTTATGTCGAATTATAGTGTTCTTATGCTGACTTAAAACGTTCTTATGCCGAGCTATAGCTTTCTTGTGCCGAATAACAAACTATTTACACCCCCTGTACCTATCAACAAACAGTTTACACCTCTTGTGCCGACTAATACACTGTGTACAGCCCTGGCAGACAGACAGACAGACAGCAACGCAATAAGGAAGAGGGGGGAGGGGGTAGGTGAAGGAGGGGAGGGGGGGCTGGGGAGTAGCCTGGTCACTGTGGTCACGTTCCACATTACACTGCCGTGACATGCCGCTCACACGTTCACGCCACAGACGAGTATGGTCACTGCAATCACGTTCCGCTGCTTACAGAGCCGTGATATGACGTTCAGATGTTCGTTCCACGGACGGGTAGTATAGCCATGGACGTGCAGTACTAACACGGACAGAAGTATGTCATCACGTACATAAGCAAATGTCTGACGCTGTGGCTAATCGCTGCAAAGAAGCGCAAATTATAAATAAAATACTTGTTTTTGAAGTAAAAACGTGGTACGGTAGGTTTGGGTAGGAGTAGGTTAGGCTAGATTAAGTTAGGTTGGCCTGCTAAGGCTTAGCCGCTAAGCTGTGTTAAGAATAGGCTTGACTAAGGTTAGGTTAGGCTAGATTCGGTTCATATTAGGGCAGGGTAGTGAGGCTGTGTTTGTCGGCATCTCTTCTTTTATTAACGTCTTTAACCCTTCAGTATTCTTATTATTGTCTTTATTCTCTTCCACTTCCCTTCTCTACTTCTTCTGTTCTCACGGCAATTTGGATAATATGTCCACACTTTCCCCGCGTCGAGGTGTTACAGCAGGGCCCTGGCATAGAGGCGGCGACAGTGGAGGCCCTGCGGCACACCACCGTTACCTCGACCAAAAGAGCACCCCCACCCCCACCTCCTCCTGCTGCACCCCGAGCTGAATGGCAACAACTGCTCCAACCGCTGCTCATTTCGCTCTTGTTTCTGTAGTCACTAATGCTGCTGCTTTTAACGCTACATTTACTGCTGTTAAACTGTTCATTTCCTGCCATTGTTACTTTGGACTTACTGCTGCTGTTCCTGTTATCTTTACTGTTAATACTGCTTCATTACGTCTGCAGTGCTGTGAAAACCCTGTACCCACCCAAACACCTCAGTTTCCTGTGTGAGTAGCTGTCTGTTTTTGCCCCCCCTCCCCCCTCCCTCCGAACAGGAACTCAGAGTATGTGTGTTTTTCCCCCAAGTAGTATCATGGGTTTTGTGTGCGTGCTTTGGGTGGTGGACCAACCCGGCGTGATCCATTCAACCACAAGGGACAGCTGACGCCCACACCCACACATAAACTGACCCTCACTGACATAAAACCTGAACTAGTATCAGGGACAAGAGGTCAGAGTGAGAGTTCTGTTGGAAGCCTTTAAGTTTTGCTTACGGGCTTGAGAGAGAGAGAGAGAGAGAGAGAGAGAGAGAGAGAGAGAGAGAGAGAGAGAGATTCACTTTGTGTCCAGGCCAAGCACTGTGAAAGACGGGTTGGGCGAGACCTCACGTATCAACAATGGATGGCACCCCTTACATTACCTGTGTCTTGTACGAGCTGTACCTCTCATTGCGGACCGCTACGTCGACCACCGTCACCACTACCACCTCCACCACTATCACCTCCACTACTACCACCACCACCACCACCACCTCACCACTACCACCACCACCACCTCCACCACCACCACTACCACCTCCACCCACACCTCACCTCACTACCACCTCCACCACCACCACTACCACCTCCACCACCACCACTACTACCACCACCACCACCACCAATGATTCACCACCTCACTACTACCACCACCACCTCCACCACTACCACCACCACCACCACCACTACTACCACCACTACCACCTCCACCACCACCACTACCACCTCCACCACTATCACCACTACCACCACCATGAAGAAGACAACACACTAGGCCCACACTCATAACTAACGCAACACATATAACACATCAACACTTAGACCCGCCTTACAGTACAGCCAAGTTCCTCTACAGCGCCTTCTACAGCCAAGCGCAACCAGGTCTCGGTAGGATATTGTGATAAAGCGCCTGTGTCTATGTTCTTAACCTAACCTAACCCACCGAGATACATAGACAAACAGAGGCATCTAATCTCTATATACAGTAACACAATACCTTAGTTGACAGGAGGAGAACCACTGGCCTATTACAGAGCCAGGGTTGTGTCTTAAGGAGAGGGGGGGTGTGGGGGGGTGATGATGTAGTTTGTTTTGATAAGAATAATATAGGTTTTACAGTGAGTAACAGTACTGATGTGGCTGAGTTTTTCGTGTGTTGCAGCTGTCTTGGTGTTGATCTATGTACAGTCACCCAAAAAAGTCCTGTAGGGAACCACGATTCAGATTCGTGAACCCGAAGCAGTAGACACTGATACATTATTCTGTCCATAAATGCTTCGGATTCAAGAGTCTGAATCTTGGGGTTCATGGTTCGCGACAGGACTTTTTTGGGTGACTGTACATGAATGATTTTATTTATTATTTATGTTTTGCCTTTTACCATTATTATCATTATTATCGTTATTGGTACCATCATCGTCGTTATTTATCGTTATTTTTTTTAGCATCATCATTATTATCATCATCGTCTCCATCATTGTCTTCATCGTCGTCGTCATCTTCATTGTTATTATTTCAGTCACCGTCATCATGGTCATTCTCGTCATCACTACACCATGAATCACCATTAAAGACATTGTTGCGAACGACTGCTGTTAGTGGTGACAATCCTTCCTCACCCGTCTCTCTCTCTCTCTCTCTCTCTCTCTCTCCTATAAACGCCGAAGCTCCTTATTCCGGTACAGGTGGCCGGATGCTCTTTAATGTGTCCGGTTGTGTTCGGATACGGAGGAGTGATTTTTTGCGTATATCCGGTAGCCTTAAGAAGCGTGCCTTAGAAAACAGCGGTGCTATTTAATCACTATGAGAACCTCGCTTAGTGTGTGGGGGGGGGGAGAGAGACGTGAGAAAGGGAGAGAGACAGAGACGGAAGAGGTGAGAAAGGGAGAGAAATAGAAAAGGTGAAAGGAAAGGCCAGGTGAGAGAGAGAGAATAAAGTAAAAATTTTCGACCTTAACTTACAGGTCTCATAACTTTATTTACTGAACCATTAACAGCCCACAATAAATCAGTTCTGGTAAAAATAAGAATCCACTCGTATGGGGGTATTGTAGGCGCTGATTGGTCATGCCTTACCCTGACACCCAACCTTTCTGTCTGCTGGGTTAGGTTAGAGTTGGTTAGCAATACAGTATAACCAACTTCATATTTCATCACTCGGCAGCATAGTCACTCCTGTCATTCCTACTCTTTCAGATACTCTTGGCTTTACTCCCTTCACTTGTCCCCAGCTCAACACTCCTTTGCACTTGAGGTTTGTCTCACAGTAAACCAGAACACACAGGCTCCTCTCACCCATCATAGCTTGACTCTCTCCCCCTCTGTTACTCTAAGAACATACATAACACGTATACATACACCATACATTTATTTTGTTTTTCCTATTTTTAATAATGGTATACATGGGCTAGGGAGGGCAGGGTGCTTTAATGCCCAAGTAGATGGCGTTTTTCTATTCTCCCTGTGAGACTCGAGCCACAAACCCAATGAGTTGGAGGTAAGAATGTTATCACGGGATTACTCGAGGTATAAAATCACTGGTGTATGCGACAGACATGGAATACTCAGTCGCCTCTTATCAGACGTCGTGGGTCTCACAGTCACTGCCAGCCACCCATTTATTAACCCCGTGAGGGAACACTTGGCGGCTCGCTGTGGTAAGAGTTCCAAAAATATATATCTCGATATTTCTCTTTACGGTGATTTATTTACAAAGTTTAAGTAGTTCCAGTTTAAAAATGTCATTGTTTTTCTAAAGTTATCTCAAATTCTCCTCACAACCACCACAAATTCCCTCAAATCTCTCAGGTATGGTGGGGGGGGGGGCTGTGTTTCTCCACACTTGCATAATGTTTGAATAAATAAATCTCATGCGGGCGGTAACCTGGCACAAGGAAAAAATAGGCCGACAGGTGAGAATTTTTCTGGGGAGTTTTTGTAACCACAGTGTCAAGTTGCCCATGAGTGTAACTAGAGGTTATAACTAGATTCCTGTTATATTGTTTCAAACTGGATTGTCAGAGGGAAGTTTTGCCTAATTTAACTCCCAGAGGTGATCGTTAATTGCTTATTTACATAAATTTAAAAGATAAAGGTGAAGAAGGTCAGGTTACGGTGGGTTGGTTTAATGTAAATATCTTCATTTTTTTACGCCTTTGTGTGTGTGTGGGGGGGGAGGGGAAGCAACACAGCCACCTCAGACAATATACAATATAATCCGACTCCCAAATCTTTCTTCATAGTAATACTTATGTGGTGTTTTCCTCATCATCATCATCACGACCACTACTATCATCACCCCCACCACCACCACCACCCACCACCACCACCACCATCACCACCACCACCACCACCACCACACAGCACACACAATATATAGTCATATATGATGTTCACTCACCATCACACTAGAGCAGGGTGTGCTATAGACAGACAGACATTAAGTGAAAGATGTAGGTAGACAGATAGAAATAATATTGCTACAGATATAATATAGACAGACAGACAAAGACAGACAGACAGAAGAGGAGTGAATGCAATAATACTGCTCTTTACCTTTCGGACTTAAATAATGAAATTAAGTATGAAGGTTTTAATTTAGCTGGAGGAAATAGTTTAATTTAAAGCCAGTAACCAAATAATTGGAAGGTGTGTGTGTGTGTGTGTGTGTGTGTGTGCGCTGAAGAGATTTACTCATGTTTGGTCGAGGTGGTCATGCAATAAGTCGGGGTACAAATGACATGCGCCACTATCATACCAAACCAACAACCCCACGTCATGGCCTCCCCCTCCCCTCCCTACCCCATTAAATATAGTTGAGTTATAAGCGACCCGATCCATCACTTCACCTGCAACAACGTTAGGTTAGGGTTAGGTTAGGTTAGGTTAGGTTACGGTTAGGTTAGGTTAGGTTGGGGTTAGGTTAGGTTAGGTTAGGGTTAGGTTAGGTAAGGTATACTGTTGGTTATTTCACACACGTCTCAGGTGTGTGTGAGAATGTGACTTGATGTACGACCAGGTGTGAACGAGAGCTGCTGTAGGTAGGTATTGATGGGATGAATCGTACTCTTGGGTGACTCAATTGATGATGGGAATGATACTTTCTAACGTGGTCGATGTTGCTTTCACGCCCATACATTTGTGACGATTACTTACTAATGTGGGGGTTCTGTATGTAAAGGTGTTAACGATGGTGCAGGAGTATTGTATTCCCACTACCACCACTACACCGTCATCATCATCACCACCACCACTACTAGTACATTACCACCACTACACCGCCACAAAACCACCACCACTACGTCACCACAACACCACCATCACTACACCACCACCACTATACCACCACCACTATACCACCATCACTACACCACCACCACAACACCACCACAACACCACCACCACAACACCACCACCACAACACCACCATCACTACACCACCCACAACACCACCATCACAACACCACCATCACTACACCACCACAACACCATCACCACACCACCACAACACCACCACCACACCACCACCACAACACCACCATCACTACACCACCACAACACCACCACAAGTACTGTATCCCTCCCACCATGAGGAGAGATTATCAACAATATCACCGACTTAATACTATATACGGGTGAGGTAAAGACTCAGTAGATGCGGGCCGCTAGCTAAGAGAACACTATTAACGGGTGTTTCTCTCCGCCTTACCTACCACGCTGCTCTATATGTCCCTCTAATGTCTCTCATGTAGGCTCTTAACTTTCTCCGAACATGTGAGAAGCCCACTTGATGAACGTGTAATAAATGTGAGATTTTTAAACATAATTTCCACATAAAGTTTTGATATTAACATTATTGTCTATACCATGCGACCAGATAGACTATGTTTATGATTATTATTGCAAACTATTTCTTCTTCCTTCTTTCTTTCTTTCTTTCCTTCTTTCTTTCTTTCTTTCTTTCTTTCTTCTCATCGTTAAGGAACTCTCAAGAAAATGTGGAAACGAAGATGTGGAAAAACTCCTCTAGTTCATCAGCTAACAATAACATGTATCCCGTGTTGCACTAATAGCCACGACCGGCCCATTACCTCCAGCATATATATAGGTAATGTTATGAGACCAACCACGACTTTGGCGCCATGTTGTCACCTTTAACATGTTGGTGTAATCTTTAACTTGGCCATGACTGTATCAGAACACTATTTGCTTATTCTATTCTCAAAGGGAAAACACTACTCAAGAGGACACCTAATATATACAGTGTGTAAGTTGTAAGTGGAGAGAGAGAGAGAGAGTTCACTGACAAGTCTACTCAAATCAGCCATCATGACGTCGCGGATTGAGCTGTCTGACTCCTACAGCAGGTCTCAGGTGTACTTACTTACTTACTTACTTACTTACTTACTTACTTACTTACTTACTTACTTACTTACTTACTTACTTACTTACTTACCTACCTACCAACCTTCGCCACATTGTTGTAGTATGACGAGGCGAGTTGTACAGAGCGTCGTGTAGGTAGGAAGCTGGAGAACGTTCGCCAGGCGTAAGTTTCCATTCACTGTTGTACGTTTTAATGTAGACTACAGTTAGTACCCATCATTCATAATATAATCAGGTGAATTATCAGGTAATGAGAGGATCACCTGGTTTCCTCCTGTAGGTTCCTTCAGTGCATGACCAAAGAGCAGGAATAATTCACATATATTTTACTTAATGAAAGTTTTACGTCTAAATTAAATATTATAAGTTGACTCTCTCTCTCTCTCTCTCTCTCTCTCTCTCTCTCTCTCTCACAATGTAGGTGTAGCAATGAAGAAAAAGGTCTTGCAATGCGGGTAATTTTTATCGCATTTGTGGGTGAGTACGGGTGTCATTCCCTCCCTTGAATGCGGGTGACTTGACAGATCTACAGTAGAGTAGGTGGATGTTAGTTCACGGCCCACCACCACCACACACCACCATAATCACCACTAACACTATAACTGTCATAACATACTACTATCATCACTATACCACTACTAATGTATAGACCACCATTGTACACCACTATCATCACTTCTACTACCACCATCATTACTACCATCACTACTAGTACCACACACACACACACACACACACACACACACACACACACACACACACACACACACACACAATACGCCACCCAACATCATTTCAACTCCAAAACGTTTCCATTGATTCGTAAACATTTCCCTTGTAAAATCTTCTCAGGGCGAGGCGGTCGATGTATGGATTCAGGGGTGTAGGAAGGGTGTGAGGGTGGGTGGGGGTGGGGTGAGAGGCTGTACGGGTGTGAGTGGGGGTGTAGGATGGGTGTGAGGGAGGTAAGAATATAGGGAGGAAGAGAGTGATTTAGATAGTGAGGGGGGGAATAATTATGGGGAAGTAGGAGGTCAGGGGTAGGGGAGGAGAGGTGATGGGTGGGGGAGGAGGGGGATGCAATAGAAGGGGAAATACGGACGGGGGGGGGAAACAGAGTAGAGGGGAGTGAGAGGGTGAGGGATAGGGCATTGTTCCCCTCTGAGAGAGACACAATGGTGACAGTCTTACTTTAATTCAGTATATGGTCTCCTTAGCCAACTGGAGAGAGAGAGAGAGAGAAAGTGCCGTGGAAAATATGGTCTCCTTATCCGGCTGGAGAGAGAAAGTGCCATAGAAAGTATTTAAAAGAAACTTATATTTTTACCAATAGAGAGGTGGAGGACAATGTGGTATTGTTGTTCTATATGGATATTGTGTGGAGAGACTGACAGAGAGAGAGAAAGAGAGAGACAGAAAGAGAGAGAGGGAGAGAGAGAGAGGGAGAGACGGAGAGAGAGAGGGAGAGAGAGAGAGAGAGAGAGAGAGAGAGAGAGAGAGAGAGAGACAGAAAGAGAGAGGGAGAGAGAGAGAGAGAGAGAGAGAGAGAGAGAGAGAGAGACAGAAAGAGAGAGAGAGAGAGAGAGAGAGAGACAGACAGACAGACAGACACAGAAAAAATAAACAGACAGACAGACAGAAAAAAGCAACTGACAGACAGACAGACAGAGAGACAGAGAGTACAACGTGAGGGTAAGCGGTGTAGGGGTGACCCTCTCTAGGTATAATATAAACATTGGCTCACATATAAACATAAAGTTGTTGTTTTAATTATTACTCAACATAAATCTGACAGAGGCCGGTCATAAACCAGGCTTCTGCCCCATCATTATTATTAAGTGATGGAAAATACCAACATTTGATCTAATTAAACCAGTAGCTATTGTCTCGCCCTACTGTTGGAATTATTTTTTCGCCCATATGACTGAGTTATTACCTTAGTACAGGGGGGGCTTAGTTCACCCCAGCCTATACCTATACTGCCAGTCGTCAATCTGTGTAATGTATAACAGTTATACATAATATAGCCTACATTGTTATATCATTAGAAGTAAGAATGAGGAAGAAATACTGTGTTGGCTTTCATTTCAAGATATATAGACAGACTTAACCCAAATTAATTGATTGCTATTAATGACCCGCCAGTGTTTATTGGACAGGTGATATATTAGACAGGTGAGATGCTGATGATGTTTACTTTATCACGAGATAATGAAGGAGGGGTCTCTCTCTCTCTCTCTCTCTCTCTCTCTCTCTCTCTCTCTCTCTCTCTCTCTCTCTCTCTCTCTCATAATGATTCATTTCCTCTCTCTCCTTATTTTAATCTTTCTACCCTTTCACTTCCCCCTTCTCCCCTTTTCCCTCCTCCCTTTTCCCCTCTTTCTCCTCCTCCCCTTTCCCGTCCTCCTCCTCCTCGTCCTCCTCCTCC